>NC_041391.1:440632005-440735670 GCF_002162155.2 Triticum dicoccoides | reverse complement strand
CGGTGGGCCCGATTCGGGTTCCGCGGGCCGCGACGGCGGCTGGCGGCACGGGGCCACGTGGCGGCGGCGGATTGGGCGCGGGACAGAAGCGGACATTTCCTGCGGCGGGGGAAGTTTTGTCCGGTGGCGCGGAGGGGAAGAAGACTAGGGTTTGCACCGCGAATTTCGGGGAGGGGGGAGGGACTTATTTATAGGCATAGGGAGCTAGAAGAGTCCAAATGAGGTGCGGTTTTTGCCCACACGATCGTGATCAAACGGAGAGCATGAAGGGGGTTTGGATGAGCTAGTGGGCTGTTGTGGAGGGGTGCTAGGCTGCAAAGAGAAGGGGTTTCGCGGTTCACGGTTAACTGTTGGGGCATCAAACGACCTCCAAATGGAACGAAATTTGACAGGCGGTCTACCGGTGATATACCAAGGCCACTCGGCAAATCTCGGCCCATTCCGAGAACCTTTTTCGGCGGCTCACAAAACAAGAACTGGGAAGTGCCGCGGGCGCGTGCGAGTGTAGTTGGGCTTAGAACGGACAACAGAGAGAACCAGGGGGACCCGAACGGATGCAAGTTTTGTAAAACATGCAGATGAAATGCAGATGATGACATGGCAAAGTGCAACACGCAAGCAAATGACATGGCAATGACAGCGAATAACTGGAAGACACCTGGCTCATCGGTCTCGGGGCGTTACACCATAACCACGAATGATCATCACTCTTGGCGAGCCAACACTCTGGTTGAGATTGATCAGGGTTGAGGATATAGAGCCTGTTCCGCATGCGATTCACACGCGCAAGCATGTTTTGGAGGTTGTCGAAGATCGTCATCACTCCGTTCTCAATATCCACCTTGCATCATTCTCATCAACTTTCCCAACAGAGATGATGTTGTTGCGAAGCCCTGGGATGTAGTACACTCCGGTGAGTATGCGATGTTCTCCTATGAGACCCTCGAAGAGGACCGAACCTTGGCCGCAAATCTCCACATCTGAACCATCACCGAACTTGACCGAGCCTTGAACATCATATTCTAGCTCGAGGAACTTCTCCTTGCACCCCATCATGTGGTTACTGGCACCTGTGTCTAGATACCACGACATGCTCTGGCTTCCGGATAACTTTGTGTTACTTTTTTCTCATGAAGTAGCACCTTCCGGTTTGGTTTCACAACCACCATTTGGACGATATCACAAACTTCGGCCATTGGAAGACCTGGACGTTCGTCTTCCCGCTTCGCCAAATTTGCCTTGATGTCCTGCTTGTTAGG
Source organism: Triticum dicoccoides (assembly GCF_002162155.2). Classification (NCBI taxonomy): domain Eukaryota; kingdom Viridiplantae; phylum Streptophyta; class Magnoliopsida; order Poales; family Poaceae; genus Triticum; species Triticum dicoccoides. Next base: position 440,734,411 of record NC_041391.1, on the reverse strand, counting down.
CTTTGGACAATCCTTTGCAAAGTGATCCATCTCGTTGCAGTTATAGCACTTGACCTCGAACATATCCAAGTTCCGTGGCTTCCGCTCTTTAGATCGGTCCGCCTTACCACGACCTTGCGGCTTGCCTTTTCCTTTGCCTTTTCAGGTTTGTCCACGGCTCTTCTGGTTGCTTGAGCCTTCGCCAATGTTGTACCTTCCTTTGCTACTTGGGGACTCGTAATCTGCGCGTGAGTACATGCATTGGTCACTACCTCCTCCTTTGCCTTTTCGATAGCCACGAGCATTCTCTTCCCATGTCCCCAAGTGTCCAATGGCCCCCGTTATGGGCATGTCGTCAATGTCATAAAGCTGCTCAAGCGTGCCAATGATGTACGTGAATTTATCAGTCACCAAACTGAAAAACTTCTCCACAATCTCGGCCTCCTCGATCTTTGCACCAAGCGCGCGGATCTCTCCCACCAAAGTAGTCAGACGCATGGCATAGTCGTTCACCGATTCAGTTTCCACCATCTGCAACTTGTGAAATTGGCATTTCAGCACTTGTGCACGAGCCTTTGTGATGAGATATTCACTGATCCTCATCTCTTTGAGTGCGTTCCATGCCTCTCTTGCTGTCTCGAACTCCTCCAATATCATCAGCACAGAATCCGGCACAGACTGGGCTATGGCAGCCATGGCACTTTTGTCGCACTCCTCCTTGACGTCGTCATCTGTGATGGCCTCCCACACTCTAAGGGTTCGAAGAATGATCTTCATCTTCACCTCCCACACATTGTAGTTGGCGTCGGTGACCATCGGGTACTGGATGACGATGTTGCGATGCGCCTGCACGTTTGCGCCACCCGCCGCCATCACTGGTCGCTGACTTGCTGCCCTTCTTCACCTTGTCACCGTTCTTGTTTGCCTTGGAACCACCATTGCCGGACTTGACTGACTCAGTGTCGCTGTCCATCATCGTAGATTGTCGAGGCTCTAGATACCAATTGTTGGCTTTTGAACTCTAGATCAAAACAACCCAGGAACTACACATACCACGTACAAAGCTATCTAGCTAGCAACCAAGTCGGAAACCAGCCGGATCGTGTCTAGCTGGCCACTTGTGTATGTATGTATGCCTTGTCGTAGCTTCGGTACGTGAGTGAGCTAGCGATCGATTCACTTCAGCTCCGTCCGCGGAGCTCGTGGGTGACATGACGATGGGAAAATACAGATCGGTATGATGGCTACAGTTGCTTGTCGCACCTGTTAAACTTTGTTTCTTTGATCTTCGTTCTGGTACAGATTAGATGGGATGTGTACCTATATATAACAGCTAGGAGTAGCTATCTAACCCACTCGGTTTGGATTTCTAATCCTACTATTACTATTGGTACCTGATCAGAGTCAGACTAGGACACAACTACTACACGTCATGTTTATTCCTACAGCGCCGGCCTCGAGGAGGATGGGCTCCAGCGCACCTAGGGCCGCGGTGGACTGCTGCTTCAGCCGGAGTTGGGCATGGTGCTCCGGTCAAGGGGAACACGCCGTGGGGTACTCGGGAGGCTAATGGAGGTCTAGAGGGAGCTCTGTTGGAGGAAGGAGAGGGAATGGAGCTCGGGCTCACTGGAATTTAAGCCGGGAGCGGGGGCCATGGCGGCAATGGCAGGGATAGGGGATGGTCGGGGTACTAGGAGTGTGGACAGGAGGTTACTGAGCTCTAAGAGAGTCGGGGAGGTCAAGAGCATGCACGGCCATGGGGACGCATGTGTCGTTGCTCTAGTGTGTCGAGACCATGTGGACGGTAGGGGCAGCGGCTCCAGAGAGTTCACGGAGGAGCAGGGGGCTCGGGCTTTCCCGAGAAGGCTTGGGGGCAATGCGGGCACCAAGCCGAGGTGCTGTAGAAGCGGTCAGAGCGCGAACGCGACAAGAGAACCGCGTAGGAGGTGATATTCACCTAAGAGGGGCACAGAGGTCCAGTGCGATGGCGACAGCATGAGGAAGCTCCTAGACAAAGCTAGGAGACGAGGGGTCGAGCAAACAGACGAGACAAAGCCCCCCAATGCATAGAGTGCATATTTGTGCATGCCGCCAGCATAGTCACCGCATGTATGCGGCAAAGACACGCTCTCTGGACAGCCCGACTATGTCTGGTAGATATTTCACTAAACAGAGAGAGATAAGGGGCAAAGTAAAAAAGCACAACACAGCTTGATATGACCACAGGGAGCTCAAAGACAACTGAGCAACAATGTGTTTGTACTGGGGTGAGGCAGATTGGTCTCGCCATAGATTCTTACATTTTTATGGGTTTGATAATGCACTAAGATGATCATTGTGGACGAGTTTCATCTCAAATGGAGGACCGTAGCTAGCACTTGCTTCACTAAGTACCGCAGTGGACAGAAATGAAGATGTTGAAGTAGGAGTCACATAAATGATTGGATTGAGCTAAATTTTCGTGGACGCTATTCATTTGGGAATATAAACACACTATAAAAATTGCATATCATTTGGACATGCCAAAATGGTACTTGCTTCATAGTGGTTCTCTTTGAATAGAAACTTGGAAAATTCTAAAGAAATATTGGCTCAGTGAAATGAAATCAAATTTGGCGGAGAGTTGTTATATAGGTAGGAGTATATGCTGGTAAATTTTCAGAAATTATGGGGCAATATAAAATATAGTTGCTTCACAACCTGGAAATAGGACCAGAAACAAATATTGGATTGTGTGCTCGCCATGAGAATGGAATCTTGAATATTTTTGCATATCCAAGGTTCATAGGGTCCAAAGGAATTTTTAGAATTTGGTGGGAATTTTAGGAAAGACAGAAATACAGGTTGCTTCACAACCTAGGGCAAAAAGGGCTACTACAATAGAAAAAGGAATATTCCCAAGAAATAAATATTGGGATTGGGCTAAGATGGAAATGACATGGTCTTAGGATGGAATTGAGGATGACAAGCCACTTGCCAGCCTGAGAAGAGATGATATTTCCAGGTTTCAAGACCACACAGCCACGAAAAAATAGTTCCAAAGCATAATTCAAATAAATCCAAAAGAAAAAGAAAGGGCCAAAATCCAGGGTGTTACAAACCTTCCCCCCTTAAAGAAATCTCTTCCTCGAGATTTGGTTTCTCAAGGAACAAGTATGAAACTGTTTCCAACTCGGGTATCCGTTTCCTTATATGATATTCCCGCTAAATTTCATATGACTTGACTGCCTTGCTCTGGGGTGGTTTGCTTCACTATATCCACATTCTGACATGTATTAGCTCACATGTTCATGCTTACACAGGCTCTAGTTTATTTTATATTTGTCAGCTTAGCAGGGTGCGATTGATTATCCTGACTGACATATGTGCCCTTCTCGCAAGTCCGAGAGTTGTTCCTGAGGGATGTGGCATAATTATATCCAGCACTGACAACACTCCAGGGAGTAGTGAACCAATCTTCTTGGTGGACACCAAATATTTCACTCCTTGCATTGGGTTGATCAACTAGTTGCACGTCCTCTGAGGTCAAAACAATGTTGTGAATCATAACCATTTTCCTAACGGAATCTAACTTCTCGCAGGGGTTCCTGAATCATCTTGGCTGGCTCTACTGTCTTGATTATTAAATCCATACCAAAGATTTTCCTATCTCCGGTCTTCTGCAGTGACTGGCATAAAGGTGTGCGGCCTTATAATGATAGTATCTACAAACTCTGACTGACTAATGGTGGTTCAGACAGAAGAATCTTGCTTACGATAGGCTATCATTTGATTGATGCCCATAGGTGAGGGCACATGCTCCAAGACTATTGTTCGGCATTTACTCCAAAGCCGTTGTGCAGGTTTGTGTGTGACAACTACGTCGATCAATTTTTAAAGATGCCCAGAAACTATGTCTATAGATTCCGGCAGAGAGTACAAGTGGTGCCATCGAAGGAAGCTGATAATCTAAGAACAAGAATGGAAAAAGGATTGATTGCTCGACGAAGTAGTACCAACAGGATATATTAATAACTAGGTTACGGTAATATGTGCTTGTTTCCAAAAAGAAGGATAAAAGGATAGATTAGCAAAGCAGTCACTCCCAACGGCACATATCCATGTGGGTAGTAGGTCGTGCGATGATTTAAAACGGTCATCGAAGTCAATCTGTGGAGCTAGCCTTTGGCGTGATGTGACAGACTTGGATATACCATACTGACGATTCTGAGCATATATAGCTGGACAAACGGGTTGCCTAGATATTAGGTTCTTACAAATAGAGTAGGCCCCTTGGGTGTATATTCATGGTGATCGATACTGAATCAGACTGTCCTGAGTATCTGCACCTTGTTGGTCATGCAAGAAGTATCATACCTTGCTCCTTCATTATTGTTTTATTTGTCTAGAACTTTTGTTGGAAAGGGCTTGGTCATATATATTGCTCTTCATTCTTCATGTGACCATAGGTGCTGTCATATGCAATATTTTGGCAATCATACCTTGGCCTTGTTCATGACTCGGGTCATAGGATATATGTCAGTTTCACGTGTGCTGGTACCGAGCTCATTGTTGTTAGCGATCATACAAGACCGTGTGACAAAGGTTAATAATATCACTTTGGCGGGTCTAACGAAACTAGCCTTGATAAGCACTGCCAAAATTTTTACATCATGTTGTCTTTGTTCAAACTTTGTGGGTCCTTGCATCACCCACTAAGGTGCATAACTAGCTCTCTTACTCTTGCATAATTAGTGTGTTTGATTCTTATTGGGATTTCATCATCGTACAAGTGACCTACATGAACTTGGCAACACACTCGCAGTATGTAGACGTATTTGATTCCCGAGGCATACTTGTGTTCTGACTGATTCTTGCTTCTGAAAAAATTGTTGCGGAGATGATCCTTGGGATGCACGGACATATGTTTCCATCTCACGGTGTAACATCTTGCCCAGTGTCATACTGAGGAAGATTGGACAGCTGTGTTGGAAGCCATCGAGAGTATCGTGCTGAGGAAGACTGAATAGCTTGTGCTTGAAGCTTTCGCCAGGCAGCTTACTGAAGAAGACTGGGTACCATACTTCAAAATCTTCCCCTCTTAGTGGCTTGATGGGGAAGACTCGGTACCTTATGCTGGAAGCTTTCTGCGATAACTTATTGATGACGCACGAGTATCTTGCACGGGAAGTCATTGATACGTCCATTTTGCATCATGTTTTCCTACTATTATTTATAATGTTTGTATGGATAATAATGCTTTGTGGAGTAATTCTAATGCCTTTTCTCTCATAATATGCAAGGTTTACACAAAAAGGGACAATGTCAGCAGCTGGAATTCTAGACCTGAAAAAGCTACGTCAGAGTTACATATTTTGCACATCCACAAATGAGCTAAAAATTACGAAGAATTATTTTGGAATATATAAAAAATACTGGATCAAATAACTGCTGGAGGGGGGCCACCTAGTGACCACAAGACACCAGGGCGCGCTAGGCCCCCTAGGTGCGCCCTGGTGGGTTGTCGTCATCCCGGGTGCCCGTCTTTTGGTATATAGGTCATTTTGACCTAGAAAAAATAAGGAGAGTACTTTCGGGATGGAGCGCCCCCGAGTCGAGGTAGAACTTGGGTAGGAGCACTTTTTCCCAAGTGACATAAATGATTGGATTGAGCTGAATTTTGGTGGAGGTAGTCAATTGGGAAACACACTGTAAAATTTCATATCATTTGGACACGCCAAAATGGGACTTCCTTCACAGTGGTTCTCTCTGGACAGAAACTTGGAAAAAATATAGAGAAATATTGGCTCAACTAAATGAGATCAAATTTGGTGGAGGGATGTTATATATGTAGGATAATATCCTAGTAAATTTTCAGAAATTATGGGGCAATATAAAATATAGTTGCTTGACAACTTCAAAATAGGACCAAAAACAAAGATTGGATGGTGTGCTCAAAATGAGCATGGAATATTGAATATTTTTGCATATCCAAGGTTCATAGGGTCTAAATGAATTTTGAGAACTTTTGGGTAATTTTAGGAAACACACAAATATAGGTTGCTTGACAACCTAGTGCAAAAAGGGCTATTCCTTTAATATAAAAAGTAATATTCCCAAGAAACAAATATTGGAATTAGGCTAAGATGGAAATTACATGGTCTTGGGATGGAATTGAGGATGACAAGCGACTTGGGAGCCTGAGAAGAGATGATCTTTCCAGGTTTCAAGACCACAGAGCCACAAAAAAACAGTTCCAAAGCAAAATTCAAATAAATCCAAAATAAAAAGAAAGGGCCAAAATCCAGGGTGTTACAATAATCAAGAAATGTCTTCATATAATTGGATATTACAAAAGTTGTAAGAAACCCATAAAATTTATGGACAATCAAGAAGAGTCATGATCCAATAATCAAGAAATGTCCTGATATAATTGGATATTACAAAAGTTGTAATAAACCCATAAGCATTATTGTATGGGTATGGACAGACAAGAAAAATCTTGATATGAATGGGTGAATCCGAAATATGATTGCAATATATAGTCAAGAAGAGTCTTGATATAGTTGATGTGATTCTAAATGCAATGAGTTTAAATGATATTATATTTTGAATAAAATGTTATAGCTCAAAAAAAATGGATTGAGATCCGGAAAACAGACAAGACTGACACAAATATTACTGAGTTTTGAATATGTCAGAACAAATGACATAGGCTCTAGCACAAGCAAAGCATGAGCAACATCAGGTTATCCATAGGTATTTGTAAAACCATGCAACTAGATTATTGACTCTAGTGCAAGTGGGAGACTATTGGAAATATTCCCTAGAGGTAATAATATTGTATTATTATATTTCGATATTCATAGTTAAGAGTTTATATTTCATGCTAGAACTGCTATGATCGTAGCATATGTGATTTAGTGGAAAACTCATATGCATGTGTGGAATGATAAACGGAATAAAATAGGTTCTGGTCTTGCCTCTAAGACTGGCTCAGTGTTGTTGGTGATCACGTTTTCCAGATATTAGGATATCATTGAGTGTAACGATAGTCCTAAAACAACATTGAGGGTTTGACGTTAGAAGAACTATCATATTGAATCGACCCAATACTTGTCTGTTATTCTATGTGATTATATCATTTGAAATCATCTGTGATAACATGAAGTGTTAGCATGTGTTTTAGTTCCTCGTAGCATGAGAGTGTATCAGTCAATTCGTACCATACAGTGGGCTTTGGGGTTGCTCAAACATCATCTGTAACAAGGTGGTCATGACAAAAACTTTCAAGCACGCCAGGAACTTTGACAAGTGACCGGACAACTCGAGAGTGGGATTTGCTCCTCCAACGATGGAGAGATATTCTTAGGGTCCTCTTAGTGTGATGGCATCCATCATTGTCTGGCCATACACAGGTGACTACATCACGTGGATGCCGGAACACGTCAATGAGAAAGAACAAAAACGATAACGGGAGCAACACTATAGTGAGCATGGTGATGACTCAGGAGGATACCAATGCACACTGGGTTTTGTAAAGTATATCAAAGCAAAGGAACATCACATGACAACCAAAGGTTCACTCGAATATCATTCATGTAATCATAGGGGGCGACACTACTGGAATCAGCAGATTTGTCGTTTGGTGACTCTTTGCCGTTAGCTAGTGGACGGCAAAGAAAGGCTATGTCATCAGCCACCAGAAAACTGATGGCAAAGACGCAGCGGACGACAACGGAAAGCTTTGCCATCGGCATATCTTTGCCGTCCGCTAGCGGACGGCACATAAGCTTTGCCGTCTGCTAGCTGACGGAAAAGAGGGTGGGTGACGGGCTTACGAGACGACCTAACGGCCATTTTTTTGCCGTCTGCTGGCTGACGGCAAAACTTCGTTGCCGTCCGACAGCATACGGCAAAGAAAATGGCCATTAAGTCGTCTGTTTCCCCCGGCCCCGCCCCACTAGGTACGCTCTTTGTTGTCTACTAGCAGACAGCAAAGAACTGTGACCTACTAATAGAAGAGGGGACGCGCCCGCGCCCCCACCTCTCTCTCTCTCGATCTCGTCCTTCAACACCCGCGCTGCCGGCCTCGACCGCCGCTCCGTTGACGGTGTCCTGGACTAGGGGGTACTCACCATGTCGTCTCCCGATCAGTTGGATTCGGCCGAGGACTCACATGGCCACATACTCATGGGCCAGTTCGGACAACCCCTATCGCATACAAGGAAGACTCCACAAGACTAGGCGCCCAAGACAAGGACTCTCCTAAGCCCTAGGCCTCCGGTGTCTTATATAAACCGAGGCCAGGCTAGTCAATAGACAATCTCATATTCATTACTATCATCTCGTGGTAGATACATGTACTCTGTACTATACCCCATATGAATACAACCAAAAGCAGGACGTAGGGTTTTACCTCCATCAAGAGGACCCGAACCTGGGTAAAATCCCGTGTCCATGTTACCATAGCTCCAAGACGCCTAGCTTAGGACCCCTACTACGAGATATGCCAGATATTGAACCGACGTTGGTGCTTTCATTGAGAGTCTGTTGGGTGTTCGTCACGGATCGATGGGAAGATCAGGTGCTATTTTTTCGAGCTAGATCTGTGTTTCATAGGTTAATCTCTCTGAGAATTATTACTGTCGCCATGCAAATTTTATTTGTAGAACTATCCAAGACTGGATTGAAGAAATTTTGTGCGCGCGGCGTTTGTACGCAACGTCCGCGGTCCGATCAGCGGATCAGCGATCAACATCCAGAAAGTGCATGTGACCGTGCGGGGCAATTGAACACAGGCCATGGCGGGGCGGCCTTTAGCTAAGGCGATCATGGCAGCCTTCCTGGTCCACGGCAAGGAGCCGCATCGGCTAAAATAAGGGAAGTCTAGTCTAGCACTAGTACTTGTTCCTTTTTATTATTATATTACTACTATGTATTCCAATCTGATCTGATCGACTACCATTAGTCAATTCCTGTCAATAGTAAGTAAGGCTCCACATACCTACGTGAGATCATCAGGTGAGCCAAAGGAAGTTTCAAACAAACTAGTACCATGGCACACAAAAGGGAGGCGTGGCATAAATGATGGATAGGCCTGTACGCCCGTGCGGCTATTGATTTGGCTACGATGGATCCATATGTGCTCGAACGCCGACCTCATGCATTGCTTCGACATGTTAACTGAAGTGAAGACCGTTCCGCAGTCAACTCATCCGTCATCCAAATAAGTCAGGTTATATTTTTCTTGTTAAAATTATGTTGCATAAGTTATTCGTACCCACATAGGTTATGCCAGTTTGTATTATGTACACAGATTACTCGAGCGCCGCCCAGAGTATTCCAGGGTGTTGCTGTCGCTCTAGTCTGTTGCTCGGCCTGCCAGGATAACTAGCCACCGTGCCGACCGACACCTCCGCGCATGCCGACCTGCATCGACGTGTCCACGCTGCCACCCCGTCGAACCAACCAAGGCGCACAGGCCAAACTTACCTCATGATTCACTTTGCATATATTAACTATGCATTTTTTTTCTTTCAATTATTATTGTGTTTTGCTTGCACTGTCTTATGTGTGCAGGTAATCGATTTTAACCATGTTACGCGGTCACTTCGGCATCACCAGCCGACCTGCATGAGACTTCGGCATCCGCCGATCACAGCTTCACCATGTTAACTAGACCGAGAACTTCGTCTCGCCACATCGGCCGTGCAGCACCGTCGCTTCATCAAACTCACGTCCACCACGCCGAACAGGTCGACTGGCGTGGGGGCTTCATTGTCACCTTGCCGACCAACTCCGCCAGCTCGGCTAGACCAGGGGCTTCACCTCTTCGGAGTTCTTAGCTCTTCGCTCGGCCACATTGGGCTTCCGGGCCGAGACCTCCTCCCGCACCAAGCTCAGACCACGTCAGCAACACCGAACACATTAACCAGCTAAGTCGCTTTCATGCTCAAAGTTTTAAAATTTTAAATTTTGTTTGGTCCGACCAAGCATTTTACCTTTTTTAGCAAAAAGTTGCTTGTGAAAAACTTCCTTGTCCAAACTTTGTTTGTGACACACAAATTCAAATACCTCGTTTACTTGGGGGCTTCCTTTACGAAGCCTTTCCTCTTGCAAATGATTATACTTGTACAGCTTCATTCCTTGTTCGTGTATTACGCCACAATATGCACCATGTTGACTTAAGCGATTTGCAAGCTGGGTTGCCTTGCTCCTGTGTTTGCCCCTACATTCCCGATTGTTTGGCTAGGCAGTAAAGGGAGCACCTCTGCGATTTTCACGACCGGGTCCTCCGAGCTCTGACCTCAGACTGGGTGAAGCGCAAAGCTAGCGCTCTTATTGTTTTCAATTATGGTGGGCACATGTCGGATTTCGGGTTCCGGCAGACCCTTGAGGTTCGAACACTGGGGTGCGCACGGAGATTTCACCCTCTACCTACCTGCACCTCGCCGACTCGCTAGGATCTAAACTACAGAAGGAACAACACAAGAGACACAGAGTTTATACTGGTTCAGGCCACCATTGTGGTGTAATACCCTACTCTAGTGTGTGGTGTGGTGGATTGCCTCTTGGGATGATGATGAATGATACAAGGAAGAACAGCCTTGCGAGGGTCTGTTCTTGGCTGGAGCGATGAACTGCTAGGAGGAGTTCAGTCGCTCTCTCTACTGGTTTTCTGGTGAGGATTCTGTTCTCTCCTCGATGCTCGATGCTAGGTGCCAGATGCCCCTACCATGGGGGTGGCTAGTCCTATTTATAGGCAAAGGCCCTGGGCCTCTTCCCAAATATTGAGCGGGAAGGGCGCCAACAATCGGGTACACTTATCCTGACTAAAGTTGGTCCTCGCCTGTCAAAGGCTCTGGTGGTGACGCCTGCTTGGGCTCCACAATGACTTCCTCCCTGCCGTTGGGCTGGTCTTGGTCTTGTTGCACCGAAATGGATGCCTTTGCTTGATGCTCTCGCCTGCACTTGCTCCCTTTGGACCAAAGAGGAAAGGAGGACACTGCACGGGCTGGCGCCCGACTGGCGCCCTTGGTCGTCATGGCTTGCATCATGGGCACCTCGCGAGGTGCCCCCCTTGAACTCTCCACCTCCTCGTGAGCCAGCCTGATGAGGCCATGCCTGAGGAAGCTCCTTGTCATCCTCCCCACGAGGCTTGGCCCCTCGCGAGGGTCTTGAGCTTGTGTTGATGAAGCTGGGCCGTGCTGGCCCCCCCTTTGAGCCACGTCACAGGCCGTAGGCAGGAAAGTCTGGGGACCCCCGTTCCCAGAACGCCGACAGTAGCCCCCGGGCCCAAGGCGCGCCCGGACTTGGCCGAGCAGAGAGGCGAAAGGGCAAGTGTGAAGCACCGTGGGCCCTAACAGCCTGCGGCCTTGGGCGCCGCGTGGCGGTTGATCGGACGTGGGCGGCACTGTTCCCCCACGCCTCCTTATTTTCTACCAGGCTAGGCAGACTTGTAGTTGCACAAAGCCGCTCCCCTTTTCGTCGCTCGAGCGTCCTCTGCCCTTCCTCCTCTCGAACTCCAGCTTCCGCTCCCAATCCAATCTCGAACCTTCCCCCTCCCCTTCCGTCACCATGGCTCCGACGAAGAAGGGAAGAGGGAAGAAACCCTTGCCTCCGCCTCGTTCGCCGTCGTTGGCGGCCCCCACCGTCGACCGGTCGATCATAATCAATCGAGAGGGCTTGGGCAAGGTCAGCTCGGCTCTGGCCACCATCTTCAACGAATGCGGGAGGACGACGGCCTGGCCCGCATCTCGCTTCTCCATCGACAGGATAGTCACTAAGGTCCGGTATTTCGCTGACGCCCTGTGGACGGGACTGGTTCCCCCCTTTTCCGATTTCTTCAACGCCGTGCTCTCCCACTATCAGATCCATATGATGCATCTGGGTCCTGAATCCATCACTCTTCTTGTGGTCTTCGCCTTTGTTTGCAAAGCAATGATGGGCATCCTTCCTTCGGTTGCCTTGTTGCGCCACTTCTTCTCTCTGCGCCTTGTCGACCCCACCCAATGCTCGGGGTGCGTAAGCTTCATTGCTGCACTAGAGACTGCGGCCTCAGGGATCGACTTCAGTCTTCCTCCGCCCGGACCTGGGTTTCGTGAGCGATGGTTGTATGTGGACGTAGGGGTGCCCAGCCCCCTGTTGTTGGAGCCATCTTCGCCTGATGTCCCCAACTCAGGCTGGGGCCAAGAGACGCTCACAAGTTCCCGGCTTGTCTTCGTTTGGCGTCGCTTTGTGTTCTTGAGGGTGCTCGGCGTGACGACGCCCAAGGTGGTGAAGGAGTTCCTGGTACGCCGTGTTGCCCCTCTCCAACGCCATTCTCACCGGATGTGGGCCTTCCGCTGGCGTGAGGATCGTATGAGGCTCCAGGAGGAGGACCTGACGCCTGAAGCACTGAGGAAGGTGCTTTTGGTCTTGACTGGGGACCCCGCCCCCGGCAGCATCCCGCAAGGGGGGGCCTTGCAGTACCTCTGCCCGAATAGAAGCGACTTTGTGACTCAGATGCCCATCTTCGATGAATGGGGGCTGCGCCCCGCTAGCCTCCAGGGGCCGCGCGAGAACCCAGTGGTGGTGGCCGCCCTTGCAGTCGGCCAAGGCAACTCTTCCTCAAGTGGCGGAGCAGGGAGGCATGAGCCGTCGGAGGCTGAGGGGGCCCCCACCGAGGTGACAGCGCTGGGCGGCGCTCATGAGAGAGCTGCCCCTGAGGCCCGTGCCGCTGTGGCTGAGGGCGGCGAGCGGCTGCCCGCAGCGCCTGCGGCTTTGGCCCCTGAGGGCGGCGACCAGAAGCACGCATCAGGCAGACGCCCCAGACGCGGGTCGCCCTGACGCTTCTTCCTCGTCGCAGGCTAACCCCTGCGCCCGACTCTTGGGTCGCTTCCGTGTGGACTTCGAGGCCCTCCGGAAGAGAAGGGAGGCCCTGGGTGACGATTACCCTTGTCGCCTGCTGAAGCGTAGGAAGTACTTCGCCACCGATGAGTAAGCCTTCTCCCTTCCCAGCTCCTGATCCTTCCGTTGCTTTTCCTGATCCTTGCTCTGCAGGGCCCTTCCCGCCGAGCTCACGGAGATGACTGAGGAGCCATCCCCATTGTCTCCGCCCTCTCCACCGTCCTCGAGCACTCCGAGCAGCAGAGCCCTTGCGGTGAGGCCGGTTGGAGAGACAGACCATCCTGAGGCGCATCGCGACCCTGCGCGCCTCGCGACCTTCTTTCACGAGCCTTCTCGTGGCATAGCCAGCCTGCCGTGGACTTCTCGTCTGGTCGTGGGCCGTGATTGGATGGGGTACTCCCCGCGCTCTTCACTTGGGGATGGACTGGCTCCAGGACGGGCTCCTGGCGTGGCGTGCCCGGTCGCCGCGAGGCGCCAGCCCCCAGCCCCCTGCCCGGAGGGGGAGTGCTGATTCGTGCCCCCCGGCGCTCGCTTGGGGCGGACGATGGTGTGGAAGACGTACTCGAGCGCGCCCGGGAGCGTCGTGCTCTTCGCCAAGGGTTTCTTCGGAGGGCGGATCACGCGGTGAGCCTGCTTGGTGAAGAGCTCGCTGATGAGGATGCGCGCCTTGAGGCCGAGGGCCTGCGCCTGGTTGCAGAGAGGCGTGAGCTGGAGGCGGCTGTCGCCCTCGTGCGCTATCAGCGCGATCTTGATGATGAGGAGGCCAAGGCGTCGCTGGCGGCCTCTCGGGAGGTCCGTTCCTGGGCCGTCGAGGAGGCCCGGGAGGCTGACCGGCGGCGAGAAGCGATGGAGGAGCAGGCACGGGAACTCCTGGCCCGGTGCCGCTCACTGGAGGAGCAGGTGGAGCTGCGCGAGGCAGTCCACTCGTCGATGAAGGTGGCTTCAGGCGACCCAGCGGAGCTCCAGAAGCGTGAGAAGGCACTGACGCTGGAAGCCGCTGAACACGCACGCGAGTCTGAATGCCTGGAGACAAGGGAGCGCTTGGTGACGCAGGCGGAGGATGATGTCGCTGCGCTGGAAGCCCGTGTCTTGGAGGAGGTCGGACGTCGGGTGGCGACGGCACGCTTGAACCTCGAGCATGAGTTCGAGGAGAGGTTGGGGTTGATCCGGACCGAGGCTGAAGGTAGGACCGCTATCTTGAGGGTCAAGCTGGAGGAAGCGATGTGGCGGGTCGACGCTTTGCGAGCCGCACTTGAGGTGGCGCAGGGGGAGTCAACTACCTCCATTGCCGAGGTGCTTCTCCTTCGCCAACGGGTGGACGAGGCTGAGGCTATCGCGTGCCAGAATGCGGACAAGATACGCTAGCGGCGGATCCTGGAGCATGAGCATGGCCCCATGCTCACCATGCTTTGGGAAAGAGCCAACACAGCCTTGGGTAACATCTGCGAGGCGGCCGTTCGCAAACCGCACGCGGTTAACTACGCCGGCAACCTTCAGTTCTTCACCGACGTGGTGACGTAGCTGGAGGTGCGGTCGGTCAGAGCTGACAGTTTGGTGGAGGAAAGGAGCCCGTGCCCTGCTCGGGCGTGCCTTTTCTGGCGTCTTCAGCTATCTCCAGAACATGGATCCCCACTTCGACTTTGACGCTACCATCGCCCCAGTCCCCCAGGCCGTCCGGGACGACCTGGCGCACTGGGTGGAAGACAACGTGGACGCTCTCGTCAGGGCCTTCGCTTCAGATAACGACGATGCGATCGTGGCCGCCAATGAGGGCGGCGTGGTGAACAGTCCTGACGCCGCTGATGGCAACGCAGAGGGCGATGGCGAGGCTAGCGACGCCAACAACAGTTCAGGCGGCGCTCTTGAGGATGCATTGGGGGATTTATCTGACTGACCGCGCATCATTCCTGTTTCCTTACCCTGCATGAATAGAACTTAGGTTTTGACCTAATGGTTGTAAGAGCATTTTGGGAGGGGGTGCCCCTCACGTAAAACTCATGTTCAGCGTACTAGTGGATGCTACATCACCCGCACACCCGCGCCAAGTGGTTGGCTAGGCGACGAGCCGGCTGGCTAGTTTACCTTTGTCCCGTGCGGGCCCTGAGATAGCTTGTGGGAGGCTGTGGTGTCTCGAGCGTCTCCTGATCGAATCCGTAGGATCCGCAGTAGAAGCCTCGTGAGAGGATACGACGGCGGCAGTCTGGGCTTCACGCAAGCTAGGCCAGACCCGGCTCGCGAGGGGCTCGCGAGGGGAGACAGCTGAGGCGAAGTGGTAACCGAAACGCGAGAGATTGCTCGAATGAGACTAAGCACCCCTTCCCCAAACACACGCAAATCTCAAATTCGAGTCCAACTTAAATCCGGCGGGGGAAAACGACAACCAAGGGAAAAGCAATGAAAGCAGAAAAAAGGCCACGTCCGGCACCTAGTCTAGTCTTGGACGTCTTCTCACCAGCGCGGAGCTAAGTACTGCCACTGGGTGTGGGAGGGAGCCCCAAGGCCTAAGGCCGGCACCCCTGAAACTCCGGGGCATGTACAGCCCCACTCATTATTACATGAGTGTCACGGGGCAGCGAGCTTCACAGGCACTGGGCCTTCTTCACAGGTACCGGCCTTGCTTCATATCGCCAGACGAGGGCCCCGCCTTGCGCCACACTCTAGTGCCATCAACGACGACCGGAAACCAGGACGCCGCCGATGGGGTAGAGCGGTCGCCAGCGGTTCCCCCGACGACCACGGGTCCTCCGCCAGGGGCAGGCCCTGAGGCACCTCCCCAGCAGAGGGCCTACCTCCTGAGAACGCCTTGCTCCAAACGCTGCGGTGGTGATGCCGGATCCCGGCCCCTCTCCTGCAGCCCCAGCCGCCCTCCTCCTGAGGGGTAGGAGACCGCGGGAGCGGGGCAGTTGCTCGCTGCGGTGACCGGCACCTCCTGCAATCCATGATTAGCGTATGCCTGCTCTTGAGGAATTAGTGGTACCCGATAATCGTCGCTTCCAATGCGGCCGGTGGGGCCGTCCTGAGGCTCCTAGAAGAGCCCAGCTTCTGGCGCCTCGTCCCCCTAGCTTGGGCTGGGGAGCGAGCCTGGTTCGCCCTCATGCGGGTGCCCATGGTCCATCATGTGGGGCACGTATTCTTCTGGGGCCGCCATCCCGAAGGCCGCGCCATAGCGCTCCACGTGCCATGCAGTTCCGCTTGATGCGCCCACCTGGGGGTGGTAGCACGGCGGCCCACTGGGGCCGTGGGTCGCGACGAGTCCTCCTTCATTGGTTGGGGGCGGAGTCAGCGCT
This sequence comes from Triticum dicoccoides, assembly GCF_002162155.2. Lineage (NCBI taxonomy): Eukaryota > Viridiplantae > Streptophyta > Magnoliopsida > Poales > Poaceae > Triticum > Triticum dicoccoides. The sequence continues at coordinate 440,718,275 of NC_041391.1, read as the reverse complement.
GCCGCTGGCCCGGTGCTGACAGCTTCGCTGGTGTTAGAGTAGCCTTGGAGCGCGCGGAGCCCCTGCGCAGGCCGCCCTGGGCCTGAGATGGGAGTTGGGTGCAGAAGGGGTGAGCCCCCGAGGCGGCAAAGCCCAGGAGCTCTGCCACCCGCTCTAGCAGCACGTCGCGGCCGCCTTCCATCAGCCTGCACTGCAGCAACTCTCGGGCCACTGTGAGCGCGGCCCTTGAATTCGCCTGCTCCCGGCGGGTGTACGGCGTCGTGGCCGCGGCGTGGTTGGAGGCCCTTGCTGCCGACCGCGCTTGTCGCGGTGTGAGAGCTGTCAGAGCCTGTCCGCGTCGCCCACGGCCCGCAGCGCCCTGCGGACCGCGAGCTTCCTGGGGCATGGGGTCGCTCGGGGCGAGCGGCTCTGTGCGGGCGGGCCAAGCCGCCCAAGGATAAGGGTTGCCCGCCTGGTCGCCGGACATGGTGATGACGATGCGACAGGACGCAATGTGGCAGAACGTGGACCCCAGCGCACCCCTACCTAGCACGCCAAATGTCGGATTTTGGGTTCCGGCACACCCTTGAGGTTCGAACACTGGGGTGCGCACGGAGATTTCGCCCTCTACCTACCTGCACCTCGCCGACTCGCTAGGATCTAAACTACGGAAGGAACAACACAAGAGACACAGAGTTTATACTGGTTCAGGCCACCATTGCGGTGTAATACCCTACTCCAGTGTGTGGTGTGGTGGATTGCCTCTTGGGCTGATGATGAACAATACAAGGAAGAACAGCCTCGCGAGGGTCTGTTCTTTGCTGGAGCGATGAACTGCTAGGAGGAGTTCAGTTGCTCTCTCTACTGGTTTTCTGGTGAGGATTCTATTCTCTCCTTGATGCCCGATGCTAGCTGCCAGATGCCTCTACCATGGGGGTGGCTAGTCCTATTTATAGGCAAAGGCCATGGGCCTCTTCCCAAATATTGAGCGGGAAGGGCGCCAACAATTGGCCATTTTGAAGGGAAACATCGGGTACACTTATCTTGACTAAAGTTGGTCCTCGCCTGTCAAAGGCTCTGGTGGTGACGCCTGCTTGGGCTCCACAATGACTTCCTCCCTGTCGTTGAGCTGGTCTTGGTCTTGTTGCACCGAAATGGATGCCTTTGCTTGATGCCCTCGCCTGCGCTTGCTCCCTTTGCACCAAAGAGGAAAGGAGGACACTGCGCGGGCTGGCGCCCTTGGTCGTCATGGCTTGCGTCATGGGCACCTCGCGAGGTGCCCTGCCTTGAACTCTCCGCCTCCTCATGAGCCAGCCTGATGAGGCCGTGCCTGAGGAAGCTCCTTGTCGTCCGCCCCGTGAGGCTTGGCCCCTCGCGAGGGTCTTGAGCTTGTGTTGATGAAGATGGGCCGTGCTGGGCCCCCCTTTGAGCCACGTCGCAGGCCGCAGGCAGGAAAGTCTAGGGACCCCCGTTCCCAGAACGCCTACAACACACAACGGAACTCATGAGTACAAAAAATCTATTGCACAAGTCTCATAGCAACCGAAGAAAGGTATCAGTGGGGGTACTATTTTCTTTGAAGATGCTTCTGACACTTCGTTAGTAATATAGCATAAGTTCACTGAGCGCTGTTTTTCTGTTACAGCCTTATGGTCTGATTGCCTGGTTATCAGAAACACCGTCGATATTCTCGACAGGTGGAGTACATAACACTTTTCGGCCCTTGGCCGAAGAGGGATAAGCCGACGGTCGGTTAATACGCATTTAAAGTTTGGGTGAACACAGATATCATATAAGTACTTTGGTACATACAATCATTATACATAAAATTCTTTTACCCAAGTCACTTGGGGGCTCTTAAATTCATGTGAGCTGTTTTATAACAAGTGTTCTTCTTCTTAGTCGATGCAAAGCCTTTTTTCTATCACTCCTTTTTTCGACGCGAGCGTGTGGTCAATAGCCGGGGAGCCTAATTTCTCTCTCAAAGCCGCTAAAGTTTGCTAAACTGGCCTAATGAGAAGTACTCTGCCTCGGGATAGGAGGTTGAAGCCGTAGGCTGACCCGCTTGAAGTCTTGAGATAGGATGTGTCATGTTAAAGCACGACAGAAGCACAATTCTTTTTTTTTCTAAGACCAATTTTCTGATTGGCACCGAACAATTGATCTAGTTCAGATGTCGAGTTTTTACTGACGTTTTTGGTTTTCCAATCCTATGGCACTTTTCAACCACTTGTGTGTTTTCCGCATAAGTCTCGCAGTGCAGCGCTGGACACCTTTAGAGATTCGGCAAAAACTCTCGGATATTGCTATATATGCATCAATTTCGAATTGTATCTTCGGTCAATAGTTGGGTTGCCCGGCTCCTGTGCTTGCCTCCTACGTTCTGCTTTGTTTGGCTAGGTGTGCAAAGGGATAACCACTGCGATTGTGCTTCCAGCTCGCATGGTTAAGCACCACGGTGGAGAAAGCCAAAAACTGACTGTCACAATAAGCGTAAACTGGTCAGTGGTTCGATGACTGTATTAAATGACGGGCCGTTCATAACATTGGCCGAAGTGTTTACGGCTTGACCTCGGATGTAGCCGAACACTAACTTGGGGCTCATATCTAGCTTCCCCGGTTTAAAGCTCCTATGACTAAGCGAAAGTTATAAACCCCGCATATCTGATTGCTTCGTTTCTGCTAACACAACTGCCTCCGGGCACCGAGACGTCGGCTAAGGGTTGTTTTGTTAGTGCAGAAACACCCTGCATAGTATCTACCAAGGGGTAGAAGCCGACGATGGGCCACTTTCAACTAATAAACGGTCGCAATGGAGTCAAAATAATGATGTAAAGTACTTGGATACATAGAATCATACACATAATTTGTGATTTTACTTCGGACATCGATCCTTAATTTGGCCACCCGTGCCCACATTAAGGCTCGAGGGCTACTAGGCTTCATGCTTATGATTTACAAATATTATAGGGGTACATCGATCCCCTGATCTGGTGTTGCCACCCGACCAGTGTCTCGGGGGCTACTGCATTGACAATCCAATGAAGAAAATTTAAAGTGCAATATAGTTTTCGAGGAGATTATTATCCTCAGGTTGGTCGGCCGCACCCAACCTGAGTCTCGAGGACTTTGCACACCGCATTTCTATCCCTAAGTATGTTGCCGAGCTGGGAATTGATCCTCAGGCTGATTTTATGAATCAACCTGAGTCTCAGGGTCTACTAGGCTACTAGAAAAAGACACCCCGACACTACATCCACGTCCCACAAGTGACGCCGACGTCCGGCGTCCCAAAGCAACTGTTCTCAGCGTCAATAGCGGTTGAACACCATTGCAAATTAGGGGTTAACAGGGGGTTCGTCAGCGTCGATAGTACCCTAAATAGCAAGTATCGTCAGTGCGAGGTACATGTGGCCGTCGGTGTCGAATACTACATCCACGTCCCATAAGTGACACAGGGGTCCTTCATCCAGTAGCAATTGTTCTCGGCGTCGATGGCAGTCGAACACCATTGTGAATTTGTCTAGCAGCCTTAGAGATAACAATTGAAAGCTAAGTGTTGAAACTTGAAACACCCAAACTAACTCAAGTAGGTTTGGTAATTTTAATTTTAAAACTTAGCTTTAATCCTCATCGCAGAGGCTGCCAGACAAATTCGCCAAGGTGTTCGGCCATCATCGGCCACCAGAACTATTGTTGCGGGACACCGGGCGCCGGCTTCACTTGTGGTATGTGGATCTAGTGTTCAACGCCGACCGCCTCATGTAACTTACACCGATGGTAGTTTCTATTTAGTTTACCTAAGGACGAGCGGGTTAGGGGTTTCCTCGGTGTCGATGGTACCGTAAATAGCAAGTATCGTCAATGCGAGGTACATGTGGTCGTCGGTGTCGAATACTTGCTAGGTTACCCATATTTCGATTTAAATGTGCAATTATTTCATCGCTGCGAGGGTCTAGTGTTCGACGAGCTCCGCCCCTGCGTTCATTGGTGAGCACAAATGACATCTCCTCCTCCCCCCTTCATTTGCTCTGTTCCAGTCTTCGTGCCAATGAAACTTGCTAGCTATAGGTGTCAATCATCAGTATGTATAACCACTATCGTCTCCCGTTTGAAATGGTTAGATCTATAAATATGCATGCATTTGCATATTTATAATCGTGATTCTTTCGAATTGTCCAACGTTATCCATGGACAGCCCGAGTATGTGTAGATTGGGTTCGTGTTCCTATATGCTCTGCTTCGGATCCGATGCAGAATTTCGTTAGTGCCTCCCTATTGTTCTCTGGGTACACATCCTCTCTGCTTATTGCCGAGACGTGTATCAGGAGAACAACGGGGAGGTGCTGCCGAAATTTTGCATCGGATCCGGAGCAGAGCATGGGAAACAGAACCCAATCTACACATACTCAGGTGGGATTAGGACCTATCTTTACCTATTAGCGTGTAGGTTGCATGGACGTAATAAAACTGAGAAACTCCATTAACTGATGGATATGGTTTGCTTAATTTTGTATATATTCCTTGTGTGTCCATTAGGAAGTCAATATGAGTGATCGTGCGTGGATGTACACCCGTTACACTAGTCAGAAAGTTTGGACCGAGGAATGGTTAACAAAAACCAAGGGGTTTGTTAGAGCCGCATTTGCAAACAGCCAGGAATTAAGCTGGTGCCCCTGTGCCCGGTGCGACAACTATAAAAAGAGGGACGAGCTTGAAATGAGTAAAGACCTGCAGAAGTTTGGTTTTACGCCTGATTACACGGTCTGGACATTACATGGTGAGTTTGCCCAACGTGCCAGAGACGAGGTGGTTCGTCGTCGCACCCAAGAGCATGGTACCGGGACCACAGACATGGTGCAAGACTTTGACGATGCTCGGGACACGGACGAGGAGATGGAGGAATCTGCAAAGGCCTTCACTGAAATGTTGGAGTCCTCAAAACATTCTCTCCATGAGCACACTGAACTTTGTCAGCTGGATGCCATCTCACAAATAATGGCTTTGAAGGCTTAATTCAACTTGGGCAGAGAATGCTATGACGCGATGATAACATTATTCGGATGATTTCTACCCAAAGGCCATGTGCTACCTCCAAACATGTACCAGTCAGACAAAATCCTCTATGCTATTAAGACGCCCTATGAGAAGATACATGCCTTTGAGAAAGGATGTGTCTTATTTGGGCTTTAGTATGAGGACTTGAACTATTGTCCCATTTGCAGTTCTTCCAGGAATGTTGTGGTAGACAATGGTATGGGTGAGAAGACGCGGACCGAAATACCCGTTAATGTTCTTCGGTATATGCCAATTGTACCAAGACTTCAATGTCTTTTCATGGTCGAAGAGATGGCCAGACAGATGACATGGCACAAAATGGGCAAAAGAACCGAACTAGATGTAGATGGGAATGTGATGATGGTGCACACATCGGATGGTGAAGCGTGGAAGTGCTTCGATGCATTACATAAGGAAAAAAGAGCATATCCAAGGCATCCTCGAGTCGCCGTCAGCACAGGTGGGTTCAGTGTGTTTGGTCAGATGGCAGCCCCATATAGCCGTTGGCCCGTGTTTGTCATTCCACTCAATCTCCCCTCCGGGCAGATTATGCAAAGAAAGAACATTTTCTTGACGTTGATAATTCCAGGGCCCAACTATTCGGGGAAGAATATGAATGTGTACATTCAGCCGCTTAAGGACAAATTGCAAGAAGCTTGGGATAATGGGTTCAAGACATACGACGCCTTTAGCAAAGAGAACTTCATAATGCGTGCCTAGTACATGTACTCGACGCATGACTTGCCGTCGTATGCGCTATTCTTTGGCTGGTGTGTGCATGGAAGGTTCCCGTGCCCCACATGCAAGGGAGCTCTTGAGTTTCGTTGGCTAATGGCAAGGAACAAGTATAGTTGCTTCGACTTACATAGACCATTTCTTGATCCTTGCCATGAGTTCAAGAAAGACAAGAAGAACTTCATCAAAGGTGGAATTGTCAAACACACTGCACCACCTGCGTTGACAGCCCAACAGACCCTAGATCAGTTAAACGCTCTCGATCCAGATCCAGAGCGTCCAGGGTATTTCAAGGGTATAATAAGGAACACGCCTGGACTCACAAGACATGCTTCCGGGATCTTCCTTACTTCAAAGACCTCCTTTGCCCACAAAACATTGACGTGATGCACACTGAAAAGAATATCGCCGAAGCCATCACTACAAAAAAAGACACATCTGTGACAGTTTGGGCCGAACGGAATTTTTTCTGTCATACATATGACACTTCTATGACGATAATTCTGACAAAACCCGGTATCATGATAGATGTGGTGGGCTCCTACTTCTATGACAAAAAATCATGACAGAAAATGGGATTTTTATCCTGGGCGGGCCGGAGACGCAGCTGCATGACATTCTTTGGGTCGTCCATGACGGAAAAACCCGTGGTAGAAGCGAGGGCGAGGAAAATTTCGGGGAGTTCCCGGTTACTTTGGGCGGTCGGGGGCCGAGCGATGCGCGTTTCTCTCGTACACATACGCGCGTGTGTGCGAGGCGTTGGCTCTAACTGAACCCAAGCGAGGGCATAGGGCTCTAACTGAACCAGAGCGATTGCACTGCAGGCTACGCGTTACTGAACCCGAGCGATAGATCGATGGCTGTTAACTGAACCCGATCGAGCGATTCCTTCGCTACTGCTGCTAACTAAAGCCGATTCATGCTGCCTCTCTGGATGAATAGTGAGCGTTGCAGGGGGGGTGGATGAACAGTGAGCGGTGGGGGTGGATGCAGGACCACGTGGCATTGCCTCTGGATGAACAGGACGACCCCGTGGTGGGCTGGTTGAACAGTAGACGGTGAAGGGGTGCCCGTGGAGGGGTGGTTGAACATTAGCCGATGGAGTAGCGTGCGGTGGAGGCTGGATGAACAGGAGCCCATGGAGGCCGGAGGAGGTCGACGGTAGCCCGTGGAGGCTGGAGGAGGTCGACGGTGGAGACGAACAGTATCTCGTGGAGTCCTGTTTTGCGGTACGCCACACCCCTCCCGATGAACAGGACCCCCGTTTCGACCGTAGCACTCCAACACAAGTCTGTTTCGTATGTTTTGTGGTACGCCACACCCCTCCCGAACAACAGGACCCCCGTTTCGACCGTAGGAGGTCTGTTTCCTCCGTTTTGCGGTACGCCACACCCCTCCCGATTAACATGATCCTGTTTCGAACATGGCCGGTCGAACACAAGCCCGTTTCCTCCGTTCTGCGGTACGCCAGGCCTCGTTTCCATCGCCTGTTCCATCCAAGCCGATTGGCTCCTGCGTTCCGTTGCCTCCCGATGAACACGAATAATTCTGTTCCTCCCCATGAACACGACGCGTTCCATGGCCTCCCCATGAACACGATGACGACGCTGTTTCTCCGCTCCGACCCAGCCATGTACACGAGCCTTGGCCGTACGTATGCGTGAGTAGGCATTCGAGACCCCGCCCGTATGTACACATACATGGTCGTATTTTCTTTCTTGCACCCTGGCCGCTGTACGTACGTGTACATGCTACATGCACACCTCTACTACGATACGTACGCGCCTCTACTACGACACGTCCGCGCCTCTACATCGACCAGTATATATGTACGTACATGTTCGCGACCAGAATGACAACGCTACGTACGCTTCGACCAGGTGGGTCCCGACTGTCAGACACTTCCTTGCGTGCGAAAATGTAGCTAGTGGGTCCCAGCAGTCAGGGGGGCACTTCCTTGCGTGCGAAGATGTCGCTGGTGGGTCCCAGCAGTCAGGGGGGCAAATTTTTTTTTTTGCCCGGACGCACTTCCTTGCGTGCGAATATGTAGCTGGTGGGTCCCAACAGTCAGGGGGTAAACATTTTTTTCATGAAATACGGTGGCCCATACGGTGGGTCCCTGCTGTTAGGTGGAGGAATCATTATTTTCTGCATAATAAGGAGGCACTTCCTTGCTGCCGCCGTGGACCCAACTGTCAACCTCTCCACGTACAGTCCACATCCGATGGAAGTCGTTCCTTGACCACGTTGACCACGCCACGCCGAGAGCACCACGACGGTGGACGACAGCGAGGCCTAGGAAGGGGATGACTCGGAGCCGGGGAAGACGTGGCAGTGGAAGCCCGCGCGGAGAGGAGTATGAGGGTTCACTGGTTCCGCTGCGGTTGAGGCTGATGTCGCTGCAGGGCCTGGCCAGTGGTGGAAATAGTAGCGCACGGTGAGGCCTCCGTGGCAGCACAGCCGGCCACGGGAGGCAGGAGCATCCGGCATGACGGGCGCTGCTTTGGGCGGCTAGAGCAAGAAGACAAGAGGTTGAAGAAGCACTACGGTCGTTGGATGGACATGGTACGGTCACTGGAGCTAGAATCGTTCATATTGACTAAAGTTGACAAAGGCCCCCGTCCCAGTCAACTTAGTAGGCCCACAAGTCAGCCTCCCACCATGGTGGGTCCCAGCTAGCAGGGGGGGTATTCATTTTTTGTGCGTAATAAGGAGGCACTTCTGGTGGGTTCGAGCTCACAGCGGGGGGAATGTTTTTTCCGCGAAATACAGTGGCCCGTCCGGTGGGTCCCAGCAGTCAGGGGGGAAACGTATTTTTCGCGAAATAAGGTCGCCCGACCGATGGGTCCCTGCTGTCAGGTGGAGGAATAATTATTTTGCGCGTAATAAGGAGGCACTTCCTTGTGGCTGCCTGGACCCAACTGTCAGCCTCTCCACCTACAGTACTCTTCCAATGGAAGTCGGTCGTTAACCACGGCGCGCCGAGAGCACCAGGGCGGTGGACGAGGGCAAGTCCTAGGAAGGGGACGACATGGAGCTGGGGAAGAAGGAGCAGTGGAAGCCCGCACGGAGAGGAGTACGAGGGTTCACTGGTTCGACTGCGGTGTGAGGTTGCCGTCACCGCAGAATAACAGGGGGTGTGTGTGAGTAGAGGGATGGTCTGGCCAGCGGTGGGAGTAGTAACGGGCGGTGAGGCCTCCGCGGCAGCACAGTCGTCCACGGGAGGCAGGAGCACCCGGCACGACCGGCGCTGCTTTGGGCGGTTGGAGCAAGAAGACCAGAGGTTGAAGAAGCATTACGGCCGTTTGATGGACATCGTATGATCACTGCAGCTAGAATCGTTTATATTGACTAAGTTGACAAAGCCCTTGGTACGCATCAACTTAGTAGGCCCACAGCTCGGATTTGGCAGAGAACATATAGCCCATTTGTGATTTGTAAGAATGTACAGGCCATTTTTTAATTCTAATGGAATTTACTACAACCCATTTACAGTTTGTTAAAAGTACATCCCAACTTCTAGCTAAGACAACGATTAATAATTTCAAACAACCGCTCAAAACAGAATTCAAAAACAATTCCCACATTTTGACGGGATCCAAAATATTTTTATCCGAAATTTCTAGTCATGTTAAATATAATTTCAAAATAAAGTTGTATTACGTTAAAGTCCAACAAAATATTGCGCGCGCAACAAGTAATGAAATTAAAATTTTCAAATTCCAAAAATAATATATTTTTTAAACTAATTACGCGTTTGGTGCATAGTTACTGCCCAGTTATTATAATTACATCCCATTTATTATTTCTTAAAGTCCATTTTCTTGTTAAGCCTAATGCATACCTCCTAGAAAAGTTTGCAGCCCAGCGAGGCAGAGAATAACAAGTTGACTCGGATATTGTGTACAACTGTCGGCCAAGTTGCATTGCTGATGTTGAAAAAAGGCCCGTGTAGTACAGTACAACCTAACATGGCTACTCAGCCCACATTCGACGATGCCGGAGAGGCCCAAACAAGGCTTTTGTACAACTTTTTGAACTCACTGGGCTCAACTAATAACTTAAGAAAAAAGTTAGATTACAGTGGAACCTAATTAAAAGTTGTCACGAGCAAATAAATAATTCAACGGGTCCCACTTGTGCGTGCGTGTGTGTGTGTGTGTGAGCGAGAGAGAGAGATAGAGAGAGAGAGACTCATCGGTCGATGCTCGTAAATACATCTTTCAGCCATATGCATTGCTGATGCTCGGTAAAAACTCATATAGTTGACACAATCATATAGAACATCATAGCACACTGAACTTGCATACAAAAATTTCACACAGGCGGCACAATCAGGATGGAAGCAGTGGATCGCTATGTGTAGGGCTATGTTGAAACCAATGAAGTCGTACATAACGGTTCATCGTCTTTATCAATGACGGGGAAATATCTTGAATGTTGTGCAAAGAAAACAGATAGACAACACAATAAGTTCTACTAGCACATTAAGTTGACGTACAACTCTTTCTAAAAAAAGTTCAGGTATAAAATTAGGACAGGTCACAATCAAATGTACTGGCATATCAGTGTTTCACACCCATAGCTCGGATTTAACTAGTATCTAACAAGATTCAGTTGTTACCTCAAATTAGAGCACATCTAGGCAGCCAGCCATGCCTCTTCTCCCAAAGAAGCAGTGGCCTCCGCCGTGCGATGGAGTAGGCCCTTTGCCATCCATCGTTCCGAGCAACATGGGGAAAGCCTGACGTTGACTCCTGTAATGGACGTCGTCGACGGAACCTGGCACCAACAGCGGCGGCAGGACTTCGATTGATGGATTGACCACTTCTTCGACATGCACGGACACTCGATACAGGTACATCCCTAACACGGTCCGCGGCAGCCTTGGTGGCGATGAATAGTACAACCCCGATTCCTGCACCGGTATCTCAACACCAATCACCTTCGGTATGGTGGATGGGTTCTTAATCTATGTCGTAACCGTCAGAGCCCAGCTGTCTGGAGGAACAAACATACTTACGAGCTCACCCCCAAGGTCGTTGATAAGCTCGTTCATGGACTCGTTGTTCCAAGCACGTCGAGGCATGCCGTGGATGGTAAGCTTTGTTAAAAACTCAAGCTCAGAAGGCACCGAGCCCCATCCTAGGTGCCACCGATCAAAGATCACCAGCTCGCCATCGCAGAACAAATGCCGAGAAGATTCGAACACACGACTGCAGTCGAAAGTTGTCCGGAACCTGACGAAGAAATAAGCCGGTGGCGGATAGACTTCAACGAGCAAGTCACTTATTTGGATGCCGTGTGCAATGCCAAGAGCTTTGACAAGGTCGTCTGGCAAGACGGGAGGCCGGTCGCCGTTGATGGTTACCATCAGCACTTTGCCAGCAAACTGGTCGTCAAGCGCCGCCATGCCACTATTGAGCGACAGCACGCAGCGACCGAAGGCAGGACGGACCTCAGCATCTCCGGCTCGGAGATCCGCGTTGACCGGAGACATGATAGTCCGCTTGAGTACATGGAGTACAGTAGGGGGATTTGGGGGAACTGGAGTAGAAATCGAGATTCCAGAGGTGGGGGAGGGGCGGGAGACTAGGGATGAAAAGGTAGCATGAATTTTGAGCACGCACCAATATGCTCTCGGCGCGCAAGCGCACGGAAACACCAGCGGCACCCGCATGTCGGCCTAAGAGTCCTTATTGTTAATTTTTTGGAGAGCCCGGCCTTTTTTTCAGGATCTTTTGAGAGCCCAGCCCGAGAGTCATAATTGACCTGTTTGGCATTGCGTTACTACTCGGCCCATATTCAACAACACCTCACTGGCCCAAACAAGTGTACATCATCGAAAAGACACCAAGCTCAAATTATATAACTTGAAAAAAGATATATACTTTGAACACTGGAGAATGGTGATGCCCTCATTTTGCCCATCAGTAGTTCGAGACAATAAACAGTTCGAAACAACGATATGTACAACATTCAAACACTGACTAGTGACTACTACTGACATAAACAGCAAGACATGATAGTTCATAAGAAGTCTTGCTACACCACCAAAACGCACCCATCTGCAGCACTCAGACTCTCGTGATCCAGACGAGAATGACATTCTAAACAGAAGCAACTATTACATAGTAAGAGTGACATAGACAAGGATGGCCAAATGACAAGGAATATGCATAACAAAAGAAAGAACTACCCATCCAGAACCAGCAGCAAAGACAACAAAGTCATTCGAAGAGATGATCCAACACCATCATAATTTGCAGCCCCGCTTCAGCGACCTGTGATCCGGAGACACCAGTACTCCACCCTTTCGATGCAACAGCCTAATTACCTATCAACCTGAAGGCTTGAACCACGTCACTGCCTGTCGTAATTGAGACATCCAAGGATCAAAGTTAATCCGGATGTCTATTTCATTCTCACCTTCTTTTGGCTGTAGATTGTATCGTTGACAATCAGGGGAGATTGCTCCCTAACTCCTAGGGCTCGCCGTGTAGACACAGTTTTCCATAGCAAACAAAGCCTCTCTGCCATCAAGGTCCTTGTCAACGGTGATCTCCTAGTTAATCGGATAATTGATTCCGAGAAACACAGATTGTGAACCAAGGCTTTTTACCCGCCTCTAACTAAAAAATCCTAAAGGCCCCAACAAGCTGGTATCCTGCTCATAGACGTAACAGCCACTGTCCGGATACTCACGTATTACATGGTGCTTGTATACAGTGGGGTTTTTGCAATATAACTTTTCTGGCTCATATGTCCGAATGATCATCAGTCTTTTTCCGTCGTCTGATCGAGCGAGGAACCAGTTGTGCTTCCTTGTTTTTGGCAAAGGTGGTGTGATTACAATGGGCGGTAACTGTAGGGACACTACATCATATCAAAAAGGACAGGCATAGTTAATGTAAGATCAGCATTGTTCAGAGTATGAGTAGGATAATGCAAGAAGCAGCATTAATATGTCCCTGTTGGAACTGGGAGGAAAATACAGGGAAATGTATACTAGGTTCAAAAATATAGAAGTGCCATGCATGGTTATACTCATGTTATCTCACAATCGATTCTTCACAGGAAATTACCATGTCATGCATGTTATGTAATCATGTTCTGTCCTCACAAACAAATTCTTCAAGGTAACTAACAGACTATGCATTGTTATATACTCGTGTTCTGTGGGCAAAAATTTTGTGAGGAAATTATTCTAGTCATTGATTGCTGAAGGGTGAATATAGGTATGTACACATGGTAAGCATTGCACGATTTCACTACTTCTAAATATGGAGTTCTCCATATGCACATTTACTTCCCTAATGTATGGTTAGATGAAACCAACAGTGTGGTGCATGTTTCTACATCATGAAAATGAGGAAACTAACATGGCCATTGATACACACTCATATTTAGTAGTAATATATAGATTACTGTGAAATAAGGATAATATGGAGATCGGATTGAAGTCAACGGGCGTCATGTACGCCTCCGTATCATGGTGAGCCAATCTCGCAAGACCAGATAGCAGCAAGCAGGATGTCTTGAAAAGCTTAGGCCTCGCTTCGACGATGGCTGTGTGCATGTCCCTCGAGCATGCAGCTAGCCGCAGGGCGCTCAACATATCCATACACGAACAACAGATGTCGAGGATGTCACTGGGGAGATTGCTCCAATTGTGGCTCATATGGATGATGCGCGGTTCGCGTTCGGCCATGGTGGAGTTTGGAAGGTGGGGGTTTTGGGGGGCTTGATTTATGGGGGAGAAGGCTGTCGGTGCTGGAGCTGCTAGCGAGGGAATAGTGGTACTGGGGGAGGCGAGTGAGGTGGCGGTACACAGGGGCACAATGAGATGGAGACGGAGACAGAGAAGGAGATGGAGATGGAGTGGTGCTATGGGAGCGGAGAGGGAGACAAGGCGAGGCGCCAATGTGCTGTACAACGGCGGTGACAGACTGCACAATGCATAGGGTGAGGCTGACTTTGGTAACCCGAACATGCCGCCTGGACTAGTGTCAGGTGCAGGGTGTTATCACTTCACTGTGAGGACCGGATGAATAGTATTTTGACCATCGAGTGTACCACAGTTGTACTACTACTACTAGTAGTAGGAACATGAGTACTCCAGTATTGTATAGCGGAAATAGGTCTCCCGTGCTAGCATGCCTGTTCACTTCATCGTTCAGGTATCATCCATATTGCAAGCAGAACCAAATTCACGTGCATGCCCAATCAATGCCCTGCCGCGATGCATGAAGTGGTCGTTCTGGTGCATCAAGGACGACATGCAGATCTTTCCACACTCGAGAAGAGGAAAAATGGAAAGGTAGAATGCGGCAGCAGAGGAAGAGAATGCTGGCTAACGAGGCTGGGAGGGGATCGAGCAGGAAGTTAATGCTCCACACCTAAAGGTTTTGGGAAAACCTGATTTTCATAAGGTGACTTATACTCACCTAAACAAAGGGAGTATTCCTTAACCAGAGAATGTTGTGTCTCCCACTCACACGCTAAAAAAAGCTACGACACATTTTTTATCTGTTTGCATAGGTCCCACCTATCAGGAAGGATGGGCACGTACACGAACAGGTACGAATCATCAGTCTACCCGCATAGCCTTTTCGTTTAGTCTACCTAGTCGTCTAATCAACTGCCTACACGCCACTTCTCTCATTTACTTCTCCATCGGGAACCGATTCTCCTCGGCTTCTTCACCTCCCCTTCATCTTCAATTGCATCCAAAACCCACTGCATTCACATTGTTTTAACCTCTTTAAATAATCATCTACTACTTCAGTTAGACTAGCCATCTAATCCTAATTCTCCAAACCATAGCCCTCCGTTCTAGCGGTTCCAAATGGCGAAAGAGATCGAGATGCAGGTTTTTAGCGTCCAACATGTTCTCGTTGAAGGCTCGATGCGCATAGTTGCCACCGTCACCGTCCACAGAAGGGTTGTTCAGCAGTGGATCAACAATGTATCCAACTCCCTCGAAAAGGTAGAGACGAGTGCCATCGGTATCGACACAGAGTACATGGAGTGTGCCCCTGGGAAGATCCAGCGCGCCGCCGTCCTTCAGCTGTGCCTCAAAGATGACGTTTTGGTGTACCACATCATACACTCGCCCTCCATACCAGGGGAGATTCACGATTTCTTGTCTCGGGAGGACATATACTTCTGTGGGGCAGCCATCGAAGGGGACAAACAGAAGCTGGAGCCCTACAACCTTGATTTGAAAAGCATCGCTGACCTACAAACTAGAATCAAAATTCCTATAGAAGTTGTGATAAACAGACACCATCCCTATTCGATGTAGAAAATTTTGTGCTCGGTATAAATCTTCAGAAGGGTGACGAGACGGTGGCATTAAGGTCGTCTGGATGGGAGAATTATCCCTTGACGTACGAGTGGATAAAATATGCTGCCCTCGATACCCGTGTGAGTTTCCAGATAGCTGCAAGGTCTAAATAGCTTGTTGCGAAGCCGTCTCCCACAGAAAATGAGAACAAGAAGAAGAAGAAGAAGAAGAAGAAGAAGAAGAAGAAGAAGAAGAAGAAGAAGAAGAAGAAGAAGAAGAAGAAGAAGAAGAAGAAGAAGAAGAAGAAGAAGAAGAAGAAGAAGAAGAAGAAGAAGAAGAAGAAGAAGAAGAAGAAAAGGCTGCACCAGCAGGAGGGCATTATGGATGGATGAACTATTTCCTCTCTTGTAAAAAAAGTATTCCCTCTCGGTGTATATTGATATAGATGGACTATTTCGATGGTGTGCATGTCTTTGGAACAAAGTAGTAGCGTGGGTCCGCTTGACTATAAGGAACTATTTATGCGCATATATAGCTTTCTCCGCTACTCCTTCCAGTGATCGGTATGCAATGCATGTGTCCGTAGACATGACAGCTTGTCCATGGAAGTTCAACTACGGCGACCATCACGTTTCATCTTGCGATTCCCATGATGCCTCTGCAACCCAGGGCACCACGTCCCCCCACGTGCGCCTCACCCCTCTCGGCCGCACCGCCCCTTTGCCTTTGTGTGCATGACATGTGGGCCACCTAAAATGCGGCGAGCATCAAGTTTCTACCACAGCCACACGCGATTCCCACGATGCCGCTCGAACCCATGACACCACACGTCCCTCGACCTGCGGCTCACCCCTCTTGGCCCCACTGCCCCTCTGCCTTCGGGAGCATTACATGTGGACCAGTCATCTATCGGGTCCACATGTTATTGACTCAAAGGTAGGTGTAGTAAGGCGCTGAAGCTTAGTCCCGACGGTCCTGAGAGGGAAATGTAACTCCTGCGCCAAGGCTTGTGGTGCTACCGCTGCACGAACTCGTGCCAAACTCAAGATTTGTTTCTTTACTATACATGCACGCAACGATTTAATGGACATTGTAATCTCAACATGTGATGGGGAGCTCTAAATTTGGTTTTGAAACTTATAAAGCGAAAAGATTCAAAAAAAATAAACTGGGAGAGAGGGAGTATATCGTAGGATGTGTCCCATACAATATAAGTCCCCTGGTTTGTCACCGCGAAGATGCGGTTATTAAGGAGCACAGCGTCTTCGTACTCGTACGGCAACAAATCGGCCGCAGACAGCATGGTCCGCCTTTGACCGCCATGTGCAAGGTTCATGCTATCTTATTCAATCTCACCGTGGTTCCATCGTACCAATTCATGCGGTGGCCTGTTGCATGGCTGATCCCAATGTTGGACAAAGGTTCTACGGGAACGGTGTCACTGTTGTAAATGTTGTGCAAATTGATGTTGGTACCCTCCCGTACATATGCAAGCCAATCTCCACTCGCACCGAGCCTAACCTGTGAAACAGTGGGCAGGGGGAGAATTAGGAAATGGACACGGAAGTAGTCTTTAGAATGCATTTACTATGTGATCAAACTCATCTTACCTGCTCATCGGAGGAAATCCGAGTGCCCCTCAACGTTGGCATCTCAAGGGGCATCAACTTGCAACTATGGCCACGCTGCGCTGGAGAGACCCCCAAGGAAACATCCTCGTGCGTTCCACGGAACTTCAAGATGCATTCGTATGACTAGTATATCTTGTGAGAGAAAAGGATGAATAAGGGAAGGCCTCTAGAGATAGAGATGGACACTACTACTACCAATGTGCTGGCCCGTGCGTTGCAATGGATCCAAAGTAGTAGAATAATACTTGTTCACGTGCTTGAAATATAAACACTCTAGTTTTGATATACATGTGTCAGCAGACATGACAGCTTGTCCATGGAAGTTGAACCACCGCGACCATCACGTTTCTTGTTTCTACCACTGCCACACCCACACGCGATTCCCACGACGCCGCTCCAACCCACGGCACGACGTCCCCCGACGTGGACATGGATCCTCTGACATGGCTATCACTTCCTTGCCCTGCCTTTCCTTCACTGACAGGTGGGACCCACGCTTATGGGTCCCACATGTCAGTGACATAATGGTAGGATTGTTCGCGTCAGGGGGTCCTCATCCCCCCGACGTGCCCCTCATCCCTCTCAGTCCCACCGCTCCTCTGCCTTTGTGTGCATGACATGCGGGCCAGCTAAACTGCGGCGACCATCAACTTTCTACCACAGACACACCCGATTGGACGCGGTTTGCCTGCTCCGCTGTTGTGCTCCAATCCGTACTCCCGCACCATCGAATTTTCATCCAGCGGTTGTGACACATTTCGTCTCGGGCATCAATCCTCAGCTGGAGTACTTATGTACTATAAGTAGTACCCACCGGTGTGGCCATCTACGCCTTGTAATGCCCCGACGCCCAGCTGTGGCACCCACGCCACGGCCACGCCACGGCCACGCCACCACCGGCCGGTTCATCCCGAATGAGTGAGTCACGAACCATGCCACCACCATGAGAATGACATGTGGGACAGCTGCATTTAAGGTCCGCATGTTATAGACTCATAGGCCGGGCACTAAGCCACTGAAGTTCGGTCCCGTGGGCCCCGACAGGGAAATGTAACTCCTGCGGCAGGCCTTGTGGTGCTCCCGCAGTATGAGCTCGTGCCAAAACTGGAATTTGTTTCTTACTACTACCAACTAGTAATAGTAAGGTACACATGAATTGCACGCATGAGATTCTGGTGGTTTGTGCATTATGCTTCTACATGTGGAGTTTTCTGGATTCTAACATGTGGCAAAATCTGGTGGAATGTAAGGTTAGGCAAGTTTGATTAACTTAGGTGAGTGTTTGGTTCAAGCCACACCTTAGGCAAGCCACACTAAGGCCCCACATGACATACACACAAAAATGTGGCAAGATTCCCTTAGGCTTTCCAACTTGTGGCTCTCATTTTGAAGAACTAATAACTTTGCCTAAGCTTAGTTGTGGCAAAGTTTGTCATGAATTAAGTTCAACCAAGGAGTCTTCTAGATTATACATGTGGCAGAATCTGGTGGATGATATCCAACGGCCAGTAGTGCTCAGATTTGCCATCTTTGTACCGTCAGATTGGCTTCATCCAATGACCAACTTTCAATGTTTTTCACACACTATATAGGGGGTAAAGATATAGATGTGTCGGTCCATTGCAATGGATCCAAAGTATATCTATTTAGTGGAGTGCACTCTAAACACATTATCTATTTATTTTTCTCTAACCTTTCGTGGCCATGCAACCAAGCCACATAAGCTTCATGGGTGCCCCCCACATCATATTATTCATGCTACATTGATTGAAAAAAAGATAAATCACCCAAAACAAGATCTTCCCTTTTTTGTTCCTACAATGTTGTGCTGTGCACGTACCCACTAGTTGTGTTGTGGTAGTACTAGTAATATAGAATTAGGAGTACAAACTTGGTACTAGTAGGAGTAGTACTAGTACGGAATGCTCCTAATCTATCAACGAGCCCCATATGACACCAAATTTCTTGCCTTCCGTATTACAACTAGATCTTCCCCTCGTTTATGTTTTCCAACCCGGCGGCGGGCGGGGTGTCGGTTTGCTCAACGGTGGTCCCACATGAAAGTGAAAATGCTAGGCAACACAACTTTCCTAAGCTATGTGTCATGCCGGACGGGTCGTGGATTACTCCCGATTCCCGGGCGTGTGGGGGTGCGACGCGAACGCGGCAGGCCTTTTCCTTTTACTAGCAATGTGCTCGTGCGTTACGATGGATCCAATGTAGTAGAATAGTAGTATTTGTTCACAAACTTGAAAGAAATCACTATTGTTTTGATATACTCCTAATATATTACTCCCTCCGTACCTAAATATTTGTCTTTTTAGAGATTTCAAATGGACTATCGCATACTGATTATATAGACATATTCTAGTGTTTCTAGCAAGATGCCTGCAAGTTGCACGAAGTTGATGGAAAAGCTAAGCACAACTTATAAATTACGGATGGAGTACTAGTTACAGTGATGCATATAATTAAGCAAAGGGATCGCACATGTTAGTATTGACTGGAACGAGAATGCAACAGCGCAATAAGAATTAAGGCCATGATGATGTGATCGCAGTGGTGGTTACAGAAGGCAAGAAGAAAGATGGATCCATGAACGTACGTCCTCCTCCTCCTCAACTTAGTGCACCGGGCCACCGACCGGCGGCTAAGGAGCGGCGGCTTTTGTAGCGAGGTCGAGGTGCTTCTCAGCAAAGGCATCCAAGGCTTCCAGCCGGTTGAGGAAGGCCAACGTTGTAGCGTCCTCACTGGCCTTGTAGATACATATGTACACGATTTGCTCGTACACGTGGATGTGTAGGTCGACGAATTCTTGCAGGGCGATGCGCCTCGTGGCGAGCGCAACCTCCCAGTGGACATTCTTCATGGCGTCGGTGGGTAGTCACAGGGCCACCAGTGCTTGAAAGAGGTTCCGGCCATGGAGGCCGATTAGGGTGGCAGGCAATGAGGAGCCCGGGCGCGCGGGCTGGAGGAGTATGGCGATGTCGTCCGCGAGCTTCTTGAGGACGATGAACTTGTTGCTGGTGGCAATGATCATCTGGCAACGATCATCTGGTCCAACTCAGAGTCATAGTCGGCGTCGACGGTGGCCATCCACCAGCCGGTCTCCAACACCGTCTGGAGACGATCCTCGGTGCCATGCCGCAGGCCAGCGTCGTGGACTATCTGGCACAACCGCAGGACGCTCACGCGCATCTCCGCCATGGGTCTGGAGTGAGCTCTTTTGCGCTTAGTGTAGGTGCTTAGGCAAATGCTTAGGTGTGTACGATGTGGTAGATGCATTGGAATGGAGGGGCACCTTTATTTGAGGGCAATGACGGCAAACTGCGTTGCATTCACATCATGCAGCCTCTTTTCCCAGACCTCTTCCCATTACTTCCCTCATGCATTAATTGAAGGAAGATGCATTAGCTGTTCAACATACCGGGAACCGCTACTCCCTCCCTCGTCTGCATAAAAGCCATATCGGGAACTGCGCCGCCCACTGTCAAATCGAATGCTCCCTCTGTCTAGGTGAGTATTAAGTCATCTTATGAAAACCAAATAGTAAACACATAGGCGTGGTGCATTAACTCTCATGTTGTTTCTCATTTTTTGACATAAATAGAGGAACCAACCAATAAGAGATGTGGGGCTTGTATGCTTTTAATGACTTGAGACTATCAAACATGATATGCAGTGGTCAGTTCGTTGCACAAGAACAAATACAACCTACGTCAGCACACACGCATCTTATAGCATCACATCCAATGGCTATAAAAGATGAATGAGACCAAATTATATCTCATCTAGATGAGTTCTAGCAAAATTGTATTAATAATACTTAGTACTCCTGCGCCATGTATCATATATAAGTATCATGTAGTACTTTATTTATTGCCATGTATGACACATAATACTCAACTCTCTCTCTCTCTCTTTCTTCATTTAATTATATGACACCTCATCAAAATTGCTAAGGCTATTACCATTACAACCAGCCTTAGCAAATACTAAACATTAAGTTCTCTAACATTATATCCACCTTGGTCACCTAGACGGAGGGAGTATACTGCGCGGGCTTTTCCTGCGCGGTAGGCGGGGCAGTACCGCCTAGTCGGTTTGACAGAGACGCGAGAAGACGAGGGAGTAGGCTGCTGCAAACGTAGGGCTGTGTGATTTGACATCAAGTTACCGCTGGACAGGTGGGGCCCCGTGATTTGACTTGCCATTATCATTTTAACTACGGCGCTATATAACCGGCGTGAGTCTCCCGATTCCTGACCACCTCCATACAGGTGCCTCTCCCAATGCTCCACCATGTAGTACAGGCTGGATCTTGCATCAGAGCCCACTTCTCCACTTTTTCCTTGCCTCTCTTTCCTCCACATATGCAAAAATGCCATGTAAAGCGCACTATTGTACTTACTTGCTCCTACAGGTGCTAAGCTTGCCACATAGGCATAAAGTCTGATGTGGCAAGTTAATCAAGAAGAGAGAGACTAGTTTGGTGACCCAAGGAAAAAACGGTGCTAAGCGCGTGTACCTAGGTGAAAAGACAATTTTGAGTCTATAGCTAATTAAATGAAGCAAACTTAGCAATAGAAAACTAATAAGCACACCATTTCATTGGAAGAGGTCACTCCTTGGCAAATGCAATAAATACTAGTACTCCCTGTGTCCCATAATATAAGAACATTTTTGGCACTACACTAGTGTCAAAAACGTTCTTATATTATGGGACGGAAGGAGTATGAAGAAAGAGATAGAGAGGAGTAAAAAAATAAATACACTTATAGCCAACCTTATAGCTAACCTTGTTGTAGTATGAGTGACTAAGTGATGACTATGTATGACATGCCAACATCAGATAGCCTAACACACCATGTTAAATCTCCAAGGGCGCGACCATGATACGGGCTGCTGTCGGCCCTTGGATCTGAGATCAAACGGTCGCATGCTAAGTTTTTGAAAATTTGTAGAATAACCCTCCAGGATAGGATATTCACCCATAGGTCTAGAATCACGCCATGCAACCGTTTGATCTCAGATCCAAGGGCTCTCGTAAGCCCGTACCATGGGAGAATGGAAATCCACTACCCTGCCGTTCGCACGATGGTAGTTCTCTCCTACTCGTCCCCGCACGTCCTTTAATACTACGGCGGTTTGCACTTAGTCGTCCCGTCCAGTCACATTATGGCAGTTCCACTAATCCTAACCCTCCTCCCAAATCCATGGCGTCCCAAATCTCCACGATCGGCGGCGAGTACAAGGTTAGAACCATCACCGGCGATGAGTTCGACGTCATCTACACCCGTTCTTCCGCGACGGTGAAAGGATGCCTTTCTCGCTTTAGACACATGTTCGAAGACTCAGATGATGAGTGGGTCGTTGGGCTAGATGTTGAGTACTCCACAGTCCTGGGACGAGAGAAGGATCTAAAGGACGAAGAGAGGAAGAAGCCCGCCGTGATCTAGGTTTGCGTGCATGACTTATGCTTGGTCTACCACATATGCCATGCCGACGTTGAATGCCTGGATTTTAAGGACTTCCTCGACAGCAACCTAGTATAATTCGTTACTGTAGACTTTGGTAACGACAAAGAAGTCCTGGGTCGGATAGGCCTCGTTGTAGGAAACACCTTCGACCTCCAGAAGAATCGGCTGGTGTCCTCTCATCAGCCTTCACTGTTGACCCTGGCAGGAGCCATGGTTCATCCTTCGTACGGTAAACTGGAGAAACCTCCATACACGTTTCATCGTTATGCATGGCAGCGGAATGTACTAGATATAGACCACATCTATCGGAGTAAATGACCACGGGTAGCCTAGCCGGCTCCCCCTGGCTCTTCAAAAAATAATAGGCCCATCGAGCCTACAAGCACCCAAGACACGGGGTCGCCTTCCCCCGGCCGGCTATCCCACAAGCCGACTACCAGAAGGCGGCCCGGCCCTAAAACTCTCATAAAGAAAGCCGCGAGAGGGCCGACTCCAAGAAGCCGGCCACGAGATGACCGACTCCAAGAAGCCAGCCCCCGACAGGCGGCCAAGATCGTGCCCTCAGAGTCTGTACCCACATAACGGAGATGGGACGAGGCGTGGCAATAGTGAAGCCTGCCACCCCCGAATCCCGGAGCACGGATGGCCACAGTACGCCGTACGGGGCAGCCACGACCCGTCCGGCGAGGCAATATTGCCATGCTGACCATGACGCCACCCACGATAGGCTGTCAGTACGGCCCGCAGGCGGCGGGCCCATTCGGTCAGAGAGACATCCGAAGGCGGCCACGCTTCCCCTAGTCGGCCAGGGACGCAGCCGGCTCCCACCAGCCGGCTCGCTCCCTCCCTCGAAGTATGCGCACCATTAAGGAGACAAGACGAGGTAAGGCTACAGTGAGAGCCCGCCATGTGGCGGAACTGTAGCCATGCTTACCTTGACAAAGCCCTCGTCATCAAGAGTGAGGCAACAGTAACCAGCCCCCCGATAAGACCCCCAAGCGGTGGGACCTACCTGTCGACCAGGAGGCCAGCAGCCGGCGGGACCCACCAGTCGACGGGCCCCAGTGGTCGACGGAGAAGCCGTCAAACATAGACACAGATGGCTGGGCCCGTGCCCTGCCGGATTACCATTGTACCCCTGGGGGGTAGTCCTATATAAACCCCCAGGGCACCCATGCAAAGGGTTGGACTCTGATAGTTTTAGACACAACTTTGAGAGGAGAAGAGAGCTAGCCTTGCCCTTCTTCTTTCTCTTGCCAAACCGCTCAAGGAGCCTCTTGTAGCCACTTGTTGATCTAGTGATCATGCGGAGACCCCGCAGAGCAGGACTTGGGGTGTTATCTCCACGGAGAGCCCCGAACCTGGGTAAGATTCGCCGGCGTGCATGTCTTCCCCTCACCCCGTTTCTAGGCACCGGCGATGTCTTATTGGCTCCCATAATGATAAGCCACCCGTTGGCATATTTTGCACTTACCACCCGACAACATCCACTATGCTGCAATGGATGGCTACCTTTGTTTCAATATCTACAAGGGTTGGATGAAGAGCAAGAGCCAAGTGTGCGGTTCAAGCAAAGAAGTATTGGCCAAGAGGAAGAGGGACAAGGACAAAGTCGAGGACGTGGACGAGGACTCCGAGTAAGGTGGCAGTGTCATTCTCATGGTGGTTCTAAGGTAGTGTCTACCGGAATAGTTGCAAAGTTTAATTTCAGGTGTGCTTAATTTAATTTGAGGGGTGTGTTGTGTTGAGCCCCCAGCAGAACTATGTTATGTTTCTTTTCATTACTTTAACTCTTCAGTACGTACATACTAGTATTTCTTACATTTCATCTCTTAGTTGGTATAGTACTACCACTCGTTTCTTCACATTATATACGTACAATATATATGGCCAACATCATATAGCCAGCAGTTTAGTTGTCAAAGAATTTCAGGGTGCTTAGTTTTGTTAAAGAATTCCAGGGTGCTTAGTTTAATTTGAGGGGTGGGTTGTGCACTTGTGCTAGACACCATTATTCTGACAAGCCTTTTTAATAGTACTATATGCATAATATGGCGACGAGCGCTCTCTATATGTACCACCATTTTTTTAGTTTCAAGTTTTGCTCCATGGCGCAATCCATCGATACTACTACTGTGCAAAAGTGGAGTATATGCATTTTTTAAAAGGCTAGAGGGCGGGTCAATCTAGCTCGGTCGGTTTCACAAGAGGCGAGGGCCTTTGTGATTTGACGACTCATTACTGCTGTCAAATGGAATAGTATTGCGCCGCCTGCTGCACGTCCGGCGCCTCCATTAAACCCCTCTGTTAAACCCGCATGTAAACCGAGAATCCTACTACGGCCACACGTCTGTTCATGAGCGGGCCGGAATTAAATGCAACACCGGCCGAGCTCCTCCCGTCCACCCTCAGTTTAAACAAGGCCAGACGCTGGCCAAGCTCCTACCATCCGCCCTCTATTTACACGAGGCCAGACAGACAGCGGGCAAGAATCGCACCCCTCCGCCGCTCCCCCATCTCCTCCTTCACCATTTTCTCCACTCTTCCGATGGCTTCCGATGAGCCGTTCTCCGGCATATTACCCGGCTGGGTGGCCCGCCGAGCCCTCCGGATACGGGCGAGGCCGCTCGGTGCTTCACCAACCTGGCTTGGCCCGACGGAGCCAGTTGCCGCCCCAAGCAGGCGCATGGTTCAGCAACTCGCCACTCCAGTTCAGCTCAATGAGGAGTGGCGAGTTGCTCCACGCCGGCACGGCGGCGAGCACGCCGACACGGCGGAGAGCACGCTGGTACCGGCGCCGTTGCTGTCGTGTCGTACGGCGCCACCAGTGTCTGCGGTGGCCGCGCCTCCTGTGTCTGTGGGCGCGCCTCCCGTGCCTGCGGCAGTGCCATGCAGGCAGAGACAGATGCCGGGTGCGTGGAGAGCGACGAATTAGTGGCTAGCTTCTCCGTGTCCGCCGCCATCATCGAGGAGAAGTAGAACACGGGAGGCCGCCGCCACTTGGGACCCATGAAGGCCACCACCGAGGCGACGACTGCAGATTCAGGTGGTTTCTTTGCTGCTTCATCTCTTCCGAGGACCTTCGTCGACCCCGCAAGTGTCTGACGGACATGAGGAAGACAAAGGGATCCGCGGGCGGCCATTTAGAACTAAAATAATTCTAGATACATCTATTTCTAGGACAAGTATTTCCAGACGGAGGGAGTATTAATTATACAAGAGAGCCGGATTGGCACCTCTTAGTTCATGTAAATGCAATGAAATCCATCATGTTTATATGAAGATCCAGCTTTTTTATACGAAATCCTTCATGCTTATATGAAATAAGTCCGTGTTTGCACGAATTTCATCTGGTTGGTTAGAGTTGTAAAAATGTATGCCACTCGCATTTGATGTCGTACTTCGCGGAAGGAAACGGGAGGAAATTTGCCGGCTGCCGTTGGAGGTGCTCTTTATGCTGGAAATAATAGAGTGACATCCAATCTATTTGATTTAATTGCCTGTATGATTGTCCCTCTATGAAAAGTTAATTGCATGTACAGTGTACACGTGACTTGCAGGGTGGCTACAGCTTCGTACAGAAAGTTAAAAAGAAACAAGTCCATCCTTAATCTTGTATTCTAAGTACTTTGTGGGTTCCACTATCAGTGCAGTAGAGAAAGAAGTATATATTAAATAAGTAGAGTAATATATAATATCAAAATCTAAAGTTAAAAGACAGAATTTGAACTCATGTCATCGTGTTGCGAGCATCCGGCGCTAACCATCCCAACACATTTTTGTTGTAGACCATGCTGGAGATATATGTCCATGTCTACTCTTATACTCCATTCATTCCCAAATATTTGCCTTTTTCAGATTTCAAATGGATTACCACATACGGATGTGTATGTAGACATATTTTAGAGTGTAGAATCACTCATCTTGCTCCGTATGTCTTTTCAGGAAGGGGTCAGATTTTTCCTTGATTTATTTATGAGGTATCTAGATGGCACTGCACCTCCAAGAAAAGAGGGTAACATCAAAATTATGGACTACTTTTTTGAGTATGTTGGTAAGGTCCTGTCATAGTCACTTGTTGAAATCTCTAAAAAGACAAATACTCCCTCCGTCCGGAAATACTTGTCATCAAAATGGATAAAAGGAAATGTATCTAGACATATTTCAGTTTTAGATACATCTCTTTTTATCCATTTTGATGCCAAGTATTTTCGGACGGAGGGAGTAGAAAACAGAGTTGGTGATGATGGTGTGTGTGCCGTCCTGCAATATAGGCCGTCAGATTTATATCTAAAGGATAGGAAAGAAACTATGGCAATTTTGCAAAAATACACCCACACGTCTCTCCATGTTCGTAACTAAGGCCTTCCCTCGTTCAACCTTTTCTCTCACAAGATAAACTACTCATACAAATGCATCTTGATGTTCCGTGCAATGCACGGGCAGCTAGCTAATTTCTTTTAAAATAGTTGCTGCGATAATTGGGTTGATGTGATATATTTTATGTATGCCACGAATGATTCCAGATTCACTAGTAGTAATAAAGAAAAGGTTGCCTTGTTAATTAACAGAAAACAGGGTGAAAACTATCACATGAGGCCGGTAAAAACAAGGCACATTGGGTTCAGCGTCATCGTCACTACAGCTGTGCGCGCGTGAGAAGTCTACATATCGTGGGGGCTACCAAGCGAGGCACCGAGACACAATGTTTGAGAGAGAAACCAATTGACAGATTATGATCAGATCGAGTTGTCACCCTTCTGCTGTCATTGTTGGGGGGAGGGAGAGAAAGACGTATTGAGAGTGTGCGCGGTAGGCACAGAGGCACAACTAGCGAGTTTGTGTGTCTGTGTGTGTGTGTGTGTGTGTTTGAAAGAGGATTAGATAGATTATTATCAAGATCGATGTGCCACCCTACTCCTTTGGTGTCGGGTAGTGTGTGTGTGTATGTTTGAGAGAGAAGCCAGTCAATAGATTAGTATCAAGATCGAGATGTCACCCAACTCCTTCGGTGTTGGGAAGTGTGGTTGTGTGGGTGTGTGTGGGGGGGGCAGTGACACTTACATATCTCTACTCTTATAAAAAGAGTTGGTGATGATGGTGTTCCTGCCATCCTGCAATATAGGCCATCTGATTTATATCCGACGGATAGGAAGGAAACTATGGCAATTTTGCAAAAAGATACCTGATGAAGTCATGTATCTAGGGTAGGGTCATAGGCCTGATCTAAGTGCCCTACCCAGGACACCCTTAGAAGAAACTGCCTTCCAGTCGACCAAGAGGGACTTCACTCGACGGACTCGAAGGACTCGACCATGAAGACTCACTCGACCACCAGGAGATCAAGAGCCACTCTACATCCAAACGGTCTGTAATTAAGTAGTCTTTATGGCATTTAGGACACTTTATGTAAGGCGTTACCAGTAACGCCTAGACTTAATGTACTTTAAACCCTGCATTACTGAGGGCCGGAGGGGTCTGGCGGACACTATATAAGCCACCCCCCTCCTCAGTGTAAAGGGTCCGCACCCCTGTAATCCATACGCACATAATCCACTCGACCGCCTCCGGGCTCCGAGACGTAGGCTGTTACTTCCTCCGAGAAGGGCCTGAACTCGTACATCTCTTGTGTTTACAACTGCTCCATAGCTAAGATCTTGCCTCTCCATACCTACCCCCACTCTACTGTCAGACTTAGAACCACGACAGTTGGCGCCCACCATGGGGCAGGTGTCTTAGCGATTTCTGGAGAAGTTGCAATTGTTCCGATTGTCTTCGTCATGGTTTCTGGTGGAGTTTTTGTCGAGGGTCGCGAGATCCGTCTCGGCGCGCTCACCTTCATCGCAGACGCCTCCGCTTGGCTCCAGGAGGCTCCACTCGACATCGACGCGCTCCCCGTCCATGGGGCAACACACTTTCGCGCATGTGTCTGCGGCGTTCTGCTGCGACAACCGTCGGCTCCATATCGGTCGACTCCCCTATCATCCACCCTCCCCATCTCCCGCCAGCGCAAGCGCTCTGGTCGGTCGAGGCTCCAGCGGTGGGTGAGACATGCAGTGGCTCGCCAGACGGCCACCACCCAAGTTGCGGCAATCGAGCCCGACGAATCTCTCTACAGCCTGTTCGGTCTATCGACTAGCTCCGCAGAGACTGCATCCGAGTGCGATAGCAGTGATCCAGCGGTAGAGGTCTTGATGGTCAACGGACCTCGCAGCCCTCCCGGTTTCCCCCGCGACGACGGGGTGGATGGTGGAGGCGACCCCGCTCAAGTCCACGAGGAGTACCAACCCGAGCCACTTAATTCCCTGCAAAGGGAAGAACTTCGCCGCAGGAACATGGATGCCTTGCATACTCCCATCGCGGGAGAAACCCCCGAGGCTCGCGCCTTGGAGGAGGCACGTTTGGCCAACTTGGCTGAACGCACTCGTCTGGAGAACCTCCAGCGAGCACTCGACGAGCGTGCGCGGCAACGAGTGCCCGACTCCAATCGGCGTCAACTCATCTCGCCGACTCAGGTATATCGAACCCCGATTCAGAATTTAGTAGCTGCAACCCGTATAGCAGAGTCAATTCAGCCCTCTCAGTTGGAGGCTGGCAGAGGCTTGATGCAGATTAGGGATTTGCTCTGGGCAGCAGGAGATCAGAATTCAGCCGTGTCGTAGTCACGCAACAGAATTCACAGCCGATCCGTCGCTGCGAATACGGTTCAGTCGGCTCACAGCCCTAGATCGCCTCCGCGGCGTGAGGGACGCGAGAATCAACGAGACCAGTATGGTGACCGATACGATCGAGATGATAGGCGTCGAGTGCCCACTCCTCCTCCGAGAGGCGGGTCTTACGCTCCTCGGCAGCAAGATGACAGGCGTCAACTCAGTGTGGGGCGAAGAGCTCCGGTCGACCCCAGGGAACCAGGCTTTGACGCGCGATCCATCATCGAGCAAGGCTTGGTCGATCAGAACAGGGCCCATCGAGGTGGCCACGACAGAGATGCGCCCACTAGCAGCCGAGTGCATGTTTCAGCTCCAGAATCTTTTAGCAGGGCTATCAGAGCCGCAGTGATTCCCCCCAACTTCAGGTTGGCGACTGGAGTAAGCAAGTTCACCGGTGAGTCTAAGCCTGAAACTTGGCTTGAGGACTACCGAGTGGCTGTACAGATCGGCGGCGGGAATGACGAGGTGGCTATGAAGCATTTGCCTCTCATGTTGGAAGGTTCAGCCAGGGCGTGGTTGAATCAGTTAACTCCAAGCGGCATTTACACTTGGGAAGATCTTTCCCGAGTGTTCGTCAGGACATTTGAGGGAACCTGCAAGCGACCAGCTGGATTGACAGAGCTGCAAGTTTGTGTACAGAAGTCGAATGAGACCTTAAGAGAGTATATTCAGAGATGGATCACTTTGCATCATACCATGGAGAACGTGTCTGATCATCAGGCAGTCCACGCCTTCAAGGATGGTGTCAAGAACAGAGAATTAAGTTTGATGTTTGGTCAGACCGGAGGTATGACCCTGAGTCGGATGATGGAAATTGCTACCAAGTACGCCAACAGCGAAGTGGAGGACCGACTCCGGAGCGGCAAGTACAAGCCGAGTCAGTCGGAGAAAGGAAACTCCAGTCAGAAGCAGAAACGGAAAGCCGAACCAGCAGCTCCTGGAGAGGCTCTGGCCCTGACTCAGGGCAAGTTCAAAGGAAAACCCAAAGGATCCTGGAACCCCAAGAAGGTGAAGGATAAAGAAGGAAATGACGTGATGGATCTACCGTGTCACATCCACACGAAGAAAGACGAAGAGGGGAATTTCATTTACCCGAAGCATACCACTCGGCAGTGCAGGCTCCTGATCCAGCAGTTCCAAGGTAAACAGCCCAAGGACAAGGAAAAGGAGTCGGACAAAGCCGAAGACAAGGAGGATATCCTCATGTTAACTCCACTCTGATGATCTTTGCGGATGTGGAAAGTAAGAGCAGACTGAAGGTTATTAACCGTGAGGTGAACATGGTCGCCCCGGCGACACCTAGTTATCTGAGATGGTCCCAAACTCCCATTACATTCGACCAGTCTGATCACCCGACTCATATAGCCACCCCTGGGAGGCAAGCTTTGGTGGTTGACCCGGTCGTCGAAGGCACTCGACTGACGAAGGTGCTAATGGATGGGGGTAGTGGACTGAATTTGTTGTATGCGGACACGCTGAAAGGGATGGGCATTCCGATGTCCCGACTGAGCACCAGCAACATGAGTTTTCATGGAGTTATACCTGGTCAGATAGCTCTAGACGTGGTGTTCGGTGACTCGAAGCATTTCCGCAAGGAGAAGCTGACGTTTGAAGTTGTAGACTTTTAGAGCGCTTACCACACTATTTTGGGGAGACCAGCTTACGCACGGTTCATGGCTTGACCATGTTACGTGTACCTCAAGCTGAAAATGCCCGGCCCCAAAGGCGTGATCACTGTCACTGGTGATCGGAAAAAAGCAGAAGAGTGTTTCCAGAACGGCTCGAAAATTGCTGATTCCCAGGTGACAACGGTCGAATTCGAGGGATACAAGAAAAATGAAGATCCGAGTGATTTGTTGCGGGCAAAGAAGCCTGCCACAGAGTCAGTGTTTCAGTCATTCGGTGAGACAAAGCCCGTTCACATTCACCCGACCGACCCCAATGCAGCTCCGACCCATATTTCCACAACACTCGACCCTAAATAGGAAGAAGCGCTCATCATGTTCCTCCGTGAGAACTGGGACATCTTTGCATGGAAGCCTACTGACATGCCGGGTGTTCCCAGGGGACTGGCTGAGCATCGCCTTAGAGTCGACGCAACCGCAAAACCGGTCAAAGAACATCTTCGACGGTCTGCCGTCCAGAAGAGAAAAGCAATTGGTGAGGAAGTGGCTCGACTATTGGTGGTAGGTTTTATCCGAGAGATATACCACTCCGAGTGGCTCGCCAATGTCGTCATGGTTCCCAAGAAGGACAAGTCACTCCGCATGTGCATCGATTTCAAACACATCAATCGGGCCTGCCCGAAAGACCATTTTCCTCTCCCTCGCATCGGTCAAATTGTTGACTCGACTGCGGGATGCGAGAGTTTGTCTTTTTTAGACGCCTATTCCGGGTACCATCAGATCCGTCTGTACAGACCCGATGAGATAAAAATAGCTTTCATCACTCCATTTGGGTGCTTCTGCTATATCACCATGCCATTCGGCCTCAAGAATGCCGGAGCCACGTTCATGCGAATGATTCAGAAGTGTTTGCTCACTCAAATCAGTCGGAATGTGGAAGCGTATATGGATGATATCGTGGTCAAGTCGTGAAAGGGTTCCGACCTGCTGACTGACCTCGCCGAAACATTTGCCAACCTCAGGAGGTATGATATCAAGCTCAATCCATCAAAGTGCACATTCGGAGTTCCTGGTGGCAAGTTACTCGGTTTTCTCGTTTCCGAACGAGGAATCGACGCTAACCCGGAAAAAATCGGCACTATACTCCGAATGAAACGCCCCGTGCGGGTGCACGATGTCCAGAAACTTACTGGATGCTTGGCCTCTTTAAGTAGATTCATCTCACGACTCGGTGAAAAGGCATTTCCTCTTTACCGACTGATGAAGAAGGGAGACAAGTTCGAGTGGACTCCAGAAGCTGATGCAGCGTTTGCCGAGCTAAAAGCTCTGCTCTCCACCCAGCCGGTGCTTGCTGCTCCAATCAGCAAAGAGCCTCGGTTGATTTATATTGCAGCCACGGGACAAGTCGTCAGTATAGTACTTACGGTCGAGCGGGAAGAAGAAGGGAAAACCTTCAAAGTTCAGCGCCCAGTGTACTATCTGTCTGAAGTTTTGACTCCATCAAAGCAAAGATATCCTCATTATCAGAAGCTTGTGTATGGGATCTACATGACCACGAAGAAGGTTGCTCATTATTTCTCTGATCATTCCATTACAGTTGTCAACGACGCTCCACTTTCAGAGATTCTGCACAACAGAGACGCAACTGGTCGAGTGGCGAAATGGGCGATTGAACTCCTTCCCCTTGATATCAAATTTGAGGCAAAGAAAGCCATTAAGTCCCAAGCAATAGCAGATTTCCTTGCCGAGTGGATCGAACAGCAGTAGCCGACTCAAGTTCACTCGGAGCATTGGACCATGTTTTTTTATGGCTCTAAGATGTTAAATGGTTCTGGTGCTGGGGTAGTCTTGGTTTCCCCCAGAGGAGATAAGCTCAGATATGTGCTCCAGATTCACTTTGATTCCTCCAACAATGAGGCAGAATACGAGGCCCTTTTGTATGGGTTACGCATGGCCATTTTTCTCGGCGTCTGTCGCCTTATGGTTTATGGCGACTCAGATTTGGTGGTCAACCAAGTGATGAAGGAGTGAGACGTTAGAAGCCCAGCCATGACTGGATACTGTAATGCAGTGAGGAAGCTTGAAAAGAAGTTTGAGGGGTTAGAGCTCCATCATGTACCCCGACTGAAAAATCAAGCGGCTGATGATTTGGCAAAGATAGGTTCCAAGAGAGAAGCCATTCCCAGTGGTGTGTTCTTGGAGCATATCCATACTCCATCAGTCAAAGAGGATCCTTTTACTGAAGAAGCTCCGCAACCCAAGAGTGCCACAGATCTGACTGAGGTCGAAGTTCTAGTAGTGGTCGACTTGGTCATGGAGGCTTTAGTGATCACTCCCGATTGGACAGTTCCATATATCGCGTATATCCTAAGAAAAGAGCTCCCGGAGGATGAAGAAGAGGCTCGACAGATCGTCCGCCGATCCAAAGCCTTTACTGTGATCAAGGGGCTGCTATACAGAGAAAGCGCGACTGGAGTTGGTCAGAAGTGTATAACGCCAGAAGAAGGTCGAATCATCCTTGATGATATCCACTCGGGGACTTGTGTCCATCATGCGTCCTCTCGGACCATCATGGCCAAAGCATACCGAGCCGGATTTTACTGGCCAAGGGCGAATGAGATGGCAAAGGAGATAGTGGACAAGTATGAGGGATGTCAGTTTTACTCCAACATGTCACACAAGCCTGCGTCGGCTCTGAAGACCATACCACTCGTCTGGCCCTTCGCAGTATGGGGGTTGGATATGGTAGGCCCCTTGAGGACAGGTCCAAGCGGTTTCACGCATGTACTGGTGGCAGTCGACAAGTTCACCAAGTGGATTGAGGCTAAACCTATCAAGAACCTTGACGCTGGTACTGCTGTCAGCTTCATCAGAGAACTGATATTCAGATATGGAGTTCTGCACAGCATCATCACTGACAATGGATCAAACTTCGATTCGGAGGAATTCAGAGCATTCTGCACATCTCAAGGCACACGAGTCGACTACGCTTCAGTCGCCCATCATCAGTCGAATGGACAAGCGGAGCGAGCCAATGGCTTGATTCTCAAGGGGTTGAAACCCCGACTGATGCATGATCTCAAGCATGCGGCTGGAGCATGGGTCGACAAACTTCCCTCAGTGCTTTGGGGTCTACGGACCACGCCTAATCGGTCGACCGGAAGAACTCCATTCTTCTTGGTCTATGGAGCTGAAGCGGTCTTGCCGAGTGATCTGCTCCACAATGCTCCTCGAGTTGAGCTCTACAACGAGCTGAAGCGGAACAAGCGCGGCAGGATGCAGTCGACCTTTTAGAGGAAGAAAGAGAGATGGCTCTGATCCGATCGACCATCTACCAACAGGACTTGCGTCGCTTCCATGCTAGAAACGTGAAGAGTCGAGCCTTCTAGGAAGGGGATTTGGTTCTCCGAGTGGATTAGCAGAAACAACACAAGCTTGCTCCTTCTTGGGAAGGACCCTTCATCGTCACTAAGGTTCTCCACAACGGAGCGTACCGTCTCTACAACGTCAAGCACAATATCGACGAGCCCCGAGCTTGGAACGCGGAGCTACTCCGCCCATTTTACACTTAAGTTTTCACTCGGATGAGTTGTAATAAAAGTACTTCTGTAGTTCATGTTTTGCAAGAGAATAGAGTCATAATTTCCCCAATGATTTTTGTCACTTTTATTTTACTCAGTAAAATTTCCCCTCAGTGGGTGGCTTAGCTGCGAATCTGTTTCGCCTAAGTTGGTAAAAAAAATCCTTACCGAGTGGTGAACCAGCCTCCCACTCGGGGGCTTAGCTGCGAATCCGTTTCGCCTAAGTTTCAATAAAATCCTACCGAGTGGTGAGCCAGACTCCCACTCGGGGGCTTAGCTGCAGTCCAAGTACTCGCCTAAGTTTCAATAAAATCCTACCGAGTGGTGAGCCAGACTCCCACTCGGGGGCTTAGCTGCAGTCCAAGTACTCGCCTAAGTTAAAATTCAACATGCGCTCCGCAAGGAGGACAAGGTGCAGGACGACTGCGACCCTCTCCTCCGAGCTATGCCACAAGTACAACATGCGGTCACAAGGAGGGCGAGGTGCAGGACGACTGCGACCCTCTCCTCCGAGCTATGCCACAAGTACAACATGCGGTCGCAAGGAGGGCGAGGTGCAGGACGACTGCGACCCTCTCCTCCGAGATACGCCACAAGTACAACATGCGGTAGCAAGGAAGACGAGGTGCAGGTCGACTACGACCCTCTCCTCCGAGCTACGCCACAAGTACAACATGCGGTCGCAAGAAGGACGAGGTGCAGGTCGACTGTGACCCTCTCCTCCGAGCTACGCCACAAGTACAACGTGCGGTCGCAAGAAGGACGAGGTGCAGGTCGACGGCGACCCTCTCCTTCGAGCTACGCCACAAGTACAACGTGAAAATCCTACCGAGTGGAGAGCAGACCTCCCACTCGGGGGCTTAGCTGCAGCCCAGTGCTCGCCTAAGTTATAAAAATCCTACCGAGTGGAGAGCAGACCTCCCACTCGGAGGCTTAGATGTAGCCTCGTGCTCGCCTAAGTTATGAAAATCCTACCGAGTGGAGAGCAGACCTCCCACTCGGGGGCTTAGCTACAGCCCAGTGCTCGCCTAAGTTATAAAAATCCTACTGAGTGGAGAGCAGACCTCCCACTCGGAGGCTTAGCTGCAGCCTCGTGCTCGCCTAAGTTATAAAAATCCTACCGAGTGGAGAGCAGACCTCCCACTCGGGGGCTTAGCTGCAGCCCAGTGCTCGCCTAAGTTTTGAAATCCTACCGAGTGGAGAGCAGACCTCCCACTCGGGGGCTTAGCTGCAGCCCAATGCTCGCCTAAGTTTTGAAAATCCTACCGAGTGGAGAGCACGCCTCCCACTCGGAGGCTTAGCCACAGCCCAGTGCTTGCCTAAGTAAATTGGGGAACAAGTCAATTGCAATAAGCGCCTCGCTTTAACCTGCAAAAGACATTTCAAACCAAATACAAGCATATTAAGCCTGTTAAGGTTTATCGGTTAAAAACTCACTCGGCATACATTTCAAACGTCGAATCCAAGTTCGGATAAATACCTAACGGAACCGAAAGTGCTCAGGCGTTAAGCCTGTTAAGGTTTATCGGTTACAAAATCACTCGGCATACCGAGGCAAATTTAAAGTGTCGAGCTCAAGAAGTTTTTTACCCCTCCTGTGGAGGGCTGGAAGGTGCAACAAACTCGTCGAGGTCGATTCCATCAGCAATCCGAGTGGCAGCGGTGATCAAGGTCTCCATGAAGGACCGGAAATCATGCTTATTGGTGTTAGCCACCTGAAGAGCCGCCAACTTGTCTTCTCGTGCATCCTTGCAATGGACTCGGGCCAGACACAGAGCGACATCTGCACCACACCTGGCAGAAGACTTCTTCCACTCCTGTACTCGACCTGGAACCGTGTTCAGTCGAGTCATCAGAGACTCGAGGTCATTCTGGAGCGTCTCCCTGGGCCAGAGCGTAGTGTCGATGCGGGAAGTGGCGACCTTTAGCCTTGCGAGATAATCAATGACGGCAGCAACACGAGATTCGAGCCGGAGCACGTTCATGGCGACTTCATCATTCACCGGAGAGTTGATGGGGTCCAGGTTAGGCTCTAGTCGACCAGTCTCCTCTTCAAAGTTTTGGCAAAATTCTGCAAAAACAACCACCGAGTCAAGACAACAGTCGAATGGAAAGATCACAGTTGAAATACCTGTTTGGTGCAAAAGGTTACCTTCGAGCATGAGGAACAGCTTCTTGGCGAGTCCACCCAGATAAGCTTCGAGATCGTTCTTCTTCCCAACCAGCTCACTGGCTTTGTCACTCAGGGCAGTTTTATCACTTTTCAGTCGACTGACCTCCTTGTTGGCATTGGCAAGAGCAGCTTTCAGATTGGTGTTCTCTTCTTCAATCTTGGTGACCGAAGCCAACTTCTCTTCTGTGAGCTTGGTCTTCTCTAAAGTTGTTTTCTGCATCTCAGCCAACTCAAGGTCTTTCTTCTTCTGGGCCTCCTTCACTTTGCCTGCAAAGTTACAGCAAGGTCAGACTTTGAAACAAATGAGGAGCAAAAGCAGTCGTCGAAGGCCTCACCAAACATACCTTTGGTCTCCTCCTTTGCCTTCGCCAAATTCTCCTGGACCAGCTTCAGATCAAGCTCGAGCTAGATATGTTTGTTCTCCAACTCGGTGTAACGAGCTGCAAGGTCGCAAGATTTCTACGAAGAACCAATCGACAAAATGTCAAAGATAATTCACTTCCGAGTGACTAAGGAAAAATCATACGTTTCTAAGACTACAGCCGAATACAAACATTCAACTGTAGTCTCGGGGACTACATCCAGTGGGTGCACTCAGCGTGCCCCCACTAGTTCTATCAAGTTAGAGTCGACCAACGTATTCTTCAGACTGTAGCCAACTGCCAGCAGTCGACCACAGTCTCGGAGACTACACCCAGTGGGTGCACTCGGCGTGCCCCCACCGGTCTGAAAATAAGTTCGACCTAATCGAATGATGGAAAAAGTTCAAGATATAAAGACTATGGTCGACTGCCAACAGTCCACCATAGCCTTGGGGACTACACCCAGTGGGTGCACTCAGCGTGCCCCCACTAACCCGGAATTCCAATCGACACACCCAGTGGGTGTAGGACAACTACTACGGATTTCAGAAAGAAGAATTTTCAGATATCATATCCTAACAGAACAGGCGATGACCGACTGACCTGAACGTTACTTTGAAGAGCGGAACTGGCGTCATAGGCTTCCTAGCTGGCTTCTCGGATGGACTTCACTTGCTCCATCATGACTCCCGCTTGGCGTATCGCTTCTTTCGCAGCACTGGCTTGATCCTCTAGGATGTAGTGGGTCGAGAAAAGTGAAGGCTGTGCGGCACTCGACGATGCGGGGTGAGCACTCGTCAACGGCACCGTGAAAGATACGGTGGGCCGAGTGGTGTTCTCCCCCTCTGCGACTAGTGTCTCGGATGCTGGCACATCCTGAGTCACCTTGCCAGCAGACGCTTTCCTGTTTCTCCTTGGCCTCAGCGGTTCTTCATCGTCGTCGTCAGGAAGGGTAATAACGACATTGGACGGAGCTACAGACAAGAATCAAAATCAGAAACAAAGAGCCAATCGACTGAAGACGAGATTATGAAGGTCATACCAGGTTTTGAGGTAGCAGCATCTTCCATCTCATGATCGTCGGCCCTGGCCGAGGTATCAGAAGTAGCAGCACTGCAATTCCAAAAATCAGTCGGTTAACTCATGAGTCGACCAAAAATAAACTCAGGTAGAGCAAGAAGACTCAAGTAGCATTTTTACCCTGATATGGTGGGGATCGACACCTTCATCTTCGGCAAGACCTTCCCCGGCTTCAATGGCGCCATTCGAGATTGCTTCAGAGCCTTCTCAGTCGGCGCCGGAGAAGTGGTCCGAGGGTGCTTAGTCGACTGCGCGACAGCCGCGACCCCCTTGCCACGTTCAGTCGCAGGGTCATGGACGAGCTTCGATCACCTTTCCGAGCGAGGCGGTGCAATTTCCTCCTCCTCCTCCTCTTCTTCTTCCCCATCAGAGTCGGCATCTTCATCATCATCAGCAGCGTCCGAATCCCAGTCCTCTTGACTTTCGCCTCCACTTCCTTCCTCCTATTCAGTCGGCGTCTGCGCTCCATTGGGCATCGAGTATAGTTCGGTGAGGGCCTGACAGACAGCAAGACCAAGATCAATCGACCAATTTGCAGCGAAAGTAGAATAAGTATGGCAAGATTACAATTGGGGATAAAGTGGGCATACCTTGTCTGGAGTGCTAGAATGGTCGAGTGGCGGAATCCTCCTGGCTCCTCGAGGGTTGTCTTTATTCCCTTTGACCGCGGCCATCCACCTCTCCAGCGTAGCGTCGTCGACTGCTTCCGGATGGACCCGAGTTTCATCCTCGGTTCCACAGTACAGCCACATACAATGGCCTCGGTACTGAAGTGGTTGGATGCCCGCCTAAGGAAGACCTCTAGAATGTCCATACCCGTCACTCCTTCCCGAACTAGCTGGACTACACGCTCCATCAACATCTTCACTTGGGCTTTCTCCTCAGGGAGCACCTTCAGAGAAGAGGGCTTGTTCGCTCGGTCCATGGAGAATGGAGGGAAACCAGTCGACTGCCCCAGCATCAACTCGTTTTGACAGTAAAACCAAGTCGACCGCCACCCTCTGACCGACTCAGGAAGAGTCATGGCTGGAAAAGTGCTCTTGCTCCTCATTTGGATCCCAAGACCCCCGCACATCTGAATAACCTTAGTCCTATCGTCATCTGGGTTTGCCTTTTTTACTGTTTGTGAGCGACAAGTGAATATGTGCTTAAACAGACCCCAGTGCGGTCGGCAGCCCAGGAAGTTCTTGCACATGGACACGAAGGCAACAAGGTAGGCGATGGAATTTGGATTGAAATGGTGGAGTTGCGCCCCAAAGAAATTCAAGAAACCACGGAAGAAAACACTCGGAGGCAGAGAGAACCCACGGTCGACATGGGTAGCCAGAAGTACACACTCACCCTCCTGCGGCTGTGGTTACCACTCGTTCCCCGGGAGCCTCGCGGCCCCGTGGGGAATCAAACCCTCATTGGCCATCTCGGTGAGATCCCTCTCGGTGATGGTCGAGCGGATCCAATCCCCTTGAACCCAACCATGCGGCAGGCGGGACCTCGACGAGGATCCGCCCCGACTGGTCGCTCTCCCCTTCGCCTTCCTCGTCGTCGTCGCCTTCTTCGCGCGCTCCAGAGCCGCCGTCTTCTCCTTCACCATTGTTCCCGGTGAAGCGTACGAGGAGTGGTTGGGCGGAGGTGAGAGCAGGCGCTATGAGCGGAGGCGGAGAGGACAGAAGGAGAAGTGGGGAGGTACTGTTCAAAAAACCCTCGCCGGGCGCACTTTATAAGGGCACTTCCGAATGGATGACAAGTGGGCCCAGGCAATCCAATCACATCCTGAAACAGTCGCGCGTATGCGATACGTGGCGAAAAAGACGGTGCAGAAATCGAGGCGTCTATGCCCTATCCCATCCGAGCGCCACGGTCCGCCCCGCTTCGCGCGCTTCCCAAAATTCGGATCCCACGAAATCCGCTAACAGCAGATCGATCTGTCAGACGAGAGATTTCTTGCGATCTGTCGCTCGGAAATTACTAAGTTCAAAAGTTCACTCAACGAGAGAAAAAGAATGGATCAAGGCGACTGAAAGAAAAATTGTTGTTATCAACGAAGAGATTATTGGTCCAAGATGATACATGTCCAGAACACAAAAGCAGGTCGGAAATATTATCTACTCCTTCCCGACTCAAACCTCGATCCATTCGGGGGCTAATGATGAAGTCATGTACCTAGGGTAGGGTCATAGGCCTGATCTAAGTGCCCTACCCAAGGACACCCTTAGAAGAAACTGCCTTCCAGTCCACCAAGAGGGACTTCACTCGACGGACTCGAAGGACTCGACCATGAAGACTCACTCAACCACCAGGAGATCAAGAGCCACTCTGCATCCAAACGGTCTGTAATTAAGTAGTCTTTATGGCATTTAGGACACTTTATGTAAGGCATTACCAGTAACGCCTAGACTTAATGTAGTTTAAACCCTGCATTACTGAGGGCCGGAGGGGTCTGGCGGACACTATATAAGCCACCCCCCTCCTCAGTGTAAAGGGTTCGCACCCCTGTAATCCATACGCACATAATCCACTCGACCGCCTCCGGGCTCCGAGACGTAGGCTGTTACTTCCTCCGAGAAGGGCCTGAACTCGTACATCTCTTGTGTTTACAACTGCTCCATAGCTAAGATCTTGCCTCTCCATACCTACCCCCACTCTACTGTCAGACTTAGAACCACGATAGGCTGTCAGTACAGCCCGCAGGCGGCGGGCCCATTCGGTCAGAGAGACATCCGAAGGAGGCCACGCTTCCCCTAGTCGGCCAAGGACGCAGCCGGCTCCCACCAGCCGACTCGCTCCCTCCCTCGAAGTATGCGCACCATTAAGGAGACAAGACGAGGTAAGGCTACAGTGAGAGCCCGCCATGTGATGGAATTGTAGCCATGCTTACCTTGACAAAGCCCTCGTCATCAAGAGTGAGGCAACAGTAACCAGCCCCCTGACAAGACCCCCAAGCGGTGGGACCTACCTGTCGACCAGGAGGCCAGCAGCCGGCGGGACCCACCAGTCAGCGGGCCCCAGTGGTCGACGAAGAAGCTGGCAAACATAGACACAGACGGCTGGGCCCGTGCCCTGCCGGATTACCATTGTACCCCTGGGGGTAGTCCTATATAAACTCCCCAGGGCACCCATGCAAAGGGTTGGACTCTGATAGTTTTAGACACAACTTTGAGAGGAGAAGAGAGCTAGCCTTGCCCTTCTTTTTTCTCTCGCCAAACAGCTCAAGGAGCCTCTTGTAGCCACTTGTTGATCTAGTGATCATGCGGAGACCCCACAGAGCAGGACTTGGGGTGTTATCTCCACGGAGAGCCCCGAACCTGGGTAAGATTCACCGGCGTGCATGTCTTCGCCTCACCCCGTTTCCAGGCACCGGCGATGTCTTATTGGCTCCCACAATGATAAGCCACCCGTTGGCATATTTTGCACTTACCACCCGACAACATCCACTATGCTGCAATGGATGGCTACCTTTGTTTCAATATCTACAAGGGTTGGATGAAGAGCAAGAGCCAAGTGTGCGGTTCAAGCAAAGATGTATTGGCCAAGAGGAAGAGGGACAAGGACGAAGTCGAGGACGTGGACGAGGACTCCGAGTAAGGTGGCACTGTCATTCTCATGGTGGTTCTAAGGTAGTGTCTACCGGAATGGTTGCAAAGTTTAATTTCAGGTGTGCTTAATTTAATTTGAGGGGTGTGTTGTGTTGAGCCCCCAGCAGAACTATGTTATGTTTCTTTTCATTACTTTAACTCTTCAGTACGTACATACTAGTATTTCTTACATTTCATCTCTTAGTTGGTATAGTACTACCACTCGTTTCTTCACATTATATACGTACAATATATATGGCCAACATCATATAGCCAGCAATTTAGTTGTCAAAGAATTTCAGGGTGCTTAGTTTTGTTAAAGAATTCCAGGGTGCTTAGTTTAATT
This sequence comes from Triticum dicoccoides, assembly GCF_002162155.2. Lineage (NCBI taxonomy): Eukaryota > Viridiplantae > Streptophyta > Magnoliopsida > Poales > Poaceae > Triticum > Triticum dicoccoides. The sequence continues at coordinate 440,676,654 of NC_041391.1, read as the reverse complement.
TCAGGGGTGGGTTGTGCACTTGTGCTGGACACCATTATTCTGACAAGCCTTTTTAATAGTACTATATGCATAATATGGCGACGAGCGCTCTCTATATGTACCACCATTTTTTTTAATTTCAAGTTTTGCTCCATGGAGCAATCCATCGATACTACTACTTTACAAAAGTGGAGTATATGCATTTTCTAAAAGGCTAGAGGGCGGGGCAATCTAGCTCGGTCGATTTCACAAGAGGCGAGGGCCTTTGTGATTTGACGACTCATTACTGCTGTCAAATGGAATAGTATTGCGCCGCCTGCTGCACGTCCGGCGCCTCCATTAAACCCCTCTGTTAAACCCGCATGTAAACCGAGAATCCTACTACGGCCACACATCTGTTCATGAGCGGGCCAGAATTAAACGCAACACCGGCCGAGCTCCTCCCGTCCACCCTCAGTTTAAACGAGGCCAGACGCTGGCCAAGCTCCTACCGTCCGCCCTCTATTTACACGAGGCCAGACAGACAGCGGGCAAGAATAGCACCCCTCCGCCGCTCCCCCATCTCCTCCTTCACCATTTTCTCCACCCTTCCGATGGCTTCCCATGAGCCGTTCTCCGGCATATTACCCGGCTGGGTGGCCTGCCGAGCCCTCCGGATACGGGCGAAGCCGCCCGGTGCTTCACCAACCTCGCTTGGCCCGACGGAGCCAGTTGCTGCCCCAAGTAGGTGCATGGTTCAGCAACTCGCCGCTCCAGTTCAGCTCGATGAGGAGTGGCGAGTTGCTCCATGCCGGCACGGCGGCGAGCACGCCGACACGGCGGTGAGCACGCCGGTACGGGCGCCGTCGCTGCCATGTCGTACCGCGCCACCAGTGTCTGCGGTGGCCGCGCCTCCTGTGTCTGTGGGCGCGCCTCCTGTGCCTGCGGCAGCGCCATGCAGGCAGAGACAGATGCCGGGTGCGTGGAGAGCGACGAATCAGTGGCCAGCTTCTCCGTGTCCGCCGCCATCATCGAGGAGAAGTAGAACACGGGAGGCCGCCGCCACTTGGGACCCATGAAGGCCACCACCGAGGTGACGACTGCAGATTCAGGTGGTTTCTTTGCTGCTTCATCTCTTCCGAGGACTTTCGTCGACCCCGCAAGTGTCTGACGGACATGAGGAAGACAAAGGGATCCGTGGGCGGCCATTTAGAACTAAAATAAGTCTAGATACATCTATTTCTAGGACAAGTATTTCCAGACGGAGGGAGTATTGATTATATAAGAGAGCCAGATTGGCACCTCTTAGTTCATGTAAATGTAATGAAATCCATCATGTGTATATGAAGATCCAGCTTTTTTATACGAAATCCTTCATTGCTTATATGAAATCAGTCCATGTTTGCACGAATTTCATCTGGTTGGTTAGAGTTGTAAAAATGTATGCCACTCGCATTTGATGTCGTACTCCACGGAAGGAAATGGGAGGAAATTTGCCGGCTGCCATTGGAGGTGCTCTTTATGCTGGAAATAATAGAGTGACATCCAATCCATTTGAGTTAATTGCCTGTATGATTGTCCCTCTATAAAAAGTTAATTGCATGTACAGTGTACACGTGACTTGCAGGGTGGCTACAGCTTCGTACAGAGAGTTAAAAAGAAACAAGTCCATCCTTAATCTTGTATTCTAAGTACTTTGTGGGTTCCACTGTCAGTGCAGTAGCGAAAGAAGTATATATTAAATAAGTAGAGTAATATATAATATCAAAATCTAAAGTTAAAAGACAGAATTCGAACTCATGTCATCGCGTTGCGAGCATGCGGCGCTAACCATCCCAACACATTTTTGTTGTAGACCATGCTGGAGATATATCTCCATGTCTACTCTTATACTCCATTCATTCCCAAATATTTGTCTTTTTTAGATTTCAAATGGATTACCACATACGGATGTGTATGTAGACATATTTTAGAGTGTAGAATCACTCATCTTGCTCCGTATGTCTTTTCAGGAAGGGGTCAGATTTGTCCTTGATTTATTTATGAGGTATCCAGATGGCACTACACCTCCAAGAAAAGAGGGTAACATCAAAATTATGGACTACTTTTTTGAGTATGTTGGTAAGGTCCTGTCATAGTCACTTGTTGAAATCTCTAAAAAGACAAATACTCCCTCCGTCCGGAAATACTTGTCATCAAAATGGATAAAAGGAAATGTATCTAGACGTATTTCAGTTTTAGATACATCTCTTTTTATACATTTTGATGCCAAGTATTTTCGGACGGAGGGAGTAGAAAACAGAGTTGGTGATGATGGTGTGTGTGCCATCCTGCAATATAGGCCGTCAGATTTATATCTAAAGGATAGGAAAGAAACTATGGCAATTTTGCAAAAATACACCCACACGTCTCTCCATGTTCGTAAATAAGGCCTTCCCTCGTTCAACCTTTTCTCTCACAAGATAAACTACTCATACAAATGCATCTTGATGTTCCGTGCAATGCACGGGCAGCTAGCTAATTTCTTTTAAAATAGTTGCTGCGATAATTGGGTTGATGTGATATATTTTATGTATGCCCCGAATGATTCCAGATTCACTAGTAGTAATAAAGAAAAGGTTGCCTTGTTAATTAATAGAAAATAGGGTGAAAACTATCACATGAGGCCGGTAAAAACAAGGCACACTGGGTTCAGCGTCATCGTCACTACAGCTGTGCGCGCGCGAGATGTCTACATATCGAGGGGGCTACCGAGCGAGGCACCGAGACACAATGTTTGAGAGAGAAACCAATTGACAGATTATGATCAGATCGAGTTGTCACCCTTCTGCTGTCATTGTTGGGGGGAGGGAGAGAAAGACGTATCGAGAGTGTGCGCGGTAGGCACAGAGGCACAACTAGCGAGTATGTGTGTGTGTGTGTGTTTGAAAGAGGATTAGATAGATTATTATCAAGATCGATGTGCCACCCTACTCCTTTGGTGTCGGGTAGTGTGTGTGTGTATGTTTGAGAGAGAAGCCAGTCAATAGATTAGTATCAAGATCGAGATGTCACCCTACTCCTTCGGTGTTGGGAAGTGTGGGTGTGTGGGTGTGTGGGGGGGGGGGCAGTGACACTTACATATGTCTACTCTTATAAAAAAGAGTTGGTGATGATGGTGTTCCTGCCATCCTGCAATATAGGCCATCTAATTTATATCTGACGGATAGGAAGAAAACTATGGCAATTTTGCAAAAAGATACCCACACCCCTCTCCGCATTTGCAAATAAGGCATTCCCTCATTCATCCTTTTTTCCCACGAGATAAACTTCTCATACAAATTCATCTTGATGTTCCATGCAACGCATGGGCATCTTGCTAGTAGGGAGAAGGAGTTTATGTGACACATATCTAGCTATATTAAGGGATAGGTAGATAGCATATGTGTGAGAGACATTATTATACTTTGAAACATTAGTGGTTGTGGGTGGGCAGAATTAAAGTGGTCGGCGTGTTAGACATAGAGAGCGTGTGTGTTTCTGTGTCAGAGACTTGTAGGATGGGGTAGAAAGACGAATTTAACCCCGACGGAGGGAGAGAAATACACAAAGTGCGCGTGTGTGATTTCGATGCCCACTAGGAAATGAGATATGTATGCGTGTGAGAGATATTGCACAATTCATTCACGTATCACTATCTAGCGATCGTGGACTTGCATCGCTTGAACATAAGTCAATATCTACTTCGTATCGTGGCCAAAGGCAACGCTATAAAGATTGGACACACACATATCACATTTTATTTCTATTTAAATAAACCTTTTCAGTTGTGCATGCCAAAGTTACAGTGATGTTTCTTCAAACAACCAATGTAGCTATCATGTACATGCACCATTGTTACTCTTGCATTCAAATTCATTAGTCTTGGATGATTTAAGTTTCTATTTTGAAGTAATATATGTAATATTCATATATGAATTCAACGGGTACGCAATTTATGAAATGGAGGCTATGTAATCATATGAGGTAACACTTTTAAGTAGCTGACTACAATATCCATTTCTTTTTGTGCACCTCTACACTAACACGTCAATGCATTATGTTTAAAGTAAATAACCAATGGCACTAAATTATCTATTTACACGAGAAATACATAGGCTGAGCGTTTGATCCCTTTTTTGTGAACGCGCCACAACACCCATACGATTGGCCGCGCCCGTGTGAATGTCCAAGTTATCGGCGCATCATCCCAGGTGGACTTCACACCAGTTATTAACTGCTGACGCGTGCCCCGTGTACACAGTCTAGCATGACCTTCCCGCTAGCACGGTACAAAATTAGTTGAAATTGGATACGAACGATCCCGCGGGCGGCAAAATCTCCCGCCTCCTTCTAAAATTTCCGCCACCTTAGTGTTTAGCATGCGAAATCCCCCTTTTGTCCTTTGTGCACGGAGACCAACAGTTACAATACTGCCCTCATCTACATGATAGGTCGGGGCTGCTTTTGTAACTTCCGTTTCCCCCCACTACACGGCACCCCCATTTTCTCTCCCCTCCCACAAAAACGACTAACTCCACAGCGCCAGAGCATCTTACATCACGCCGTACGTACCTCATCGTCCTTTCTCCCCTCCCCTCTCGAAACCCTAGACTGCTCATCCACCGGCATACCATAGCCCATTCACTACTAGCGGCATCCACCTCGCCGGATCTGCTTCTGCGGCCGCATCTACCCCTCCCACCTCCCCTAGAAACAAGTAGACTGCTCATCCACCATTGTACCATAGCCCATTCAGTGTCGGCCTTGTCCACGGTGCCGGATCTGCTTCGCTGATACTCTCGTCAACCGCCGCGCATGCAGCGGCTCATTCGTACTCCCCACCGGAGACGCTTCGTCCACCCCCCAGAGCCGCCCCACCGACGCCCCCGTCGACGGCCTCTGATCCTCTTTGCCAACACCTTCCTCAACCCTACCGGAGCCGCTTCGCCGACACCTTCCTCAACCCTACCGGAGACGCTTCGCCGACACCATCGTCAACCCTGCCGGAGTAGCTTCGCCTATACCATTCTCAACCCTACCGGGGCCGCTTTGCCAACTCACAAGTCCACGGCCTTAGATCCACTTCCTCGCACCCTCATCCAACCTACCGGAGCAGCTTCTGACGCCCCGTCCACGGCCGCAGATCCGCATCGTCGACACCACCCTTAACCCAACCATCGGAGCAGCTTATGACGCCCCGTCCATGGCCGCAGATCCGCATCATTGATACCATCCTTAACCCAACCACCGGAGCAGCTTCTGACGCCCCGTCCACGGCCGCAGATCCGCGTCGTCGACACCATCCTTAACCCAACCACTGGAGCATCTTCACCTACGCCCTTGTGCACGGCCATAGATCCGCTTCGCTCACACCGTAGTCCACCCTACCGGAGCCGCTCCACAAACACCGTACTCGATGGTTCTAGATCTCCTTACCAGACCCGGACATCCAGCGCAGCGTCATCACCCTTGACATTTCTATACTGATTCCCACCGCCTGGAGAGATGCCAAGAACCCGCCACGGCCTAGGTACTTGTCACCTTTAAAACCGTCCAGCATCAGCTGCCCGATGTACTTCAAATATACTAACCGGTCATTGTTACCTACATATCTAACAGCTAGCCAACCAAGATCCTGGACTGAGGCATTGCTATGATCTTGTAAGCGCGTCTCTCTTTCTTGTATTGTTTTGTGCCTGCCAGCGTGCTTTGCTAGGATTTTCATCCAGTAATCCCTTTGTGCAGACAATGATTTCTACTACTGGCTGCTAAATTAGATATGTAGATGTCATACATGATACTACCTCGTACCTCCGTTCCTAAATATAAAGTCTTTCTAGAGATTCCACTATAGGCTACATATGGAGCAAAATGAGTGAATCTACACTTGAAAATGCATATATATACATCTGTATGTGGTCCATACTAGAATCTCTACAAAGACATATATTTAGGAACAGGGGCATGTACATTACACAAAATCATAGGTGGCATGTAGGAATTCCAGTGCACTACATTAGGCTCCCATAGAGTGCCTGCTAGTCCAACATACAGAGTCATGGCTAGTTTATGGTACGCACACAATCGTTAATTGGTGGTTTAAATATGCGCAAGGGATATGCAATGTAGTATCATGTAGAGATGTCTGAAATTATCCGTGTCAACTTGCAGATAGGGTTACACAATGAAAAAGTACAAGATGTATGTGGCAATTTCATGGAACATCGCAAAAAAAGGAGAGGCAGCGGTAAGCCTATACAGTGTGCTATGGTACGTCACTCCTCCATTGCAATCATCGTGACATGTTATTTGTATGCCAGTTCTATTAGCCAAGTTTCTTAGGGACAGCTATTACGAGTTATCCTAATAAAATAAGCACCTGTGAATATAAGCTCCATGTAATAAGCCAACCAGTTCTTTTCATTGCGTTTTCAGCTTATCTATAGTAAGATCAGTGGAAAGTCTAGATTGCATTATATTTTTTCATTTTGCTGCCCATATGGAAATTAATTTGACTTGCAAACATCACAAATTGAACCCAGTGTTGTAATTAATATGATAGGAAAACAGACCATCACTATTTGCTCAAAATGCAAATACAAAGATACCATCTACTTGGCACAATCTACTTTGGTCAATGTTTTCCATAGAGATCCCATTGCCTAATTTAAACGGAGAACGCATGACCCACATTTAAATGAAGAACAATTATTTACTGAAATTCGATGGTCCAAGTGGCTGGTTATTATCATATAGCAGCACCACCTGAAAGCATCATATAGCAGCAGCAGCAGCTCATAGCAACTCATCATACAGCAGTAGTAGTTTGCAATTCATCATATACCAACAGTAGCTCATAGCAATTCATCATATAGCAGCAGCAGGAGCAGCTCATAGCAATTCATCATATAGCAGCAGCAGGAGCAGCTCCTAGCAATTCATCATATAGCAGCAGCAGGAGCAGCGTATACCAACTCATCATAGAGGAGCAGCAGCAGCTCTTAGCAATTCATCATATAGCAGCAGCAGCAGCTCATAGCAATTCATCATATAGCATCAGTAGCTCATAGCAATTCATCATATAGCAGCAGCAGGAGCAGCTCATAGCAATGCATCATATAGCAGCAGCAGAAGCAGCTCATAGCAATTCATCGTATAGTGGATCAGAATGAAAATTTGGCAAAAAATCAGAGGAGATCCTCACCTTGTTGGATGAGCACTACTAGGAATAGTCCTGCTAGTGGCGCACCTGTTTTAGCTACTAATGGTGTACTACACGTGCGCCACTAGCATCACGCCATTAGTAATTAATACTAATGGCGCACCAGGGAGTGCGCCATTAGTATATCACACGATGTGCCATTACTATCTTACTTCGTAATGGCGCACCATATAAAAGTGCGCCATTACTAACAATTTTTTTTCAAAAAAAATTCAATTTTTTTTCAATTTTTTTTCATTTTTTTCTTAATATTGGGTCACTATGGCTTAATCTCGGGTCAATATGCTTAATCTCAAGTCAAATCACACTAAGTGGTCAAACTTCCCGGAAGGTCACCCATCCTCACACTACTCCAGCACGAGCATGCTTAACTTCGCAGTTCTATCCAACCCCAACACCACGTCACTTAACAGGCACTTGTTGATATATCTATCATATCAATCCTATTAAACCTTGTTGATGTCTAGGACTTTGTTCATGTTCATGAGGATGATAAAATTTTGAAAAATATTTCAAACTTCCCGGTCATATTACGTATCATTTTTTGAAAAAAAAATCCAAAAAAATTCGAAACCATTTTTTCCTGTTACTAGTGGCGCACCTAGAAAATGGTGCGCCACTAGTAAGTTTGAATTTTTTTTTTCGATTTTCCCCTATAGATCTTAAAAGCTCCGTATCTTTTTTTCTGTTAGGTTTTCGGGGATTCTAAAAATCTTGAACATTGTTCCCCCAGCTCAATTCGGATGTAACTTTTTGAGTAGACGATTTTTCATATAAAAAACTTTTTAATCCGAGTTCATATGCAAAAGCTATGCCCATTTTACAAATTCCAGAGAGATTTTGCAAATAAAGTCAAAATTCATATTTGTAAATTTTCCCAACAAGTAGACCACATATCACATGGGAAACTTTTTTTTTTGACTTTTCCATCATTTTCTTTTATTTATTTTTTAACTGAAAAGGTGGTCCACAGGAGGGGGGTGCATTCGGTGGAATTTTTGGTCAAACTAGTAATGGCGCACCGTGGGAGTGGTGTGCCATTACTAGTTTTACTAGTTTTGAAAAAACTAAAAAAATTTGAAAAAAAATTTGAAAAAAATTAGTACTGGCGCACCGAGGGTGTGGTGCGCCATTACTAGTTTTGAAAAAAAATATAAAAAAATTGTTAGTAGTGGCGCACCGTGGATGTGGTGCGCCATTACTATTTAGAGTTTAATGGCGCACCAACACATGGTGCGCCACTGCTATATAGTAGTGGCGCACCACATGTGTGGTGCGCCATTAATGTCCATATTATCTATAGCCCTTTTCCTAGTAGTGGAGCTCATCCTTCAACAACACCTCAAGGCCATGGCCTTGGAGAAGGGGAGGGGGAATAAGGTGCCTTCTTCCGTAGTGTGGCATCAGTCGTAGTTGTGCAGCGCCCGCCGGAGTCGCGCGTTGGACGAACCACAGTAGAGCAGTTGTTGGAGACCATGAGAATGAAGGGCGGCGCTAGAGGAAGGAGCAGCCAGGGAGATTTGCCCCTACCCGCCGGCCATGTAGCCTAGCTGGACATAGCATCGTCGAGGACCAGGCCAGATGGGACCAGTGGCGACGGCTCACTGGAGGAACCCTAGTGTTGTAGGCAGGGGATCGAGGTAGAGGGAAAGGGGAGAGGAGATGCAAGTGGGCAGGGCAATGAACGCTTGCGTGTTTGTTTTTACTTCAGGGTCAGGTGTGACACGGGCTTCAGCAGTTGCATTTTGAGTGTAATATAGGCAGACAACAGAGTCATTTCACGATTCCCCTTCGCTTCAATTTTTTGTGAGGTTCTACCCAAAACACCCCCTCCAAAGTGAAATTAGTTAAGCCCAAGCCCATAACTCAAATATGACTTATTTACATCTTTTATGGTTTATTTTGACAATATGCCCTAAAAAGGCAAAATCGAACTGGCCCTTAACCAGCAATTCAATTGTGCGTGCAATGATGAATCACCCCTGCATGCTATCTGCACGTTTAGGCATCATCATACATGGCATAACCTAATACATGTGCATTCCATTGTAGAATATGGAATATGCAATGTTTATGTTAGTTCATACGTTGCACATGATGTTTAAATGCCCCTTAAATCTGGTCAGTCAAGTGATGGTCTTTAAGCCTCCTTCTTTGCTTCTTTTCTTGATATGTAAGATTTTCTCACACATCTGTTCAATTGCTTGTTTGCATCAGCCAGCCATACTAGGGTTGTTTGCTTTGATTACTTGCTATTCTTGACCTAACACTCTAACAGAACTTGTCAACAGTTTAAACACTAAGGGCTGCTATAGTGGGGCCTTGTCTAACTCATAGGTGACATAAAGGTTTGGCTGTACACTACAGTAGGCTCTCCAAGAGTACCTGGAGATCCAGTTCGAAGGTATGCCTAGTTTTTACATAGTGCAGACATAGTAAATGCTCATTTCATTGTGTGCAAGTGCAAGAGATGCGGCATGTTTATTTATGTGGTGTTGTTTTTTATAATCTCATCCTTTCGTGTTCACAGACTGGAAAGTATGCATATTTATCTTCCAAGGAGATGAGTAACTAGTTTGTGTCACCTTGCAGAGGGGGTGCAATGAAGATAAGATTGAGGATTTCCAAGTACAAGATGTTAGGAAGGAGCCTTGCAAGAGAAGTAGGAGCTGCGTTGAGCCTCTTCAACCTGCTAAGGTAAGTCATTGTATGCAACTCAACAATTCAATTCCTTGTTTGTTTCAGGCATAGTTAATTTGCTCTTTTCAATTGCTTTATTTTTCCTCAGTTAATGAGATGCCCAAATAATCATGCCTGATGTTCAGCACTTGTATAATATTAGTTGACATAATTAAAGGTCTTACCATTTAATTACTCTGCCGAAGTGTGCCTGAAGCCTTGAAGTCTATTAACCAACTATTATTGCACGAGGCTCACAATCTAGTTTATACTACGCTAATGATTGCATAGTTTTGCCTGCTGTAGTATGTTTATATGAAACCCTCTGTTGTTCATTATGCTCCCTAAGACTTTAATGGAGGTATAGAATAGCCAACTGCTTGCTTACTTATACGCAACGGGATGTCTAAATTTGTAACTTGTCTGTGTTTTCGATTGGGCCCCAACATCATGCTCCTCTGGTGAGCTAAGAGGGATTTCTGTATGCAGGCTGCACAGACTATCTTTTTTATAATTTTAAAATATCACCTGCTTGTGCTTCATGACGTGTAACATTTTTTTTGTGAAAGTGACGTGTAACATTATTGTTAGTCCTGTTTTGCCATGTAGTACAAAATACTGTCTTGTTCGCTTCACTGTTGTAACTATATTTTTGCACTAGTCATGTGTACTTACAGAAACATTTCAGGATGAAGTGACATCAACACAAAAATCTGCGAGCAGTGTGGCATGGCCGTTACCGAATGATTATGGATTGGAATTGGAATGTGCTGATGTTCTCGAGAATCAACTAGAGGTGGCAAGACAACGTGTACATGATTGTCAATGTATAATCAACAAGTTGAGACTGGACATGCAGGTATTAGATGCAGGAGTCAAAAAAATTAAACAAGACACCGAGGTAACCATGAAGGAATTGGAGATTTTGCAGACTGAAATTTGTGCTATCTGAATCCGGCCAATCCTATTTTTTGAAGAGATTATAGTTCAAATGGAGTTAAGTTGATGCGCGTCCATGATGTATGAGCCGTCTTTGCCCAGTGTATGTAATTTGCTATTTGTGTATGCTTTATTATCACCTATGCCGTACCATAATGCCCAGTGGGTATAATCGGCTGTAATTTCTTTATTGTATAGTGTATGATTATTCTACCTTTCTATGCCTTGATCTCTTTATTGTATAGTGTATGCTTTTTAGAGGTGATAGTATTGAGTAGGATAATTCTTTGAATATGCTATATCATTGAAACAGGGGCCAACTCGCCTGACCATGGGCCTTCTACGTCTCGTAGGATCCATGGGCCTTCTACGTCTCGTAAGATCCATGTGCCTTCTACGTCTCGTAGGATCCATGGGCCTTCTACGTCTCGTAGGAACCATGGGCCTTGTAAGGGCCGACTCATTTATGGGTCTTGTACGGGCCTTTAATGGGCTGTAGACGGGCCTTTAATGGAAATCATACGTTTTATGGGCTGACCATAACGGGCCGTTAATAGGCCGTATTTGGTGATCATATGAAAATGGCCCAACAGATTAACGGTCCATAAACGGGCCGGCTGTAACGCCAGGCTGAATTTGGCCCACAAGCAGAAAATGACAGTAACGGGCCGTAAGTAACCGAATGCTGCAAATGAGCCCAAGAATAAATGGGCCCTCAGAAGGCCGAAAGATAACTTGGGCTAGAAATGGCCCAACGGAATAACGGGCCGTTAATGGGTACAAAGTGATACACTATTCATTACGGGCTAGTTTCACCATGGGCCGTTAATAGGTGTAAAGTGATACACTGTTCATTACGGGCCAGTTTCACCACGGGCCGTTAATGGGCCAAGAGTTACAAAGGGCCTCATATGGGCCGAAAGAGGTCATGGGCCATACATGGGCCAGAAGTGAAAATGGGCTGGAATCATATTGGATGGCCCAGATGACGCTACTGGGCCTAATTCGGATAGGGTGTAACGGAAATTGCGTTAGCGGGCTATAAATGGGCTATATGCGAACAAGCCGTTAACAGGCTTTCCATGGGCCGGCCCGCCACCTTTTGACCAAGTCCAACGGGCCGGCCTTTTCACAGGAATGGGCCACTGTTGGGCCGTGCCACGTGTCGACGTATCATAGGCGCCTTTTTCTAATGAGTGGATGACATTTGTCCCAACGATGAGCCGACATGTGTTTCCTCCAGCCAATGATGATTTTACACGTGGAAAATTCACATTGGTCGGGGCTGTTAATGGGTTATCGGATCCAAAAGCTGACCCGATAGCTTAACGGTGTTCTGTTATGGTGGATGCCACGTGTCGGACACCCTTGACTAAAGCACTTCTGTGACGCGCGATTTATCGTCATGGAAGTGGACACTTCCGTGATGATAATTTTGGTAATGTCATGGAACACTTCTGCGACAGCACAGGTATGACTATCTTGATTCTGTCAGAAAATCATCATGGATGTACATGCATGACAAAAAACGCGACCTACTGTGACAAACACATATCATCACGGAAGTGTATTTTTTTGTAGTGCATTTTTGGTACATTGTTCGGCCTAGAGGGGAAATCAAAGGATAATACTAAGGCTAGAGACGATCAAGAGGAGCTCTGTGATGGACCGTTACAAAACATGCAAGAACCGAAAGGAAAAGCGGAACTGGACGAAGCCAAAGGCATGGTTCAATCTTGGAACTATGAAGGAAAATATTTTGTGGGTGAAAATGTAGTTGATGTTCCCCAATGGGTATGCAGCAAATCTAAAGAGGGGAGCGAGTCTTGATAAATTGAAAAGATTGGTCTAAAAAGTCATGATTGGCACATATGGATTGAGCGGATAATGCCGGTGATGTTGCGTGGCTTCATCCCTAAGGATGAATAGATAGTACTGGAAGAGCTGAGCTATTTATTCCGTGTTCTTTGTGCGAAAGAACTATCGCCTGGCCTCCTAGAAGAAATGGAACAGTGGGCGCCAGAGTTGATCTGCAAGTTAGAGATGATCTTTCCGCCAAGCTTCTTTAATCCAATGCAACACTTGATTTTGCATCTCCAGACCGAGGAATGATTGGGGGGCGTGCAAAATCATTGGTGCTACTCAACTAAGAGGATGCATAAGATGCTTCGAGAAAAATGTAAAACTAAACGTAGAATAGAAGCATCGATGGCTGAGGCATTCATCACTGAGGAGGCGGCAAACTTCGTGACAGCACACTACGAAGCCAAAAATTGGCATTTGCATAATCCGAAGCCTTGGTACAATGCTGACGACCCTAGAAAGGGTCAATCCAACCTCAGCCTATTCAAAGGGAATCTCGCACCAGCCAGTGGTTGGAAACCAGTATCATTGGATGTTGAAGAATGGCAGACCATTTCGCTATATCTCTTTAACAACCTAACAGAAGTTCGGCCGTACATCGAGTAAGATCTCGATACATTGTTTTGCAACTTCTGATTTCTTTGAACTGCTCTTATTCCTAGATATTGGATGCAGTCGATACATCGCCATATTCTCATATGGAGCGGTGATCCAAAAGGATTCCGTCGAAGAGTATGAGCTTTTGGAAAAGCAAGGAGGCGAATATCCTGGTTTCATCTCTTGGTTCAAGAAACGGTAATTTCCATTATTCCCTTTCATTTCTTTGGCTAAATTGCGACTAATGCAACAATCCTTTGGTATTAAACTTCTAGGCTAATTCAGAGATTATGGATGCCGAATTAAGACAAGTAGCTAATGGTTTTGACTCTAAGGTCCGTTCATTTGACAATTACGACATCAACGGGTATCGCTTTCGTACCAATGGCAAAGAGATATCTATGGCCGACCGAAATTCTACAAATTGTTGTGTCTCTGCTATCGGCGAAGGAGGTAACGAGTATTATAGAAGAGTTGAAGTAATTTATGAACTTCAATTCTATGGTGAAAACCCACCAAACGTCATAGTCTTCAGATGTTATTGGTTCCAGCACAGGGAGACTAGAAGGACTCATGAAAATATAGGGCTAGTCAAAATTAAACAAAGCACCCATTTGGATGTTCTTGATGTTTATATTACGGCTCAACAGGCAACCCAACTTTTCTATCTACAGTGGGCCTGTCAAAGTGATCCAAATCTCAGTGGTTGGGATGTCGTTTATGAAGTGCTGCCACGTGTTAGACCACCTCCCCCCAATGAAGAGGATTATGAACCTCACATTACCCAAGACACATATGACGAAGGAGAATTCTTCCAAGAAACACGTATTGCCAAAAAACGTTTCAAGAACCGCTCTACTCCACCCCAGAACATTGAAGTAGACAACGATAGTGAATCCGACTTCACCCCTGAGCCGAAACAAGAAGAGCCGGAAGAAGAAGAAGTTACTACTACAGATGACCTGTCAATGCTTGAACGATTACGTAAAGGTGGCCTTCCACATGATGATGCATTTATTAATGATGATGATGAGCATGTCATTACCGATAGTGATTATTAGGTATTCAAATTTTTATGTTGTACTTGATTTATATAGTTATTTGTATGATTGTATGATTTATATAGTTGGTATGTATAATTTTCTTACTTTGTATGATTGTTTATTATACATAGTGCCATTGTCTTGATTTCCGTCCCTATCGGCCCTCGCCCGCTTTATGATTCGGATGTGGTAAATTCTCTTTCATAACTATTTGTTGCATTTCGCATTTATGACAATTATGGCCATCAAGTTGACATAGAGATATTTCAGTCTAGGAGGTATGTGAACCGGAATTTGAAACCGACCCTCTTGTCGAGAAGTTAAATTTAGTTCAAAAAGAAAATGAGTATTTGAAAGAAAAAATTTAAAGAATTGAAGAAGACAAGATGACATTGGAGTTGTATGTTGCCGATGTCGTCGATCATCACAAGATGAAGATGAATTGCAATGTTCTTGAAGATGGATGCAATGCGCCTGAAGCTTAAAAAGATTAGAAAATATGTCGTTGATAATGGGGCTTGGTATCATTATGCCATTGGATCAATTGTTACCTTAGTTGCGATCTTCATCATATTCGTTGTGATGAGCGTAAGTTTTCTCTAATGTTTTGCTTTACAAATGTATACTTAGATTATTTTCCTCATAAATGGCATAATGACCTAAGTTAGATAAAAAAATGAGCTATACTTAGCTTATTCAGTTCATTTATGACATACTTAGCATACTTAGGTCAAAAATGGCATGATAATCTTTGTTACCTCCAAAATGATATAGACTTAGCTTATTTTCCTCGAAAATGACATAATAACCTTACTAAACTCCAAAATGACCTATTTACCTAGCTTAGCTCTAAAATGACCTACACTTAGCATTTTACCTAGCTTAGCCATAAAATGGCATTTTTACTTACCTTAGTTAGAAGAAGAAGAAGATAAAGAAGAGGAGAGGAGAAAAAGAAATAGAAGAAAAAAAATCTTCTTCTTCTTCCAACTAGTCTTCTTCTTCTAACAAGTCTTATTCTTCTTCTTCTTCTAACTTTCATCTTTCCCAATTTGTAGATTTGCTTTACATGAGGAAGCTTGGATTCATGGAGTGTACTATTCTTCTCGTGCTTCCTTGTTGTTTATGAAAACTTGTTTGGATATGTATGTCTATAAGTATATGCTGTTGGAAACTTGTTTCTGGTTATGTATATATGAATATGTTGGACGTTGTTGAACTATGTTGTTGGATTTGATGAAATATGTTGTTAGACATGCTGTTGGATATGTTGGATATGTATGCATGTATATCTGTGTTTGAAACCATGTCTAATTAATTGGTTTTAAATAAAAACAGGAGATGTATAGCCTCTTTGTTGTCCGCTAGTAGACGGCAAAGAGGACACATGGCAATCACCTGTGCAAAGTGGGAACACTAGCTGCCTATTTGGTCATTTTGCCATCTACAAGAGGACAGCAAAGTGACCAAATCGGCCTGGCAAACAGGGCCATCTATGTCGTCTGTTGGCAGACGGTATAGCTTGCCACATGGCAGCTTCGCAGTGCTGCCCTGGCTAAGCTCTTTGTCGTGTGTCAGTGGACGGCAAAGAGCGTCGTTAACTCCCTAACGGCTCTCACCCCACACCACTGCCGTCCATTGTCTTTTCCCTCTGCTGGCCTCGGATGGCGGACGGCACAATCCTTTGCCATCCGTTTCTGCAAAGCGGACGGCAAAGAAGGCCTTTGCTGGCACGTCTTCAGCCGGATAGTTTGCCGTCTGCTGGCTGAGGCAATGGAGTTTGTCATCCGGGATCTGTGCCTTTGCCATCCGCCATGGCGGACGACAAAGAATTTGATTCCAGTAGTGCGATATGGATGTCCACGGTTCCACTCTTAGTCAATGAACAAAGCGGTTTCGTTCATGTCTATGGTTTATCGAACCTACAGGGTCACAAGCTTAAGGTAATCACAGTCTACTGAGTGTTAGTAGGACGGGAGTGATGATAATATATTTGTGGAATTGTTTCATTAATATCCGGAATAGTTCTGAGAGATTCCGGAAGCGTTTCAGGGTCACTGGAAGGGTTTCGGTGAATATCGGGTATTGCCGATTAATATACATAGGGTGGGTCTATTATGATAACACCCTTAAGACCCTTATTCTACACACCAAAACGCTTATTTTGCTAACACTTCTTCCTCCCGCACACAGCAACCGAACCGCATGAAACACATAAAAAAATACCCACCCCATTCCCTCCACCTTCTTCCTCCTCCACCTGCTTTCTCCACGCCCCAACCACCTCTCCCCGCAGAACCACCTCCGTCCATGCCCCACCTCCCTCCGCCGCCCTACCTTCCTCCTACGCCGGCAGGGCCCTGCCGCGGCCACCCATCTCCTCGCGGCCCACTACCTTTCTCCCCCACGGCGGCGCGCTGCCACAACCTCATCTACCCCCGGCGTCGGATGCGCATCCCGGCCGCCTCCCCTGGTGGCGATTCACACCTCCCGTACGCCCTCACCTTCATGCTCTGCCGGGGGCCTCCACCCTTCCCCGACCTTCTCCCCGTCTCCCACATCGAGACCCGCCAATGGCGGATGTCAGATCTGCGGTCATCGCGCCGGCCACTGCCACCTTCTCTCCCCATGTTGCAGGCCTTCCTTCCTTCATGCTTGTTGCCAGATCCAACTTCCCTCACGCCCGTCGGCACCGTCGGCCGCCCCGTGCACTCCCATCCGTGGCGGCGGTTCCTGGAGATTGACGCAGCGGCGTGGCCGGGGTCGGAGGAGATGGCGCAGATCCAGCCGCGCCGCCGGCAGGTGCCCCGGCGCATCCCACGGCCATGGCGGGATCCCCACGGCATGCCCCTTCCGACCGCCCTCCCTGATGGCCGCCTCCCTAGTCCTTCTCCTCGCCCCCTCCGGCGGTTTGCTCCAGCCATTCTCTCCTTCTGCCCCCTGCTCCTCGTTCATCCCTTCCTTCTCTATTGTTCCTTCGACTGATTCCCAATGCCTCCTCTGTTTTGCAGGTTCGGAAGCACTCCCTGCGTCGACAACAAAAAGGTGAAACGATGATTTTTCTTGTTCAGATGCAGCTCACTTCGTCGACATTGTCCGGCGTCGCTGGAGCAGTCCAAAACAGCAGGCGCAAGCGGCCGTCGTCGACTCATTATGTCATACACTTGCACGCGCCACCTCTTGCATCTTCCAAATTCGTTTGCAGGCGCCGGCGTGCTGGTTCTATTGCTGTTCAGAAAAGAATTTTTTTTAGATTTTGCTAGTGCACAACACTGCAGTTTGCTTGTGCTCATGGTGCGGTGCAGTTGGGTGATCAGTTACTATTTTTCTGTTGATTTCACAGATTTTCCAATACGTTTGTAAAAAATGTTTAAAACAGTAGTTCATTGTACAAAAAATGTGGTGCAGTTTGGCTGCTGGCGCTACAAATCAGTCCATCTCTATATTATTGAGGTGTTTGCACTTCATTATTACAAAAAATATGTGTGGTTCACTTTGTAAACAATACATTTCCTAGACTAGTTATTATGTTTGATTTTCCAGATTTTTCAACCGCGCATACGCTTTAACTTCGTCTGCTATGTACTAGATGGTTGTGTGGCCATGCAAAAATATAATGAATGGATATGTGTTTTTAAGCTCACTTTGTTCTCTCACACAGCTCACTATAAAACTCCTTTGTGGTTCACTTGACAATCCAAAAATAAAATGAGCTCAGAAAGCAGCTCACTTCTCATTACATGTGGTTCACTTGCTCAGTCCATGCGGTCCACTCGCCCGGTCTAAGCATGTAAAAATTATTGAGTTTGGAAAAAACCCAAGAGGTTCACTTTTGGTAGTGTCGCAGCCCGTTTAAGGTAGCCTTGAAATTCACTTTTCATAGGATTGTGGGTCACCAACCTTACATGAAGTGCACTCAACCTCATTTGGAAAAATTAACGTCCCACAAAAAAGAAATCGTGCAGTGCACTTGTCCGTCTGATGAAGTGCGGGTTTTAGTCTAAAGAAGTGCGGTTTGCTACCTCGTTTGGGAAATTTACATCCCACAAAAAAAACCATGTAGTGCACTTGCCCATCTAATGAAGTGCGGTATTTCGTCTGAAGCAGTGCGTTCTTCTTTCCCCGTCCAAGAAAAAATACGTCTAAGCAAAAAGAAACCATACAGTGCACTTGCCCATCTAATGAAGTTCGGTATTTCGTCTGAAGCAGTGCGTTATTCTTTCATCGTCCGAGAAAAAATACGTCTAAACAAAAAGAAACCATGCAGTGCACTTCCCATCTGATGCAGTGCGGTATTTTGTCCGAAGCAATGTGCTCTTCGATCCGATGCAGTAAATATGACGATTTTGGTCTCGTGAAGAACAGAGTGTCCGCTTTTCGATAAAATTGAAACTGCTCCTAAACCGTAAGGAATTAGAGAGAGTGTTCTACATGAAAAAGTTGCGTCTCGTCGATATCTTTCCAACGGCATATCATTTGAAATATTCTAACCAGCCGTTCGTAAAAATTTCGCGAAAAAACAGCCGCTGCCTCTCAAAGTCAGCCGCACGATTTTCAAAATTAACTAAAAACCGTAAGGAATCTCAAACCCATTTCAACATATGAAAGTTGCGCCTTGTACGTAGATTTCCAACGGCGTATCACAAGCCTCGTTTCGGCAAACGGTTCAAAAACTGGAGCAAAAACAGTATCAAAAATTTCAAAAAATTTGAAAATAGAGTTCCACGACAGAGCGGTTTAGAATTTATATATGAAAAAGATGCACCTCGATGATATCTATCCAACGGCGTATCGTTTGCTTCATTCCGACGAGCGGTTTAGAAGAAATCGTCAAAAAAACGCTTGCTATCACTCGTCACGGGACGCGCCAATTTCAAAACTGCTCTTAAACCGTGTGGAATCTCGAAAAGTGTTCAACATGTCGAAGTTGCGCCTAATCCATAGCTTTTCAACGGTATATTACACGCCTCATTCCTATAAACGGTTAAAAATTAGAGTAAAAACAGTACCGAAAAAAATAACGCGTGCAGTTTTTTTCGACGAGAAGTTCACTCGTGTGAGTATTGCAGCACACTTGGTTCAAAGAATGACGTGCACTTGCGTTCAGCGTGCAGTGCGGAAGTGGTGTGCAGAATATTTATTCTGCTAATATTAGCAGAATAGACCGTCTATATATACATATACATATATATATGTGGAAAATGTTTCTGGGGATGTTAAATTATATATATAATGGTCTTAAAATGTTTAGAACAAATATATATTTAATTTAATGTCAATGGACCTAACAAGGCCAAGAGGTGGAAGGAAACTTGGGCCATGAAGGGCCAAGTGGACATGGCGCATCCCCTTTCCTATTGGGGGGGATCCTACTTGGGGTCGGAGTTGGACCCCCCCTCATGGCTGGCGCATCAAGGGAGGCTTTCCTCCCTTGATGGATGCCCTCTCCTCCCCTCCTAACCTATATATACTAGAGGATTTCTCCCTACTGGCACATAATATTTGAATCCTCCTCTAGTTGATCTAGTGCACGTTCTAGTTGGTCCTAGTTGACAAATTAGAGCGAGCCCTAGTCACCTCTAATCCTCATAATTAGAATCCCCGTGTGGTTCTAAACTGCTCTCTCTAATTCTCTGGCAATGATTAGCTCTGGACGGTGAAGCACTGCCGGATCGTGAAGACTGTACGCTTGCAACTAAGTAGAGAGGTCGTGCTTTCGCTCTTCTGTTCGAGGGATCATTCGAGGGCGGTTCGTGGGATCGTCATCAGCGTTCAAGGGACTCCAAGTATGATCTACACCGACTCATCTACTTCCGCTGCACTCCCGGAGTCGGTAACGATCATTGATCACAACCCGTTATGCATCTTCATATTGTTCCTAGGTGACCGTAGGGCGAAAAAATGTTCTCTACTACATTTCCCAGCATTCCCATATTGGTTCTTCATATTCAGGAGGTGGTTGCCAAGATTTCTCATGGAAGCAACCAAATGGTAATGAGAAAAAGAGAAGTACCCATTATGCTCTACGAAGACTGGTTTCAGAACATGTTGTAGAATAGAGCTTGATCATTCTGCCCTTGGCTATCCTAAGCGAGGCGATTTCATGCGATCCCTCCCTGATATCTGCAGGATGCGTGTAGTCCCTATAGGAAATGGCCCTGTAACACATATGGTCCTTCTGCCACCGCTCTCAAGGCCAAAGTATGTACCCATGCTAGAGCCTTACTTGTTTGATCATGACGAGCTTACAGAATCAGTGTCAGATCATCAGTCTCCAAGATCACCAGTTATCGCCAATATCACTGAGAATGCTCCTTATAACACTAACAGTCCACCTGGTGATGCATGTTGTGAGAGCAATATCCAGAGCCAGCATGATGATGTGTGCAGCAGAATCAATGGCGTAAGCCTGACAGATGGTGATTCCACCTCAAATGGTAGCTTACTTTATGTGATTACATTGAGCAAACTGAGGTATGATTTGATCGAACCATCTGCAAGAAAGCCTGATTTGATTGTATATGTACCTCCTAAAAAATCGAACAAGAACCATTAGAGAAGCCTGATTTGGTCGAGTTTGCACCTACAAAGAAACTCCATTAGATTGAGTCCAGTCCTCCTTAGGAAGGCTGATTTGGTTAAGCCTAGGCCTGCAGGGGAGCTTCATTTGGTTGAGTACATACCTTCTCGGAATTCTTAACTGATTGAGCCTGGACCTGCAAACAAGCTTGATTTTAATCAACCTAGACCAACAGCATGCTTTGTTGATCGTCCTGTTGAAAGGTCGACAGTCACTCCAAGCAGCTGCCATAATGAAATGAGATTCTCCTTCTTCCACTTACAATGGGTCGCGGATACAAGCAAGGACGGCGCCATCTACCAATTCCATACCTCCGAGCTACAGCAGAAGCCGCTGGGCCGCCTAAGATGCAGATGGAGGCGAGCTGTCGGGTCGCTGAGATTGTGAGATGCATATGGAGGTGCAGATCCTCCGAGCTATCAGGTCGCTAAGATGCAAATGTAGCCATAGCACCTCCGAGCAGCAGCAGGAGCTGCTCCGCTGCCAAGCTATCACGTGAGCCGCTTCGAAGATGGAGCCCAAGGTATTCTCACTTTAATACAGTGGGGAGAGGAATAAGACGTATACCATGAACTAGTCGATGGAACCAAGACCAGCAGTCATGCCAGACATGTGGTCAGCGCTGCGTGTCGTGGTGGCAGTTGGTGAACCAACTATTGGCGGTGTTTTTGTCAATTGTAATATTATTTATCTTTGAGGTATGTGATGTTACTTGAACGATAATTCTCGTGGAGATTTTTGGGTTTTGGCTTTAAATAAGTTCTCTCGGTGCCTATGTGTAGTTTCACACCACGAACGCAGATACAAAACTGTGTGCTTAAAACACTATTATTGTATGTGACATCATATCCACATAACCGTACTCCGCCTTCAAACATTGTATTATTTCCGTCTAAAAATTAGTCTAAATTAATCAGTTCACATTACATTGTAATCTACATCTTCTACTTACTCAATACTAACATCGTTTCTAACTGGTTTCTTGTGCCACTGGCGCAACCGGGTCATGTAGTAGCTATAAACACAAAATATATTTGCTTATGTTGCCTTCCTCTAATCCAACATGTGCACTCATTCTCTATCGCTGCCCCATATCCAACTGCACAAACAACGGGAAAATGTTCATTACGCATAGATAGACATATTCATTATGGTTCTATGTCAAATGTTCGGTAAACTGGATGTTGGATGATCCAGTTGGATGTATTCTAGTCTTCTTCATTGTTTTTTCATTTCCTCAAAAAATTCACTGAGAGGTTATTGTGCGGGCTGCTCCGGTTTGTAGATAAGTCAATATCAATTGAGAAGAAAAAACTAAAACTGCAACTCTGCATAACTGTATTGTTTACACTGAGCATTACACCGTTTTAATTTTCAGTGTGTACTGCCTGCTTGCAGTAGCAGTTTTGCATTTCTGGTATATCCACTATTGTTGTTCACCTCGCTGAATGTTTACACGTTCGTCATGCTTTACCTGCCATGAATTGTCAACAAAGTTTTAACTCAATACTCATCTCAGCTGATTGCAAGAAGGGCATCGACCAGATGACTGAAGTGAGCAAACACGTCCAAGTTCTTTTGGCATGGTTAGTGCCCTCCCAGCTATAAACTATTACGTAGTAGAAGTAAAACAGAGAGCACCACCAGAAATAGAAAGGTGAAAGAAATTGCAAAAGTAGAAGAACAAATTAATAAAATCCAAAAGATCAAGCGAAAAGAATGCAAATAAACTCGTTGGATGTTCGTCCAAAGAATAGCAGGAGTGCTTGTTGGAAATATTATCACTTTTCTGACTAATCTAATCCACGAGTAAACAGTAAGCATGGCAAATATGGTATGCATCTCATATCGATACCTAAGCATGTGAGAACATACAGTACATAGAACCGAAACATCTATGAACAACATATATACGGCTAGCACATGAATGAGAAAATAGGGGATGAATGAGTCATACCCTCCGGTTGGCCAGGCCAATGCGGCGGCGGCAATAGCAGCCTCGGCATCGGCCGAGGCCTTCTTCTTGGAGGCTTCATCGTCAGCCATGGAGTCAATGCAGGGGAAGTAGTGGAAGCAGAGGCGGTCGGTGAAGGGGATGGATCAGGAGTAGTCGCGTCGAGACACACCCCAAAAACCTTATTGCCATTCTCCCGGGAAGGATCTCAAATGCCAGGGTTCTGGAGGCACTTGTGTAGGACCTTGAAGTATGTCTAGAGGGGGGGTGATTAGACTACTTAGCCAATTAAAAACTTAACCTTTTCCCAATTTTAGAGTTTGGCAGATTTTAGCTATCTTAGGACAAGTCAAGCAATCATCACACATTCAAGCAAGCATGCAAAGAGTATATAGGCAGCGGAAATTAAAGCATGCAACTTGCAAGAAAGTAAAGGGAAGGGTTTGGAGGATTCAAACGCAATTGGAGACACAGATGTTTTTGGCATGGTTCCGATAGGTGGTGCTATCGTACATCCATGTTGATGGAGACTTCAACCCACGAAGGGTAACGGTTGCGCGAGTCCACGGAGGGCTCCACCCACGAAGGGTCCACGAAGAAGCAACCTTGTCTATCCCACCATGGCCGTCGCCCACGAAGGACTTTCCTCACTAGCGGTAGATCTTCACAAAGTAGGCGATCTCCTTGCCCTTACAAACTCCTTGGTTCAACTCCACAATCTTGTCGGAGGCTCCCAAGTGACACCTAGCCAATCTAGGAGACACCACTCTCCAAGAAGTAACAAATGGTGCGTTGATGATGAACTCCTTACTCTTGTGCTTCAAATGATAGTCTCCCCAACACTCAACTCTCTCTCATAGGATTTGGATCTAGTGGAAAGAAGATTTGAGTGGAAAGCAACTTGGGGAAGGCTAGAGATCAAGATTCATATAGTAGGAATGGAATATCTTGGCCTCAACACCTGAGTAGGTGGTTCTCTCTCAGAAATGGTAACTTGAAAGTGTAGATTTATTCTGATGGCTCTCTCCACGAATGAGGAGGAGGTGGAGGGGTATATATAACCTCGACACAAAATCTAACCGTTACACACAATTTACCAAACTCGGTGGGACCAATTCAACAGACTCGGTCGGACCGATTTAGTAAACCTAGTCACCATTAGGATTTTTGGTGGGACTGACATGCAACTCGGTGAGACCGATATGGTTAGAGTTAGGGCATAACGTAATCTCGGTAAGACCGACTACACAAACTCGGTGACACCGATTTTGGTAATAAGCTTTCCAAAGAGTTGGTCAGGTAAACTCGATGGGACCGATTTGCTCTTTTCGGTGAGACCAAAATGTTACAAAAGGGAAACAGTGAGTTTACATTTCAATCTCGGTGGGACCGATCACTCACTTCGGTTAGACCGAAATGTTACGGAGGGAAACAGAGAGATTACAATCCCATCTCGGTGAGACCGAGATCCTTATCGGTAAGACCGATTTGCTTAGGGTTTGTGGAAGTGGCTATGACTTTTGAAATCGGTGGCGCCGGATAGGAAGAATCGGTGTGACCGATTTTGGCTTTAGGTTTAGGTCATTTGTGGATGTGAGAAAGTAGCTGACGGTTTTGCAGCATATCACTAAGCACATGAAGCAAGAGGCTCATTAAGCAACACCTCATCCCTCCTTGATAGTATTGGCTTTTCCTATAGACTCAATGTGATCTTGGATCACTAAAATATAAAATGAAGAGTCTTGAGCTTTTGAGCTTGAGCCAATCCTTTGTCCTTAGTATTTTGAGGGATCCACTTTCATCATCCATGCCATGCCATTCATTGAGCTTTCCTGAAATAATAGTCTTGGAATAGCATTAGCTCAATGAGCTATATGTTGTTATGAATTACCAAAACCACCTAGGGATAGTTTCACTTTCAATCTCCCCCTTTTTGGTAATTGATGACAACATATAGATCAAAGCTTCGACAAATGATAATAGTATTTAACAACATCGTCGCTTTGAGAAGTATGTGATAAGCAAGAGCTCCCCCTAAATTTGTGCATAGTTTAAGATTTGCTTTGGACTGCAAATGCACAAGGAATTAGGCTCATGGGTTACTCTTCCATGTCACATACATCTTGGTGGAGCACTCAAAATAATAAAGATTGAATACATTGCACTCATCACCAAGCAAAGTGAATGATCACATAGGATAGATAAGATAATATCATCAAACATGCATAAGTGTAGCTTATGATCAAACACATGATCATCAATGTCTCACAGCATAGTATCTCAAGCAATCAAAAGCAAACAAGTTTAACCACCAAATCAAAGCAAGAGAGAACAAAAGCAACACTCTCTCTCTCGAAGCCTATGATCTATACATTTTTCTCCACCTTTGGCAACAAGTTACCAAAAAGTTCATAGAAAATGCATAGTTCTAGATCGACTCTCAGGCTTGATCTTCAGGTGGTGGTGTCCGGATAACTCCAAGAACGAAGGCTTCAGTTGAAGTAGAGGGTGCTGGAGTTGATGCTGGAGCTGGTTGCACTAGAGCTGTAGGGGTTGTAGCTGGTGCAGATGATGTGGCTCTGGTGTCTGTCACAGGCACTGCAACTGACCTTTGGGCTCTAGGCACTCTAGCAAATACATTTGTGGTAGTCTTGCCCTGCCTCTCCTGCATGTCATCCTGTAGCTGCTCCACAACTGACTGAATCTCAGTTACTTTGACATCTAGGTCGTGGAATTTGAGTTCCATGATTCTTTCCAAGCTCTCCTGATTCTGAGTGAGGGTGGCAATCCCTTCTCAATCCTCAGAGTTGATGCTATCAAGTAACCAATCTGCTCCTGCTTGTTCTTCAAGAAATACTCGGATGCCTTCACTTGAGTTGGCATCTTGGCAGCCTTCTCCTTCCTTGCCTTCTCCTTCTTCTCTTGAGCTTGAACTGATGATGGATCATTCTCATTCATGACAACCTGATTGTCCTCAAAGTCTGGATAAAATGGAAAATGTTCCTTATCCAATTGATATTTCCCTGTGCCCATCTTTGAGTTAATCAACTCCTGAATCTGAGGGGCATATCCACAGCTCCTCTTCTGATCTGTTGCAGTCCTCTTAATGGTCTCTATCATAAGGCTCATGACTTTGAATTTCTGTGGCACATCAAACACATGCAACATGTTGATTGCATGCCCTCTGATCATGTTGTGGTCACCAGACTTAGGCAACAGAGTGTGCCTTAGGATCCAATTGATAGTTGGCAGCCCTGACAGAAGGATGTGGACTGATCCAAACTTATGTGTTTCAACAGCTTTGTCTAGGATCTCCTTGTACATGTGTGCCATGGAATTGTGGTCCATCTTCTTCTTGGCATAAATATCCAGGTCATCTTCATCTTCCTTTGGGGCATTGATCAGACTTGCCCATTCCTCAACAGTGGACTGGTACATTGTACCTTCAGACATCCAAACTATCCTCCCATCTGGATAGAAGTGTGTTGTGGAGTAGAATTGCATGATAAGTTCATCATTCCAGTTGGTGAGCTTTTTCCCAACATAATCTGCAACTCCACAAACAACAAAACTATCTTGCACTCCAGGATAGTGCTCTTCATTATCCTTTATGTAGGTCCAGTCGACCCATCTCATATCACATACTATGGGCTTCTTATCCAACAAGATTGTCTCATAGAAGTCCTGTTGTTCCTTTGTATGGAACCTGTAGTCAACAGCAGTTCTTCTCCTTGAGGCATATGGATCTGACATCCTCCATATTCTCAACCCTGAGTCCTTCCTGATCCTCATGTCCTCAGCCACAGGATGGGCATCATTGTGGTCTGGTATCTTGGGCTTGAGCTTCCTTAGGACTTGTCCTTCTTCATTTTCCTCATCAGCAACATTAGGCACTGTGGCCTTGTTCTTCTCAGCAGCTGGAATACTCCTGGTATTCCTCTTTGGTGCAAGCTTGGCCTTGGGGGCAGCTTTGGGTGCTTCCTTGGGCTTAGATGTTGCAGCCCCTGATCTAATAGCATCACCCATAAGCTTTGGTGCCTTGGGTGCTGGTGCAGCAACCTCTTCTTCCACTTCAGAGTCTCTTCTCATTGAGGGCTTTCCAAGAACATGGGCAGTTGTGGTTCTTGCTCTCTTCTTCTTCTTATCCTGAGTAGCTTCATCCTCTGATTCAATGGTAAACTTCATAGTTTCTCCAGTAGGGACTTTCTGGGATTTGGAAGTTGTGACTTTCTTTGCAGGTGCCACTTTGGGTTCAGTCTGTTCAGACACTTGAGTGGACCTTCTGACCTTGGGCATAGGTGTCCTCTTGGCAGGAACTTTCTTATTCAGTCCAGGCTTTGTGCTATGTGCTGAGCCATACTCCTTTTTGAGCACTACTTTCTTGGAGGTAGCCTCATCTTCAGCTGCCACATAGTCCTCATCTTCAGAGTCTGAAGTTCTCTTCCTCCTTTGCCTGGTAGCAGCCTTAGGCAGATTACTTGGAGTGCTCCTGCTCCCATCATGTGAAGAACTTGAGGGACTAGTGCCCTTACTCATGTCAATCTGCTCTTCTAACCTATTCTGGCTGTCACTCTAGTCTAACATGCTGCAAACACTGACTACTGACCCTGTGAAGAGTTATAGATGAGATAGAATGGATGAGCATCACAAAATGCAGAGATTTTTGCCAAAGAATGACTCAAAAATTGAGTTTTAGTTTTCCAAAGAAAGCATTCGGATCAACCGATTTTCAAACTCGGTGATACCGAAGCAGTTTTGGAACCTAAACTGATGAACTCGGTTGGACCGAGTCATAGTTTGGTGGCACCGAGACTGCTAGGGTTTCACAAAGTCCTAAAATCGGTCTCACCGATTAGCAATTCTCGGTCAGGCCGAGAGTTACTAGTGTAATGGCATAAGCCAAATCGGTGGGACCGAGTTTTTCAACTCGGTGGGTCCAAGATGGTTTCCGCGGAAACCTAACCCTAAAATTTCGAATCTCATCTAATCTACAGACTGCATTTACTGTATAGGAGTGTTTCAATCGTGGCAAGAATCAATAAGAACACAATGTGCTAGGAATCGGACGAGGATAGCATAGTGATCGAGTCCATACCCTAGCTTGGCGATGAACTCGCTACGGCGGCAACGGCGGGGTTGAAATCCGTTGACGGTGGCGGAGACCAGCGACAGGAGGCGGCTGGCGATGAGGAGACGATCCGGAGACCCTGCATGGCAGAGCGAGCTATTGCGCGGGCGAAGGGGTTCGGAGGAATTTCCAAATTTTTTCTCGTGAGTATATATAGCCCGACCCTGTCGGTGTGACCGAGTGGAACAACTCGGTGGCACCGAGATGCATAACTGTGTACAATTACAGCAACTCGGTGTGACCGAAAAGTTCAAATCGGTTGCACTGAGATTGAAAACTCAGATCGACTTAATGATCTCGGTAGGACCGAAATGGAGGAATCGGTCAGACCGAGAATCACAAAGAAGTTTTGGAAGTTTAAGTCTATGACGAATCGGGGACTTCGAGTGCTCCTCACACAGAGTGGTTCGAATTTGACTTGATTAAATTTTGTGATGTAGCATGAATAGAGGTTGATACGAGAAAATCATAGATAGCTAGAGAAGGTTCTTAGGCATTCTTGTCCATCCACTTGGCAAAAAGAAAAGAAACCCAAACAATCAAAGCAACAAGTGGATGTCCTCGAATGAGTAAAATATGCACCAACATGCTCACACAATAAGATGGCAAATGAAATATGTGGCAAAGCATGCACAACCAATTCTAGCATCTATCAAACAATTGGCAATGACTAGGTCATCTATATATGAGTATATTGACTTAGGAGTCAAATGAAAACATTTGATCATAGGTCATACTCATCGTTTAAGCTCAAGTGGGGTTACCAATTTTACATAATGCATTGATGTGTTCACACCATTAGAGTTGCTTTGACTCAATTCTTAGAGTTAAGCTCCCCCTAGATGTGAGAACCCCTTTTAGAGGGATGAACTAACCTTGGGTTTTGTCGATGATGACTTCATGTAGGTGTTGAAGATGTGGATGCTCAGTGTTGATGTAGATCATTTGGAGCAATCCTTTGGAGTGAGTTGCACTTTCAACTTACCTACATGGGTTAGTCCCACAAGGAACAAACAAGAATATACATAGACATAGAGTGAAGCACACACAAGATGATGTCCATGAAATCATTAGGTTACCTTGTCCCTTGCCTTACCAACATGAGGGTTTGTGACTCCTTGAACTAGTGCAAGATGTGGAAGTTGATTGCACTTGCTCTTGCCATAATGATATGAGTGAAGAATGTTGGCGGAGTCACCCTCAAGAACTCTCTAGTTCTTCTTCTTCGGGATCCACATCATCTTGATGGGAATCCTTGGAGTTGTAGTTGTACATGATGAAGTAGAACTTGACATAGTCTTGGGAACCCACTTGAATGAGGCCTTAGGTGCTTCTTCAAATGCATCAATCTCTTCTTGAAGCTTGTCCTTGCCTTTGTTCTTGTGGTCTTGTGGTGGAAGATCATCTTGTGCTTGTGTTCCCTTGAAGGAAGTAGGATCATACTTCTCTTGTTGAGGAACAAACTTCGTATTGGGGTATTGATCTTCTTCCCACTCAACTCCATTGGCATTGAACTTTCGTTCAAAACCAACACCTTGATTCTTCTGGTGACTTCCTTGCTTGCGTACAATTTCCTCGAATTGCTTACTCCCGACAAGGCTCTTGTAAACACCTTTCTCTATAATTCCCTTCAATAAGCTATTTTCTTGATCAAGTGTAACTTGGCTAAGAGAATCATTAGTGGAATCAAGAGAACTACTAGAAGCAACAATATTGGATTTGACATTATTATTGTTACTACTAGAGGAAGTATCTTTCTTGTACTTGTTACTAGACTTGACTTGAGGCATGTTTGTAGATAAGAGTAAACGCTTGGCAATGTAAGAAGAACTTTTCTTACGGAGATCATCATTGATTGCTTTCAAGAACTCATGCTCTTGCTCAAGATTGAGCTTTTCAAAGTGTAACTTCTCATGATCCCTTAAAAGTTCTCGATGATCTTCGAAGATAGTTTCATGAGCCAACTTAAGAGTGTTTAGTTCTTTAGTTAGGTGCTCAATCTTCTCCTTATCATTGTCATTCGTTTTATCTTGATTAGCATGATTAATTGACATTTCATCATAGTATTCATCACTAGAGTTGTCAACAATTAAATCATCATCCACAAGCAAGTCATCTTCATCACTATTGATATCAACATACTCAGAATGTGTTACCTTTGGACCTTTGGCCATGAAGCATCTTCCAATTCCTTTATTTGGTGAATCACATATGTCGTAGGAGTTGGTTGACACAAGTGCTAGACCGGCAACACCTTCATCTTGAGTATATTCGGAGTCGGAGTGATAGCTTCTCTCATAGTGATTGTCGGAGTCAGAGCCGGATACCCATTCACCAACATGAGCTTGATGTCCTCGTTTTGTGTATAAGGAAGGCAATTTTCTCCATGGACATGGATATTCATGGATATCCGACCCGAATGGATAGGGTTTGGATATGCTTTTGTGTCCATGGGCGGCGCCCAAACCCGACCCAATTGTTCGTGGGTAGGGCATGGATATAATCTTGTACCCATGGATATACCCAAACCCAACCCAATAGAATGACTTAATGGGAACAAATCTGCTACCCCTGCCCCATGTTCACATCTCCCATGGCAATTTATCACTTTTTTTATCTAAAACATGCATAAGAAATTACATTGTAACTTTTATAAGTTGAGAGTCAGTCCCCTTCGAAACATACTCCAACACCCCTTCCCTTATTTTTATCTCCTTCGTAAATGATTCATCATTCTCATCTATTAGAAAAATACTAAATGATCTTAGGTTGTTATTGGATGTTGATTTACCATAAGTGAAGCCTAGCCTACCACGAGGTGAAGAATGGAAGAGTTTATGTTAGTATTGTGTTAAGTCTTATTTATATGTCTCGAGAGGACCCAATGGATATCCAGTGGATATGGATATCCATCGAATTTGGACATGGACATAATTTTCACCCACGGATTTTTTCATGGGCGGGCAAAGACTGTCTTCATGGATATGGATATGGATTTGATATTGTTCAACCCGATCCAAACCCGACCCATTGCCATCCTTATTTGTGTAGCTCCTTGATGACTTGTCCTTCCTTTCTGAATCCTTGCTTCTCCGTGAGGGTCTTTGTTCATAACGATCATCTCTACTCCTCCTCTCTCTTGGTGGTGATTCTTATCTTTTGCTTCTTCTTCTTGGAGAATCTTCTCTTATTTTGTAGGGTGCCGTACACTCATTGGAATAGTGTCCGGGTCTCCCACAATTGTAGCAATTGCGCTCTCGACTAGAAGATATTTTCTCATTGTAAGACCTTGACTTGGAGCTTCTTTCTTTGCTTCTACTCTTGTAGAATTTGTTGAAGTTCTTCACCATTAAGCTCAATTCTTCATTGAAGGTTTGTTTCTCACTTGATGATGTGGGGGCTTCACTTGAGGCTTTGTAAGCACCACTTGACTTGTTGTGAAGTTCCTCCTTATCCTTGAGTGACATCTCATGAGCAACAATTCTTCCAATGACTTCCGTTGGCTTGAGATCTTTGTAGTTTGGCATCATTTGGATCAATGTGCACACGGTGTCATACTTTCCATCCAATGCTCTTAGGATCTTCTTGATGATGAATTTGTCGGTCATCTCTTCACTCCCTAAGCCGGCAATCCTAGAGTACATTTCAGCGACACCTTCACCATCCTTCATTTTGAACTTGTCAAGCTGAATTTGGAGCACATCCAACTTGGATTCCTTGACGGATTAGGTACCTTCATGCATATCAATCAAAGTATCCCAAATTTCCTTTGCATTCTCAAGACGGCTGATTTTGTTGAATTCTTCGGGGCACAATCCGTTGAAGATGATAAGCTTGAGCGTTGTATTGCAGCATCTTCAAATCTTCCGCATTAGCTTCACGGTTCGGTTCTCTCCCATCACAGAATTCACCTTGCAAGCCAATACAAATAATTGCCCAAATGGCAGGGTTATGTCCGAGAATATGCATTTTCATCTTATGCTTCCAACTAGCAAAATTAGTACTCCCTCTGTAAACTAATATAAGAGTGTTTAGATCACTACTTTAGTATTCTAAATGCTCTTATATTAGTTTACGAAGGGAGTACCATCAAAGTAAGGACCTCTACGGTGATAATTTCCCTTGCTAGACGCCATACTCTCCTAGGTTGTGAAACCAAGGCTATGACCACCAAAAGCTATGGAAATCAAAGCAAATGGAGACCAAAGCTCTGATACCACTTGTAGGACCTTGAAGTATGTCTAGAGGGGGGTGATTAGACTACTTGACCAATTAAAAACTTAACCTTTTCACAATTTTAGAGTTTGGCAGATTTTAGCTATCTTAGGACAAGTCAAGCAATCATCACACAATTCAAGCAAGCATGCAAAGAGTATATAGGCAGCGGAAATTAAAGCATGCAACTTGCAAGAAAGTAAAGGGAAGGGTTTGGAGGATTCAAACGCAATTGGAGACACGGATGTTTTTGGCGTGGTTCCGATAGGTGGTGCTATCGTACATCCAAGTTGATGGAGACTTCAACCCACGAAGAGTAACGGTTGCGCGAGTCCACGGAGGGCTCCACCCACGAAGGGTCCACGAAGAAGCAACCTTGTCTATCCCACCATGGCCGTCGCCCACGAAGGACTTGCCTCACTAGCAGTAGATCTTCACGAAGTAGGCGATCTCCTTGCCCTTACAAACTCCTTGGTTCAACTCCACAATCTTGTCGGAGGCTCCCAAGTGACACCTAGCCAATCTAGGAGACACCACTCTCCAAGAAGTAAAAAATGATGCGTTGATGATGAACTCCTTGCTCTTGTGCTTCAAATGATAGTCTCCCCAACACTCAACTCTCTCTCATAGGATTTGGATCTGGTGGAAAGAAGATTTGAGTGGAAAGCAACTTGGGGAAGGCTAGAGATCAAGATTCATATGGTAGGAACGGAATATCTTGGCCTCAACACATGAGTAGGTGGTTCTCTCGCAGAAATGGTAAGTTGGAAGTGTAGGTTTAGTCTGATGGCTCTCTCCACGAATGAAGAGGGAGGTGGAGGGGTATATATATCCTCCACACAAAATCTAACCGTTACACACAATTTGCCAAACTCGGTGGGACCGATTCAATAGACTCGGTTGGACCGATTTAGTAAACCTAGTGACCGTTAGGATTTTCGGTGGGACTGACATGCAACACGGTGAGACCGATTTTGGTAATAAGATTTCCAGAGAGTTGGTCAGGTAAACTCGATGGGACCGATTTGCTCTTTTCGGTGAGACCGAAATGTTACAAAAGGGAAACAGTGAGTTTACATTGCACTCTCGGTGGGACCGATCGCTCACTTCGGTTAGACCGAAATATTACGAAGGGAAACAGAGAGATTACAATCCCATCTCGGTGAGACCGAGATCCCTATCGGTAAGACCGATTTCCTTAGGGTTTGTGACAGTGGCTATGACTTTTGAAATCGGTGGCGCCGGATAGGAAGAATCGGTGTGACCGATTTTGGCTTTAGGTTTAGGTCATTTGTGGATGTGAGAAAGTAGCGGAGGGTTTTGGAGCATATCACTAAGCACATGAAGCAAGAGGCTCATTAAGCAACACCTCATCCCTCCTTGATAGTATTGGCTTTTCCTATAGACTCAATGTGATCTTGGATCACTAAAATATAAAATGAAGAGTCTTGAGCTTTTGAGCTTGAGCCAATCCTTTGTCCTTAGTATTTTGAGGGATCCACTTTCATCATCCATGCCATGCCATTCATTGAGCTTTCCTGAAATAATATTCTTGGAATAGCATTAGCTCAATGAGCTATATGTTGTTATGAATTACGAAAACCACCTAGGGATAGTTGCACTTTCAACCTGCTCTCCCAACCAACCGTGCACGCGGTCATCGGGATGGGATCGCCGGAAGCAGCACAGAGAGAGGAACAGTAGATGATGGCTAGAGTTGTACAAGAGGGAGTGAGTGAAAGTTAGGGTTCACTCCACTGGCCGGCGCCTTCTTATATGGCCGTCGGGTAGTTGGGCCTGGGCTCAGGCCCACGACCGAGTTCACGAATAGCCCATGGTCCAATGTCTCGGACAGCGGCACTTTCGTAAGCGACTCGTTAATTAATCTGAGATTAATTAACCATTCTTGATTGACAAAAGTAAGCTTCGGCTCGGCTCATGCCCGCAACCCGCAGCGCGCGCGTCATGGCGATGTGAGGCGGGGCAAGGTGAGGTGGGCGGCGGAGGAGGAGGAGCACGCGTGTACAACCCCTATTCCCAAGCTCCCAATAGCAAGTGATGGAGCAGCCCTTATAAAGAGGTCTCACTCTTCTTACTGTAGCAGTATGGTACTAAACTTCCCACACTTCCCACCACTTGTCGTACACATGCATGGGCCTTAGAGATTAACCAGGGATTATTGTCTTATATTGGCCTAAGCCCATCCATAATCCAACAAGCCCCCACCAGATCTCGAGGCACATAAGTTTGTCAACTGTTCCAAACAATGTTTGATACACTAGAATTTTCAGTGGAGCCTGTTAAGTTGAACTTCCACCTAGAGCAATGGGATTAGACTTCTTCACAACTGAACAATGGACTATGCCTTGAATTATCAGTTTGGCATGTATAAGTTTCGCCCATTGTCAGCTGATACATGGCTGCCGAAGGCTAAACCCCACGGGTGGAGCTTATTAGTAATACTCCATACCTCCTCATAAGCTTCCTAGAGATCACCCAATCTCATAGACTGTGACCAGTAGTCGGGCTCACATAGGTGTGTTCCTCCAAAGAATGCTCTGTAGGTTAGCATCTTGCTTACATAAGCTTTGGAACACATTAAGACAAAAGTCAGCCTGCCTTACAGAATTGAGAGTATTATTGCATCTCCAATGGAGTGGGTTAATTAAGGATACTCTCCTCCGTTGACCGCTGGATTGTTTTCCCAGGTCTTAATTCATGGGATATTCGATTACATAGGTTGGGTTACCTCCATGGAAATTTACGTGGGTCTCATACCCATCTCCCTCGATGCATTTTCTATCAAAATCCGTGATAGCCCTTTCATGAAAGGGTCTGCCAGATTTTTAGCCGTCTGGATATAATCCAACGCTATCACTCCGGAGTTTCTTTATTTTCTGACAGATTTTAATCTTCTTATTATGTGCTTTATGGATTCATATTGTCCTTTGAACTCTTAGACTTGGCAATCACGTTTGATTGTCGCAGTTCATAAGGACAGTCGGGACTGGTTTATCAACCACCGGCAAATCCATCAAAAGCTCAAGAATCCATTCTGCTTCGACGCATGATGTGTCTAATGCTGTGAGTTCTGCTTCCATAGTCGATCTCGTTAAGATTGTCTACTTGCAAGACTTCCAGGAAACAGCACCGCCACCAAGTGTGAAGACATATCCACTTGTGGCTTTCATCTCATCAGTATCAGATATCCAATTCGAATCACTATACCTCAAGTATCGTTGGGTACCCAAAATAGTGAATTCCGTAGTTCACAGTACCTTGCAAATAGCGCATCACTCGCTCAATAGCATGCCAATGCACATCTCCCAGATTGGAAACAAATCGGCTTAGTTTGCACACAGAAAATGAGATATCAGGACAAGTAGCATAGGCTAGTCACATCAGTGAACCAACCACTTGAGAATATCTCAATTCATCTACAGCCGTGCCTTCGAACTTTCAAATCCGGATGCTAGGATCATATGATGTTGTAGAAGGTCTGTAGTCTGAATATCCAAAATGGCTCAAAATCTTCTGAACATAGTGGGATTGCAAAAGTGTAATTCCCCCATATGTATTTTTCTTAGTAGCTCGATGTTCAAGATAACATCAGCCACGTCCAGGTCTTTCATATCAAAGTTATGAGATAGAAAAGCCTTGACCTCCTCAATGACTTTGAGGTGGGTCCCAAATATCAGTATGTCATTGACATATAGACATAGTATAACTCCTTTGCCCCCACCATAGTGATAGTATATACATTTGTCAGCTTCATTCACAAGAAAGCCATTAGATGTCAGAGTAGTGTTGAAGTTCTCATGCCATTGCTTAGGCGCATGTTTCGGGCCATACAAAGATTTCACTTGCTTGCACACCTTTCTTTCCTGACCATTTACTACAAAGCCATCTGGCTGTTGCATGTGAATTTCCTCGTCTAGCTCTCCGTTGAGGAAAGCCGTCTTAACGTCCATCTGATGAATGAGAAGACCATGCGAGGCAACACGCGAATGGTTGTCAGTCTAGCCACATGTGTGTAAGTATCCAAGAAATACTGTTCTTCTTTTTGGGTATAACCCTTGGCCACAAGCCTAGCCTTGTAGTTCACAACAGTACCATTGGGCCTAAGCTTCTTCTTGAACACCCACTTACATCCTAATGGTTGGCAACCATAAGGATGATCAATGATCTCCCATGTCCTGTTTACCAAGATGGAATCCATCTCGCTACGGACCGCATCCTTCCAGTTTTCAGCATCCGGAGATGCGTAAGCTTCTAAAATGGAACTAGGAGTGCCATCATCCACGAGGTACATGAGGAAATCAACACCAAAAGACTTTGTAGTCCTTTATCTCTTGCTCCTTATAGGTGCTTCCTCGTCATCTTCTGGTGAACTTTCATCACTTTTTTGTTCATAATATTCCATCGAAATGGCAGGTTCAGGAGTCTCATTAGATTCCAGTCTAGATGTGCTTTGCATATCTCTCATGGGGAAAATATCCTCAAAGAATTGTACCGACCTTCCGGTCACGTACCTCGGATTTCACTACTAGTACAAATCTATAGCCAACATTATTCTTCGCGTATCCCTAATTAACGTAGTCCACGATCTTTGGTCCGAGCTTATGCTTTTTGGGGATCGGCACATTGACTTTTGCAAAATAGCCCCAAGTGTGCAAGTAAGAGAGTGCAGTTCTTTTATTTTCCAATTCCTCATAGGGAGTAGTCTCATTATCCTTCACAGGAACTTTATTTAGGACATGACATGATGTGAATACAGCCTCCCCCACCATGCTTTGCACTAGTAGAAAAACGGCTATAGCTAATATGGACATTAATGGCGCACCACGTATGTGGTGCGCCACTACTATATGGCAGTGGCGCGTTATGGGGCATAGTAATGGCGCACTTGGGGGCATACGTGAAGGTAAATATGGCCCCCTAGGAGGCATAGTAATGGCGCACTATTGGACATAGTAATGGCGCATGATGTGGTGCGCCACTATTATCATGGATACTAATGGCGCACTAGAGGTGCGCCATTAGTATCCCTGATAATAGTGGCGCACTAATGGCGCACTAGAGGTGCGCCATTACTATTTGTTACTAGTGGCGTGTTAATAGTGGTGCACCTATATTGTGGCATTAATAGCAAAAACTGGTGCGCCACTAATAGCCTTTTTTCTAGTAGTGTTGGATAAACCCGATGTATCTAACATGGTGTTAGCCAACTCTGTTAGAGTACGGTTTTCCCGTTCAGCAACCCCGTTTGACTAGGGTGAATAGGGAGGCGTCCTCTCATGAATAATACCATGTTCTGCATAGAATAAATTGAACTCACTAGAAAAGTACTCTCCATCACGATCAGACCAGACTTGTTTTATGTTCTTCTCAAGTTGGTTCTCAACTTCAACCTTATAGATTCTAAAGTAGTGTAGAGCCTCATCCTTTGTATTTAACAAATACACATAACAGAATCTAGTGGAATCATCAATCAAAGTCATGAAGTATTTCTTTCCACCTTTAGTCAACACACTATTCATCTCACAGAGATCTGAATGTATGAGCTCTAGTGGTGCCAGGTGTCTCTCCTTCACAGGCTTGTGAGGCTTACGAGGTTGCTTTGCTTGAACACAGGCATGGCACTTAGAGCCTTGGGACAATGTGAAACTCGGGATTAGATTCATCTTAGCTAGCCACGTCATACGACCGAAATTTATGTCACAAAGACGTGAATGCCAAACCTCACATTCGTTCACATTGGAATGAATTTGGTTCACGACTTCATTACAGAAATCCTCCATGGAAAGGCGGAACAAACCACCACAATCATATCCTTTTCCAACAAATAGTCCATAACGAGATACGACTACTTTGTTAGCCTCCAATACTAACTTAAACCCTTCTTTACATAGAAGGGAACCACTAATGAGATTCTTCTTGATGGCGGGGACACATTGCATGTTCTTTAGTTGCACGATCTTTCCCAAAGTAAACTTCAGATCTACCATGCCAACACCATGAACAGAAGCATGCGAGCCATTCCCCATCAGGTAAGAAAACAAAGACACATCAGCACACACATGAATATTGGCCCTGGTGTCAACCCACCAATCGGTGGACTGACAAACTGAAAGTACGGTAAATAGATTACCATACCCAGATGTCCCATCATTGTTTCTCAGAGTGACATTGACAGACTTGGCATCCTGTCCTGGCTTCTTATACTTGTTTGGGCACTTGTTTGCCCAATGTTCCTCAGAACCACAAGTGAAGCAGCCATCTCTCTTTTTATCTTTCTTCTTACCCTTCTTCTTGAAGGTAGTATTTTGCTGGACACAGTTCTTTCCCTTGAACTTGTGGAACTTCTTCTGCAGCACATTGGCGCTAGAAGAACCCTCTGCCCTTTTCATGCGTGAGTCCTTTGCTCTCGAGTTCTGCTCAACACTTAGATGACCGATGACATCCTCAACAGAGAATTCATGTGTCAAGTGCTTGAGAGAAGTAGCAAACACTACAAAAAAATACACTTCCGTGATGATACGTGTTTGTCACAGTAGGTCACGTTTTTGTCGTGCATGTACATCCATGACGATTTTGTGATAGAATCAAGATAGTCATACATGTGCTGTCGTAGAAGTGTTCCATGATATTACCAAAATTATCATCACGGAAGTGTCCACTTCCATGACGATAAATCGCTCATCATGGAAGTGCTTTCGTCAAGGGTGACCGACACGTGGCATCCACCGTAACGGGTCGCCGTTAAGCTATCAGGTCCGGTTTTGGATCTGATGACCCACTAACAGCCACGACCAATGGGGATTTTCCATGTGTAATTTTTTCATTGGCCGGAGGAACCACATGTCGGCTCACCGTTGGGACAGATATCATCCACTCATTAGACCGAAGGCGCCTATGATATGTCATCATGTGGCACGGCCCAACAGAGGCCCATATAGGTTAAAAAGGCCGGCCCAGTCAAAGGCCCATAGTATTTACTCAGGTACTAGTGGGCCAGCCCAATAGCGGTTTGTTTAAACGTGTCCCATTTATGGCCCAAAGCCAGATCTGGCCTGTTAATTGTTCGTCGAATATTTGGGCCCAATTGCGGCCCAGTGACAT
Source organism: Triticum dicoccoides (assembly GCF_002162155.2). Taxonomy (NCBI): domain Eukaryota; kingdom Viridiplantae; phylum Streptophyta; class Magnoliopsida; order Poales; family Poaceae; genus Triticum; species Triticum dicoccoides. The sequence goes on along the minus strand of NC_041391.1, from coordinate 440,637,333 downwards.
TGCGGCCTATTAGAGGCCCGATGTAGACATGGGCCTGCCCGGTGTGTCTTTTAGCCTGGGAATGGCCCGTGCTGCCCATGGGCCATATATGGTCTGACGCGACATCCGACCCTCTAACGGCCCGTGATAAAGGTGGCAACAATTCAACCCAATGTGACTTTGGGCCTGTTAAAGGCATGTCGTATAATTTGGCCTGTTGATGCCTCTACAAAGCTTTGGGCCTATTAAAGGCCCATCATATCAGTGGGCCAACTAAGGCCCGAGATATGTTTCGGCCTAGCAATGGCCCGTCATATAACTGGGCCAAAAAAGGCCTAGTCTACATTTTAGCCTGCTGAAGGCCCGTCGACGACTAGTGAAAATTGAGGCCCAACATGCATTTTGGAATGCTAAAGGCACATGGTTACTTCTGGGTCGTAATAGGCCAGCACAATATTCAGCGTGTTGATGGCCGGAAGCTACATGGGGCCAACTAAGCTTTGGGTCCACTAAAGGCTCAACTAAACTGTGGGTCGAATGTAAGCCTCTATAAGTTGTGGGTCTGGCGCAAAGTGTGAAGGCTCCAATGGCCTTTCAGGCCCAAGAAAGTTGCAGGCAGGCCCATTTGTGGCCCGCTAAAAAGCAGGCTAGTTAGAGGCGAATATTTCGTCTCGGTCGACTAAATCAGATTTTCGCCATTTATTTTCAGATAGCGAATGATTGTAGTAACTAGTATGAATTAAGAACAAACCTACTCTATACAATAAAGAAATTATGGCATAGTAACTTAGAATAAACCTACACTATACAATAAAGGATTTATGGTATATTACATCCACTGGGCATCGAAGTTCGCCACCAATGATCATAAAGCGCAACGAAGAAGCAGATTACAAAAATTGGGCTCCATTGCAGCGTAACAAAATAATATTGAAACAAGACCACTTCCAAGACAATTCAAGAAAGGTTAGCCTTGCACGGGAACTGCTGCGCAAGCTGCTGAGCAAGGCTGCGAGACTAGCCTAGCATGTCGGTCGTAGCTTCCAAGTGTAGCTGTTTATCAGTGAGGTTCTCATTGGTGTTCTCTGCAATCTTTCTTAGAGATAGGACTTCAAGTCGAAGTTGAGTTGCAGAATGCCTTTCTGCTAGAACTTGGGACTGAACAAGTTGAACTGATTCAGACAGCGAATTCCGTGAGCTTGTTTGACTGCTAGTCTCAAGTAACTTGAACACTGCATCAAGACAAGACTTTGGGGTTGTCTCGCTTTCTTCAAGATGTTTTGCCTTCTTTGCTGTAATATATGTTGGGTTTGTCGCACAGCCTTCAACAGACTTGTGCATGCCATCAGGCATCTCACCCTGAAACAAGCACAAAGATGACAGGTTTTGCACATGTATAAACAAATATGATAATTGTGCTATTAATTCCATCCAATTTCAAATTAGAAAATAAAGAGTAAGTTCAAAATATCAATAGCATAATTTGGCATTGTTCATAATGTGGGGAGTTCACCACACTACTGAATTACCATGTCAACATCACAAGCATAGATGAAGGGCAAAGACAATCATCGTACCTATTTTGGTTAATGTGCATGGCATCTTGTTCATATCATCAGCCACATCAGTAAGATAAAACAGGAGATGACAAGGTGCAAACGTGGGTTGCTTCACCACACACTGGATTACAGATCCACAAAAACAAGCATACATATAGGGAGTATTGAGTAATGTGCATGGTATGAATAAGGAATTTGGTTTTACAAGTAAAACTTTGAACTTACGGTTGTTGCAAACATGCATTTTGATAGAAACAGCAAACTAAACAACAGTTAATGATAGGGAGTATGAGCAAATTAAACAGCAGTTGAGGATAAAGGCTTTAGAAGGACTGACTTACATTAACAGTTAACACCAGCTTTATAATGCCCTTCTCCATATCAAGGGAAGGATAACTCAAGAATATCAGCACAAAATCTTCTTCATAAGCATTGCCTGTACTCTAATTTTGTAGAGAGTAATTATAGATATGATAATATTGGAAGTGATAGAGGATAATGAAGATAAGATGAAGATTGATGCTACATAATCAACTACCCATCCCTAGAAGTACTAGCGTTACAAGACAAAATGTACTGACAAGAGCAATGGGCTACACTTCTGCACTGGCATTGTCTGTGTATTCAATTTTTTGGTAAGATTAAATATAGATCTGACATTTTTTAGTAAATGGTGGGCGAGGGAGATAAGATGCAGAATGCTACACAATGAACCAATCCCTCTTCCCATAATATAAGTGTTTTGAACACTAGTGTACTCTACAAAACATTCTTATATTATGGGACGGAGGGAATAGTTGTTAATGTAAGTACAGTGATAGACGACGTTCAGTCCTTACAAGAGGAGAGTAGAGCTAAACCTCTTCAAAAGCATTGGGTTGATTCTAAATTTATGTGAGAGTCCATACAGATCTTATAATGTCCACCAAATGGACGATAACGAGGCTAACATGTGCAATGATGCTACATAATCAACCAGCTATGAAAGTAAGTATGGTCATATAGGGCAAGAGGTACTCACAAGAGGCAATGCAGTGTGCAATATAGTTGTGAGATTCTGTGGTCCCTTGAGAATGAATGTTCTTCTACAAACAGTTTTCGTACAAGTGAGACGTTAAGGCACATGCAGAAATGTAGTTCAAATTGTGATGTGATATCATAGACAGTACCTTACGCTGTAGACAAGACCAATGTGTAACAAGATTATTCTAGTCACTGTCTGATTAATGTAGCACAGGAGACTTTACAGAAATTTTGTTTATAAGATTGTCATCGAAGTGCGCTTGCCTCAGGTAGGAATGATACTTCATCAACAAGTGCATGAAAAGCGCAACTAACCCTTGCTCGTCCTGACAATCCAGCTTGGTCCTTGCCTATTCAAAAGAATGAAATTTTGTGTCTTCTGTCAGCAGAAACATATGCAGTAATTATGTGACGCCCGGATAATTTTGCTACAGTAATCCCACGTTAATGATGCCATGTCACCACGGTTACTGTTGTTAATCTCGCGTTAGTTCAAAACCGATTCAAATTCAAATTTAGATTTAAGTCAAATGGTAAAAAAATTCAAATGTTAAAACATGGGTTGAAGATATTCACTAGATAATTGCCATACCTTAACAGACATTCTAGAGATGTTTAAAATGGCCCTGGATATGAAAACAGTATCAAAAGAACCCCAATTAAGTCATTTCCTTTTTAATCAAAATACAAACAACATCAAACCACTCCCAAACTTTTTATGGCAGTGAGGTATATTGCATACTAAATATTGACCAGCCACACATTTTACAAACATGGATTATTGTTAAAGTGCAAGAAAAAGTAAACGAAAAGAAATAGAGGACCTAACCTACTAGGCCCTGTGGCCCATTAGCCAAAAAGTGGCCCAGCCCACCCCTGCTATCCCCTTTCCCTCGGTACAGGAGAAGGAGGGGGGGCGTGGCAGCCATCCACGGCGTCTTGGCCGCGGTGGCGGCCATCGGCGACCCCTGCCCCGCCTACAAAACAGCCCCGAGGCCCTCCCCAAACCCTAGCATATCCATTCCCCTCGCTGACCTCTCCCCCTCTCAAATTCGACCATGCCCGAGTGTAGGCGTCAACGCGCCATCGTCGTTCTCGTGACCAGAGTCATCCCCGAGCGCCAAGGAGATGTCCGGGAGCTTCGTCTCCGTCGACCACTTCGCCTGCGTGGGTCAGCCCAAGCTAGGACGCCTCCAACCCTCGCCATCGTCCTCTTCTTCTTGTCTTCCCCGCCACGGCCGCCGACGTTCGTCGTCAGATTCGCCGCCTCCCGATCTCCCCTGACGCGCCCACGAGCTCCTCTGTAACCCCTCTTCCGTCGTCGAATCCATAGCCGTATGCCTCCACCATCGCGTGCCCGGATATCTGTGGGAGCTCGTGCTCACCACCACTCCCGTCGTGCTTCCCCGCGCCCATGCGTGCATCGGCCACGTTCTCTGGGCGCGACCGCCTGCGCGTGGCTGCACGCCCCTGGCCTTGCCTTGGCGTGCCGCGGCGCGCCCGTAGCCACCCTGGTCTGCGCTCGCTGTACCGCTGCTGCCTGCGTACTGCAGTTGCTGCACCGCGGCCCGCCGTCGCCCCCGCCGGCGTGCTTCCTAGCCGCGGCCACCCCCACGGCTGTGTTCCGCGCGCCCTGCCTTACTCGCTGGATGCCCCTAGCCGTGCCTGCGGGCGCTTGCGCAGCCCTGCTTGTTGTCGTAGCGGCCCGCTGCCTCCTGTGCCCATGTGCCTCGCGCTCGCTCGCCGGTGCTCTGCTGCTGGCTGTGTGCTACTTCTGCTGCCTTCCGCTGGCTACTGCTGCTGCTGCTGTTTTCCTACTACTGTCGCTGCTGCTTTTGCCTTAGGTGCTGCTTTGCTAGCTCCTGCTAAGCTGCTGCTCATAGTTGCCGCCGCCGCCGCCGCCGCTGCTTTGCTCCTCCCGGTCCTTGCACTGCCTTGCTGCTGCTCTAGTTGCTGCGTGATGTGTGTGTGCTGTGTATGTATGTGTGTTGTGTGTATAGCGCACTTGTGTGTGTTGTGTGTGTGAGTGGCTCGGCTGGGCTCTGTCCACTAATAGCCGGTCCTTAAGTTTAATTACAGTAGGATTAGCTTAGTGGTATTTTAGTGCTAAACTAGTCTAGTAGTAGATGACATGTAGGACCCCATTTAAATAAATTAGATTTACTTAATTGTTTAGATAAATAGTCTATGACATGTGGGCCACACATGCCCTTTTGACTAATAAAATTGACTTTGTCAATTCGGATTAAACTAAATATAATAAATCCAGAAATTTTAGAAAATACATAAAACATTGGAAAAACATAGAAAATTAACCGTAATTTCGATGAAAATACTTTGTACATGAAAGTTGCTCAGAATTTTGAGACGAATCCGGATACGCAGCCCGTTTGTCCGCCACACATTCCTAGCATAGCAAACACGCAACTTCCTCCTTCGGTTTATCTGTTCGAAAACGCGAAACACCGGGAATACTTTCCCGGATGTTTCCCCCCTTCGCGGGTATCACCTATCCCTGCGTTAGATCACCCCTGGCACCGCGTATTACCTCGTTATGTTTTGTGATGCTTTGTTTGCTCTGTATTTATTGTTTCTTCCCTCTCTTCTCTGGTAGACTACGAGACTGACGCCGCTGCTGGTGCCCGATCGACGTATTACCTTGTTATGTTTTGTGATGCTTTGTTTGCTCTGTATTTATTGTTTCTTCCCTCTCTTCTCTGGTAGACTACGAGACTGACGCCACTGCTGGTGCCCGATCGACTACGTT
>NC_041391.1:440610742-440631613 GCF_002162155.2 Triticum dicoccoides | reverse complement strand
GATATCACATATTCTTCTTTATACTGCTTACATTAGAGTAGTGTAGCATGTTACTGTTCGGTTACTCCTATTCTTTTGCATAGCCTGTCATTATTGCTACAGTCATTGATACCTTACCCGAAATCCTAAATGCCTAGTATAGGATGCTAGTTTATCATCATTGGCCCTACATTCTTGTCAGTCTGCCTTGCTATACTATCGGGCCGTGATCACTCAGGAGGTGATCACGGGTATATAATATACATATATACATACTATACAGATGGTGATTAAAGTCGGGTTGGCTCGTTGAGTACCCGCAAGTAATTCTGATGTGGGGGCTTGAAGGAAAGGTGGCTCCATCTCGGTAGAGGTGGGCCTGGGTTCCCGACGGCCCCCGACTGTTACTTTGAGGCGGAGCGACAGGGCAGGTTGAGACCACCTAGGCGAGAGGTGGGCCTGGCCTTGGTTGGCGTTCGCGGTTACTTTAAATAACACGTTTAACGAGTTCTTGGTATTTGATCTGAGTCTGGCCACTGGCCTATACGCACTAACCAACTACACGGGAACAGTTATATGCACTCGAGGTCGTGGTATCAGCCGAAGCCTTCTTGACGTCAGCGACTTAGCGGCGCGCGCCGGATTGGACTGTAAGTCTGCACTTGTATTAAGGGGGCTAGGTCTGCTTCCGGCCGCGTTCGCAACGTGCAGGTGTGCAATGGGCGATGGGCCGAGTCCCCTGCGCGCATAGGATTTTGATCGGTGTGCTGACCTCTCTGTTGTGCCTAGGTGGGGCTGCGACGTGTTGATCTTCCGAGGCCGGGCATGACCCAGGAAGTGTGTCCGGCCAAATGGGATCGAGCGTGTTGGGTTATGTGGTGCACCCCTGCACGGAAGTTGATCTATTAGAATAGCCGTGTCCCTCGGTAAAAGGATGATCCGGAGTTGTACCTTGACCTTATGACAACTAGAACCGGATACTTAATAAAACACACCCAGACCAGTTCCAGAGACAACCCGGTGATCGCTTTCCCACAGGACGACGAGGGGAGGATCGCCGGGTAGGATTATGCTATGCGATGCTACTTGGAGGACTTCAATCTACTCTCTTATACATGCTGCAAGACGGAAGCTGCCAGAAGCTTAGTCTTCGATAGGACTAGCTATCCCCCTCTTATTTTGGCATTCTGTAGTTCAGTCCACCAATAGTGCCTCTTTACACATATACCCATGCATATGTAGTGTAGATCCTTGCTTGCGAGTACTTTGGATGAGTACTCATGGTTGCTTTGTTCCTCCTTTTCCCTCTTTTCTTTTCTTCTCGGATGTCGCAACTAGACATTGGAGCCCAGGAGCCAGACGCCACTGTCGACGACGACCCCTACTACACTGGAGGTGCCTACTATTATGTGCTGGACGCTGACGACAACCAGGAGTAGTTAGGAGGATCCCAGGCAGGAGGCATGCGCCTCTTTCGTTCTGTATCCCAGTTTGTGCTAGCCATCTTATGGCAATTTGTTTAACTTATGTCTGTACTCAGATATTGTTGCTTCCGCTGACTCGTTTATGTTCGAGCACTTGTATTCTAGCCCTCGAGGCCCCTGGCTTGTAATATGATGCATGTATGACTTATTTTACTTTTAGAGTTGTGTTGTGATATCTTCCCGTGAGTCCCTGATATTGATCATACACATTTGCGTGCATGATTAGTATATGATTGAATCGGTGGCGTCACAAGTTGGTATCAGAGCCGACTGCCTGTAGGAATCCCCCTTCCACAGTCCTTGGCCAAAGTCGAGTCTAGACATTGCAAAACTATTTTACTAACATGGCTGTGTGGCCCATGGGCCCACGTCGCCATTGGATGATGTTAGGATCTTTTATTTCTTGTCTATACTCAGGGACTCCGAGCTCTCTTCTATTCAGGTTAAATGATTTTGCTAAAAACAAAACTAACTTTAGGTTCTCGAAAATACTTTCTCCCGGAGAGCCCCTCATTTCAGATGATCGCCTGCCGCGCTAGAAGATTCCAAAGTTACTCTACGATGTTCTCTCAAGTCTTTGTGCCATCGCATTTGTGATTTCCTTCCACCGTCAACCCTTATGAAAACTGCATACACTTGCCATTCATACAATCATTCCTCGTTGATCTTGTTATTACAAGATACCCCCGAAATTCTCTCTATTGTTTTGAGAATACTTTGTGCCTACTGCCCTGGAGTTGTTTGCTACCTGAATACCCCTACAGATAATTTCTCGCACTTATCGAGTATCCGTTCTTTCCCAGTTGATTAATATATTTCACAACTGTCTTCGAAATACCATTCGGTCTTCCGAAAATCCTAAACAACCTATTGCTCTTGAAATTCTTGCTTGCTTGCATTATGGTTAATCCCATAAGTCTCGTAATCTTATTGGCATCCCTTGTCATTATCATCTTGAGTCTGTTGATTCAATATGTTGCGAATGCTCGCAATCCTCAGTAAGATCCTAGAATTCATCCTTTTGACTCAGACGTCATTTGGATATGAGCTGGTTCTTGACCAATCAATGCCTTGATCGGTTGTGCTTCTAAGTCTATTGAACTTATTCATTTTCGATCAGAACATTTGCTTTTGATCCCTTGATTTGGAAATCATAAATTCCTTTGCAATTGAGCCTTGAATTAGTTAGTTGTTTCTATACCCCAATGCCTTTGCATTGTTTCTTCTTCTGATTGTGTGCCGATGCTCACATCAGCTCCGTTGTGGACCATCAGATCCTTTGTTGAATTATCAATCCGACAGTGTCCTTTCAATACAAAAACTTCGAGAAGTTCTTTCCCTGAAACATAATGCCATTGGTAAATTCTATTCTCTGATATGGCCAATGACGCTCGGCTTTCGAGCTTGAGTTATTTACTTCTGAACTTTGTAGTATATGTTCCTAAGATACCCGATGGGTTGGGCCAATGCCTTCCCTAATCTGTGCAAACCCAAGAGTTTTCATGAGTCATACTTTTTCGGTGTTCTACCAGATAAAATTCCAACACTACAGTTTTATCAAAGCGAGAGGTGAATGAAATCTTATGCATTAAAGAAGTGGGAGTCGACCTTGAACTTTGTGTTCATGCCCATGAAAATGATGTAGACCGTCTCGTAAGCTTCTTGCAAAATGATTATCCAGCTGTATGATTCTTTCGGTATTCTTGAATTGATTCCCTACAGTTATGGTTCCGACCATGCTGTCCAGATCTGATATATCTGATGGGAATTCATTCCAGTGCCTCGTCTATTTTTTGCGAGGTTGAAGTATCTATTGTCACAGGTCAATGACCCGGTTATACTTCTATCATGTTCTACCTTCGAGTATTACCCCCTGGTATCTCGAAGATGTCTGGCCATTGCACCACATCTTACTAACTTTGTTGAAGTAATGTCTTTCCTTGTCGTAATCACTCTACGGGTTCTGGATTGTTGTCAACTGAGGACACCGACTAGTGAAATTATTCTGCACTACAAATCAAATACCCCTAGTATTTTTACTGGGAAATTCTGAACCCAATCTGGTCATTCCTAGACTATCGGTTGCATCCTGGTCGTGCTATCGTTAACTGTGCTAGCTCGTCCTTCTCTGGTGCACGAGTTCTTCAGCGTGTGAGCACGACTTACGTCAAGCTTTCAACATCTTGTTACTTGTCTTGAAAGGCAACCTTGGTTCCGAGCTTGCATCTTATATATTGATCCTATAACTTGACACTTCGTCATTTCCTTGCTTGCTGCCGTTGTTGTTTGATCTCATCCTCTTGAAACCTCCCGGCAAATGTGTCGGATCACCTTCAACACTTTGACTTCTTCCAAGATGTCAACTGTGCTCATGATGAGAAATACCCTCCTTGCCCTCGATGATTTTTATTATCATCGACAACACCCTTGACTTCCTTTCATCGCGAACTTGTTCACATTATGAATACAACTGGATCTCCAGCTAGTGTTGTGTTCCGCCTTGAAGTATTGCTGTCTTTTATGTCGCGAATGTTGTGGGGATTGCTCCACCTCTTAGAAATTCTCGGTATGATGATACTTCTCACCATCACCATTCTTCCTTGGTCCCTGTGTTGTTTTTAACCAGGATACCAATATGCTAACGATGATGTTTGAGTTCTGTACTTCTAGCAACCCCATTTCCTTGAAGTTAACGGTCGACAGTTCGTTCTTAGACTGTTGGTTATTGAACTGTCACTCTAACATTGATCTTGCTGCCTAAAGTTATATTTCGGGCACACCTTTCAACTAATGATTGATGGTGTATGTTTTCTTCGAGCATACAACATTATATCATTTGAATTGACAAGTGTCATCTTCTTGTTCACATTACTGTAGAAATCCATCCGTTTGGAATTCTCGATAAATTGTCGCTGAGCCCATCAGCCACCTCCTCATCCCCTCCTTGGTTTAATGATGCACTATTGTTTCAGGAACCCGCTCCCATAGTTCATTTCCCGAGAATCTTGCAATGTCATTTCGTCGATTTGTGTTGCCCCTTTTCTTCTCGGACATCCTGAGTTTGAGGTATCATGACACCAATCGGATCCGAATCTCGGTCAGATATGATGGTTGGGACAACTTCCCAGGAGTTATGATGTTGGTCCTTTGATGTCATGCCTAGCACCCCCTGGCTGGAGGACCTATCATTATATTTCTTTTGCAAGGATAACCATTCTTCCTGGAGAAAGTTGTAAGACTTATTTTATAAGTTGCTCGTAATGGTTCATTTGTGTATCCAAAGTATGGCCCTTGATTGGAACACCATATCATTGCTACCTCGAAGCATGACTATGATACCCCGCTCATCAACAAGAACATTGGAGGCGCGATGCTAAATGTTTCTTGGTCAGTTATCCAAACACCGTTGTATGGGTAACATCTTGATTAATCCTTGCCTCTTATCTGAATGGTTGGGTACTTGCTCTCCTACCCTGATGCCATGTTCTGCTTGTACATGGGAAGGATATACTCCTAATAATTGTGTGTAAACACAATTTTCCTTTCCATTGTTCTGTTTAATCTGATAATCGTGTTTTCCTTTCCATTCTTTTGTTTAACCCTTCCTGAATCTGACTTAACTAAGCAGAGATAATTCCCTGCTTAGGTAGGCACCTTGTTGTACCACTCTGTCAGTAAGACACTGTTGCTTCTGTTGATAGCATTCCGGTAACCACCGATGGACGAGAACTTTGCCTATTAGTCCGCCTCATTCAACGAGCAGGAAAATGGTTCTCTTCATCCCTCGCCCTTGGTACCAATGGTTGTTGCCGACATAATCGATAGTCTATCCTCTGACATGCCTTGCTTACATGATCATGCAAGACGTCATCCCCCTTCCTACTTATAACCCACATGGTTGGCCCATAACCCACAGTTCCACAGGATCGAAACCTGACTCTCATGTATACCCTGTTGTCAAAGTTATTCCTCGCGCTTGACTTCGTATGTAATTCACGGGCCACCTGCCTAGTGGTCTATTATGGTATCAGACGCAATACTTATTCTCGTTGCTCTGAACCCCTTTCACCTTCTGATAAGGCCATCGAACGACTGCCTGCCCATTGGAAACTTCTCATGGTACCTTCTTACTTTACTCTTGATATGTTCTTAAGTATCTATTCGAGAGTTACTTTCTACCACATTCCCTGAGTTATCTGCCGGATAGTCAACCTTGTAAGGTCCGTGCTTCCGAAGTTACCCCTTGTGCTTTGGTAAGTACGATAAAATTTCCGAAGGAAGGATGTTGACTTCATCATGATGACCTGAAGCAGAGAAATGAAGACATCAACATAATGGATAGACCTCTTCGAGAAGAGCAACCAAGACCTAGAACACTAGCTAGAATTTTGTAAACAGAACCTTCCTCCGTTACTTCGCTTCTTAAATCTCGGGACGATATTTCTTGTAGTGGAGGAGAATTGTGACACCCGGGTAGTTAGCTACAGTAATCCCACGTTAACGATGCCATGTTACCATGGTTACTGTTGTTAATCTCGTGTTAGTTCAAAACCGATTCAAATTCAAATTTAGAATTAAGTCAAATGGTAAAAAAATTCAAATGTCAAAACAAAAAAGTTCAATGGGTTGAAGATATTAACTAGATAATTGTCATGCCTTAACAGACATTCTAGAGATGTTTAATATGGCCCTGGATATGAAAACAGTACCAAAACAACCCCAATTAAGTCATTTCCTTTTTAATCAAAATACAAACAACTTCAAACAACTCCCAAACTTTTTATGACAGTGAGGTATATTGCATACTAAATATTGCGACCAGCCACACATTTTACAAACGTGGATTATTGTTAAAGTGCAAGAAAAAGTAAACGAAAAGAAACAGAGGACCTAACCTACTAGGCCCTGTGGCCCATTAGCCAAAAAGCGGCCCAGCCCACCCCTGCTATCCCCTTTCCCTCGCTACAGGAGGAGGGGGGCCGTGGCAGCCATCCACGACGTCTTTGCCGCGGTGGTGGCCATCGACGACCCCTGCCAAGCCTACAAAACAGCCCCGAGGCCCTCCCCAAACCCTAGCATATCGATTCCCCTCGCTGACCTCTCCCCCTCTCAAATTCGATCGTGCCCGAGTGTAGCCGTCAATGCGCCATCGTCGTTCTCGTGACCAGAGTCGTCCCCGAGCGCCAAGGAAATGTTCGGGAGCTTCGTCTCCATCGACCACTTCGCCTGCGTGGGTCAGCCCAAGCTAGGACGCCTCCAACCCTCGCCATCGTCATCTTCTTCTTATCTTCTCCGCCACGGCCGCTGACGTTCGTCGTCAGATTCGCCACCTCCCGAGCTCCCCCGACACGCCCACGAGCTCCTCTGTAAGGCCCTTATCCAATTCCCCCTCTTCCCTCATCGAATCCATAGCCGTATGCCTCCAACACCGCGTGCCCGGATCTATGTGGGAGCTCGTGCTCACCACCACTCCCGTCGTGCTTCCCCGTATTGGCAATAAGCCATGTGTGTGTGCATGGCGCGTAGGTGCGCATGTGTGCGTCGCGTGTGTTTGTGCAGGAACGCTGTATAGCTGCATGCATGGGCGTGTGCTGTTAGTCTGTTAGTACGTGCAGGTTAATTGCATGGATGTTTGGCCGGGTCTCACGGAGGAGCGAGTGGCTCATGATGAGAAGAGGCTGATTCTGGAGGTAGTGCGTGCGTGGGTTATGCATGCGTGGGCGCTGCGTCATCCGATGTATAAAGTCTAGACGATGTAGTCCTCGAGTGGTGCCAAACCCAGTGAATAAAGGTTGCTAAGATACAGGCCGGTTCGCGGCCGCGGCGTTCGTCGCCATTGCTCTGAATTCGTGCTCGAGTTGGGTTATCTTGTGCGTATGGTTTCCGGGTTTGCGCCAACAATTGGTATCATGAGCTTGGTGTCTTGGGCCTGCTTGCCATGCCGGAGGCGTGGCAGCGATGGCGGCGCTCGCCGGTGGCTGCGCGTTGGAGCTCCGGGCCGTGTGTCGGCCTATGGAGGTGGGCGGTGCTGTGGCTGCCATGGCGCGTGGCGGAGGCGGCGGACGGTGACGTCGTACGTGCGACGACCGCGGAGGCCGCCGAGGCGCTGCGTGGTGGCACGACGGCGCAGCACGACATGGCGGCATGGAGGCCGCGGCGGTGCAGGGCAATAAGACGCGGCGGCGAGCCGGGCGCGACCAGTGTGTGTTATGGGTGCGCACTGGACGCGTCAGGCGCGTCGGGACCGCGGGAGTGGACCGCATCAAGGCGCTGGACCTGGTTGCGCAGATCGCGTACGTGCGCGGCGGGAGCGCGGGGACGTGGAGAGTGCGCGCGAAGGGCACGGTGGTCGCGGAGACGAGGAGGTCGCGAAGGACCTGCGTGGTGGCGCAGAGGTCGCGACGGCTCGGGGCAACAACCGTGGAAGGTGCGTGACACGTAGGCGCGGCGTCGCGGCTGCCATGGCGGACGCGGAGGCGGCACGCGGTGAGCATCTGGTGCTGTCGGGCTCGTCGGGCGCGACGGATGCGCGCGGGACATGCGGGATGCACTGGTGCGGTCGGGCTCGTCAGGAGCGTCGGGTGCGCGCGGGACGTGCGGGGCGCGGAGGGACACCAGGCGTGTGTCGCCGGCGGAGATGGAGCTCGGCGTATGTCGCCGGGTCGTGACGGAGCACGGTGCGACCGACGTCAGTGCGCCAGGTCGGGTCCGTGGCGGTGCGACCGGCGTCGTTGCGCCATGTCGGGTCTGCGGGCTGGGTCACGGTCGTGGCGACGACTTCGACATGAGCTACTCTGGTGACGGCGAGGTCATGGCTTAGGAGGAGAGTATGGGCAATAAGCCATGTGTGTGTGCATGGCGCGTAGGTGCGCGTGTGTGCGTCGCGTGTGTTTGTGCAGGAACGCTGTATATTAGCTGCATGCATGGGCGTGTGCTGTTAGTCTGTTAGTACGTGCAGGCTAATTGCATGGATGTTTGGCCGGGTCTCACGGAGGAGCGAGTGGCTCACGACGAGAAGAGGCTGATTCTGGAGGTAGTGCGTGCGTGGGTTATGCATGCGTGGGCGCTGCATCATCCGATGTATAAAGTCTAGACGATGTAGTCCTCGAGTGGTGTCAAACCCAGTGAATAAAGGTTGCTAAGATACAGGATGGTTCGCGGCCGCGGCGTTCGTCGCCATTGCTCTGAGTTCGTGCTCGAGTTGGGTTATCTTGTGCGTATGGTTTCCGGGTTTGCGCCAACACCCCGTGCCCATGCGTGCATCGCCCACGTTCTCTGGGCGCGACCGCCTGTGCGTGGCTGCACGCCCCTGGCCTTGCCTTGGCGTGCCGCGGCGCGCCCGGAGCCACCCTTATCTGTGCTCGCTGTACCGCTGCTGCCTGCGTACTGCAGTTGCTGCACCGCGGCCTGCCGTCGCGCCCGCCGGTGTGCTTCCTGGCCGTGGCCACCCCGCGGCTGTGTTCTGCGCGCCCTGCCTTACTCGTTGGACACCCCTAGCCGTGCCCACGCGCGCGCTTGCGCAGCCCTGCTTGTTGTCGTAGCCGCCGGCTGCCTGCTGTGCCCGTGTGCCTCGCGCTCGCTCGCCGGTGCTCTGCTGCTGGCTGCGTGCTACTTCTGCTGCCTTCCGCTGGCTACTACTGCTGCTGCTGTTTTCCTACTACTGTCGCTGCTGCTTTTGCCTTAGGTGCTGCTTTGCTAGCTCCTGCTAAGCTGCTGCTCATAGTTGCTGCTGCCGCCGCCGCTGCTTTGCTCCTGCCGGTCCTTGCACTGCCTTGCTGCTGCTCTAGTTGCTGCGTGATGTGTGTGTGCTGTGTATGTATGTGTGTTGTGTGTATAGCGCACGTGTGTGTGTGTTGTGTGTGTGAGTGGCTCGGCTGGGCTTTGTCCACTCATAGCCGATCCTTAAGTTTAATTACAGTAGGATTCGCTTAGGGGTATTTTAGTGCTAAACTAGTCTAGTAGTAGATGACATGTAGGACCCCATTTAAATAAATTAGATTTACTTAATTGTTTAGATAAATAGTCTATGACATGTGGGCCACACATGCCCCTTTTGACTAGTCAAATTGACTTGGTCAATTCGGATTAAACTAAATATAATAAATCCAGAAATTTTAGAAAATACTTAAAACTTTGGAAAATCATAGAAAATTAACCATGACTCCGATGAAAATACTTTGTACATGAAAGTTGCTCAGAATTTCGAGACGAATCCGGATATGCAGCCCGTTCGTCCGCCACACATTTCTAGCATAGCAAACACGCAACTTTCCCCCTCCGGTTCATCTGTCCGAAAACGCGAAACACCGGGAATACTTTCCCGGATGTTTCCCCCCTTCGCTGGTATCACCTATCCTTGCATTAGATCACCCCTGGCACCGCGTATTACCTAGTTATGTTTTGTGATTTTTTGTTTGCTCCGTATTATTTGTTTCTTCCCCCTCTTCTCTCTGGTAGACTACGAGACTGACGCCGCTGCTGGTGCCCGATCGACTACGTTGTTGACGACCCCTCCTTCTCGGCTGAGCTTCCAGGCAAGCCCCCCTTGATCACCAGATATTGCCTATTTTTTTCTATACTGCTTGCATTAGAGTAGCGTAGCATGTTACTGTTCGGTTACTCCTATTCTATTGCATAGCCTGTCATTGTTGCTACAGTAATTGATACCTTACCCGCAATCCTAAATGCCTAGTATAAGATGCTAGTTTATCATCATTGGCCCTACATTCTTGTCAGTCTGCCTTGCTATACTATCGGGCTGTGATCACTCGGGAGGTGATCACGGGTATATACTATACGTATATACATACTATACAGATGGTGACTAAAGTCGGGTTGGCTCGTTGAGTACCCGCAAGTGATTCTGATGTGGGGGCTGGAAGGTGGCTCCATCCCGGTAGAGGTGGGCCTGGGTTCCCGACGGCCCCCGACTGTTACTTTGAGGCGGAGCGACTGGGCAGGTTGAGACCACTTAGGCGAGAGGTGGGCCTGGCCTTGGTTGGCGTTCGCGGTTACTTTAAATAAAACGTTTAACAAGTTCTTGGTATTTGATCTGAGTTTGGCCACAGGCCTATACGCACTAACCAACTACGCGGGAACAGCTATGGGCACTCGGCGTCGTGGTATCAGCCGAAGCCTTCTTGATGTCAGCGACTGAGCGGCGCACGCCAGATTGGACCGTAAGCCTGCACTTGTATTAAGGGGGCTAGGTCTGCTTCCGGCCGCATTCGCAACGTGCAGATGTGCAATGGGCGATGGGCCCAGACCCCTGCGTGCATAGGATTTAGACCGGCGTGCTGACCTCTTTGTTGTGCCTAGGTGGGGCTGCGACGTGTTGATCTTCCGAGGCCGGCCATGACCTAGGAAAGTGTGTCCGGCCAAATGGGATCGAGCGTGTTGGGTTATGCGGTGCACCCTTGTAGGGAAGTTGATCTATTCGAATAGTCGTGTCCCTCGGTAAAAGGACGACCCGGAGTTGTACCTTGATCTTATGACAACTAGAACCGGATACTTAATAAAACACACCCGGACCAGTTCCAGAGACAACCCGGTGATCGCTTTCCCACAGGGCGACGAGGGAAGGATTGCCGGGTAGGATTATGCTATGCGATGCTACTTGGAGGACTTTAATCTACTCTCTTCTACATGTTGCAAGACGGAGGCTGTCAGAAGCG
The DNA here is from genome assembly GCF_002162155.2 of Triticum dicoccoides. Lineage (NCBI taxonomy): Eukaryota > Viridiplantae > Streptophyta > Magnoliopsida > Poales > Poaceae > Triticum > Triticum dicoccoides. The sequence goes on along the minus strand of NC_041391.1, from coordinate 440,620,476 downwards.
TAGTCTTCGATAGGACTAGCTATCCCCCTCTTATTCTGGCATTCTGCAGTTCAGTTCACCGATATTGCCTCTTTACACATATACACATGCATATGTAGTGTAGAACCTTGCTTGCGAGTACTTTGGATGAGTACTCACGGTTGCTTTGCTCCCCCTTTTCCCCTTTTCCCTCTTTCCTTTTCTTCTCGGATGCCGCAACCAGACGTTGGAGCCCAGGAGCCAGACGCCACTGTCGACGACGACCCCTACTACACTAGAGGTGCCTACTATTACGTGCATGCCGCTGACGACGACCAGGAGTAGTTAGGAGGATCCCAGGCAGGATGCATGCACCCCTTTCGTTATGTATCCCAGTTTGTGCTAGCCATCTTATGGCAATTTGTTTAACTTATGTCTGTACTCAGATATTGTTGCTTCCGCTGATTCGTTTATGTGCGAGCACTTGTATTCGAGCCCTCGAGGCCCCTAGCTTGTAATATGATGCTTGTATGACTTATTTTACTTTTAGAGTTGTGTTGTGATATCTTCCCGTGAGTCCCTGATGTTGATCATACACATTCACGTTCATGATTAGTGCACGATTGAATCGGCGGCATCACAAATTACCAAGAATAACATTAGTACATTACTTACGCATAAGTTGCAGAGGAAGATTGGAAACTGTTCTTTGTCTCTGGTATAATCTTCGTCTTGTAAACTGGGAAGAAGTGGAACAGGAGTCCTATTTGCTGCAATTGGGGCTCTCTCTCGTTTAAAAATGGATTTGGCAACTGGATTTGGTGTACTATTTGCTGGAATGGGGGCTTTGCGTCGTAGAGGTGGTGCTATGTCAACTGGCATCATCATACTGTTTGCGACAGTTGGGGTCTGCTGTGTTTGGGGCATCAGAGATGGCCGGTGTAGTAGGGCTAGAGTCTGCTAGAGTTGTGGCCGTGTTTTCTGGGTATGGTGATATTGCAACTATAGCTAATGGGCTATTTGATTTATCAGGTGTCGCTACCTTCCAAATACTTTGTTCGTGCTCCTCCGTGATCAGCAATCACCCTCTTCCTTTTGAACGTCTGATACACAAGAACATCATTTGAATGGATAAATATGGTATGATGACAGATGGAATATGTACTGAAAATGGATAGGAAGGGCGCATTCACATATACAAACTGTAACTAAGCTAATGGCAGTGCAACAAAGTAGAAGCAATGCAAATCATCAGTTGTAAGATATGTGCGACCAATATAACCTTGGAAAGTTAGAGCAAGCACCTTGATGGGTGAATAAGATAGGGCATCTGCCTCTGACTCCTTCATTAGGAAGCTACATTAACTTAGGTCTCCCTCTAGCTTAGAATCACTATTAGGATCATATTCTGAGCATGAATCTGTAGGTGGAGAGCGTTTGCATTGCATTGCATCCAAACTTGATTTCAGTCCCTTAATGCCACGTTTGATAGCCATGGCATTGTTCTGATTTATTCTTTTCATGCGCGCAAGCTCATAATCATTATGATGTTGTTGAGTATCTGAGATTCATGAAAACATAAAAACTAGTCAGCTTATCTATGGAATGCATTGTGGATTCAACTCGAAGAGTGTCTCCCTATAGACCCCTTCATATGCAATGTTCACCCCCCAACCGTGTTGACCAGGCCACACACAGAAATACAAACCTCTTATGTCTCTATAACAGGCAGACACACATTTCAAAACTGAAGTAGGAACATTAGAATCATACCAAATTCGCATTTGAACAAATAAACTAAGGAATTATGCAGACTAAGGCATAGCCTTGTGGTGGGAAGGGGCTGATTCCTTCCCACCCACCCAGGTTCAAGGCACGGTACTTGCAATTTGGGTTTCTTGCACCAATTATATTGTGGGGGGTTCCCTTACAGTCTTTCTGTCAAAAAAACTAAGGAATTATGATTGGCATAATTTTTAGCTTCAAGGGTGCTGGTAGTACGACACAAAGCAAGTAGGCAGATGGTATTCCATGTAAAAGATTGTAGTGTGTGTAAAAGGTGGAAATGACTCTTTCTATACAATGCAGTGTTCATTGCCCACACATGATGGAAGAGATCACACAGAGAAATACTATTCACTCACGTATGTGGTTCCAGTATTTTGTAACAGGGTGATCCACCCTAAAAGAATATTAACAACAAATATGACAAGGCAAGCATAGATGTAGTGAATCAATCATTACTTGTGAGCTTACTAGGACAAGTATGCAGAATTGTAACTGCAGTAAGAGACCGTCCAAAATCTGAATCAAGAAGTTGGTCTAGCACTTATTGTTTGCAACAAATCGACGTGAACAATTGGATATCATATCGAATGAGTAAGAAAGACAAGTAAAATTGTCAATAAACCTGGCCTGCAGTAGTAATCTGGGTCAATGCCACTATGACCAACAATCCAAAATGACTAGTGTCTGTTCCTAGGGCTAGAATTTTGAAACCCTGTGAACTTCACATGTACTAAAGATTACTGAAATACATCTGAACCATTAAGTGTAGGTAGCACTTAGTACACAACAAACCCTAATGACCGTCGTGCCTAATGAGTAATGAATCAATTAGAAAATGGGTGATGAGGAGTGGCTGCTGAGTGTTGAGAATGTATCGCAGGATAAATCGGGTTGGCTTAGTGGATGTTGCACGCCTGAGCCTTGAATGGACTGCGAAGGTAGGCACGGCGGTACGCCCGGGACAGCGGTGACGCTGTTGGGCGAGCGGCTCCTAACCTCCTGTTACTCCGGCGTCTCCTCCTAGAGTCATGTCGTCCGGGGTCGGCAAGTCGCCGACAAGGCAGGTGGCTGGGGCGAGTAGATATCGGAAGCGCATCAAAACAGAGGGGAATCAGGGCCTGGGCCGACCCAAAATCCCAGGGTGGGCCGCGGCCCACCGTGGGCACCCTGTAGATACACACCCGGGCGACGTACATGCATTTTTTAAACTAAATTAGGAACATTTAGCTGACCAATTAAATGACTCTGTTTTAATAATATCATATTATTATTTTAACAACTAAGCTTGCTTACCTTGATGGGTGGAGTAGTGTTATTATGACACGAAGCACATATGTTGATCATAAAAGGGGCAAATCCTAAGGATTTTTTTAGAAAAAGAGGGTTTCCCCTCTGATTTCTATTAAAGAAACCACCACGGAACCAACATGATCAATTAAACCCTAAGCACGATCAATTAAACCCTATTATGATTGTGCCATGGTAGATTTCAAGCTGCAAACCGCAGAAATGCTATTTACCATCCATTGTTTGCTTCGAACTAAGAACTAAATTCTAAAAGATGAAAAGAAAGTACATGAACCAAGTTACAATCAATTTTATGGTTGAGATCAAAAAGTTGAGCAGATATGAAGTACCACCTCTCTTGCGGCGCCGTGTAGGCATCGGGCGTGTGATGGCTGTCGGTGGCATTGAAGCAGATCCGCGACGGTAGACGGGTGCATCGGGGGATAAGTCCCGTTGCGGTGGACGAGAAGGTCGTGTGAGCGGCCCCGACAATGAGGACGACAGCGTCGATGAAGTGAGAGGACGCGATGCAAGGCTTCTAGTCCATCGTCGTGGATGAGAAATGGCCATCTCTAGCAGTGGACGACACAGTCTTGGTAGGAGCTCCGGCATGATGGAGGACGGTGGCGATGGATGGGGTGGAGGACAGCGGCGATGGATGGGGTGGCGGACGGAGGAGGCTGCAGTGGGGATGGTGTTCTAGTGCGGATGGTGTATGAATGGGAAAATGGAGGCTGTTGTGGGGAACCATGTTTTTGGGATGTGCATGTGTGAAATATGGGAAAGTTATGAACTTAGCACCCATTTAAAATTTGGATGTCACGTCGGTTGGGGATAGCACGGTAATCTCGCATCTCCCCAATATTTGCCCAGAGCGATTTCGGGCAAGGAGAGGGTGTTTTGGCACCCACGGTTGGCGCCCATGGTGTATGAACGGGGCTGACATGTAGGGCCGTTGTGTCATGTCTGAGTTAAGTTACGAACCTTCCCCTATCGAAAATATTTGCCTACATCGATTTCGGCTGAGTCGAGTTTGTTTTGCCGCCCACCATGTATGAATGGGGAAATGGAGGGAGAGACAAACGTATTTCAGACGAGCTTGAATCAAATGTGTTTTGCCGCCCATGTTTGGCGCCCACCTGTCAGAATGGGCTCAGAGGCGGCCGTGTCACGTCTACTTGAAGATACTAACCTACCCCTATTGAGAGTCGTGGAAATCGGGCAGATGCATTGTCCATGTAAGGGGTAGATAGTAATTTCCATCTTCCAAACACTGGCTTCGTGCAGCCGACGTGGGAGTGGACATTTTGCTGCCTCTTTTGAATTTTGGGACAATAAGCATCCACGTTTACCCTGGCAACTAAATTCAAACCCATTATGTATTCCTATACGAATCATTATAAATCATTCTATGCATTTTTATATATCTTCAAAAGCATGACAAAGATGTATTCCACTGTCATATATGAATATGATTTACAAATGCTGATACTCGAATCCAGAAGCTAGAATCCAGTTTAAGGTGAATTCAAATATTTGAAACCACTTTATGTCCATCTCAAGTTTCACACGCAGCATAATGTGTACTCTCATTTAGATATGTACACAAGCGATGTCTCAAGATTCAAAATACCAAGTCAATCAACCAATGATGTACAAAACTAACAGACATATAAATACTTATAGAGTATATGGATCAAAAATATCAACTAACATACATAAGCCAGGCCACTGTACTTTTTTGCTAGAAGAGCATCCTTTTTTAGCGAAGCTAGTACAACATCTTGGCCCTTTTAGATGCATGCCACTTAAGGACCATTTATACTACTATTATTTTTGAATGCACATTTTGCCCAATTGGCATATTTGTAGGTCTGGCACAACAATCAAAATGAAATGTCTCATAGTCTTATGAATTAATACAGACTTGTGCTCAAAAAAATTACAACACAAAAAAACAAAAACCAATTATTACATGATCTCTAAAACAAATGGTTTGATCGATTAAATGAACAAACAACACAAAGGTTATTCAACGACGAGAAGAACATTTCACCCATGATTTACCAAGTGGGAATTTAATTTCCTTTTTTTCTTCAGGACCTTAACAATGCGGTCAGTCTCAGCTTGCTTCGTTTTGAAATCAACCAAATATTTAATGGTTGTCTAGAGTACTACTTGTGACTGTGATGTTTGCTTCGTCAACATGTCAATTTTATCTCTAAATGCAGATGCAGAATCTTTATAAATCATTCTATGCGTTTTTATATATCTTCAAAAGCACGACAAATATGTATTCCACTGTTATATATGAATATGATTTACAAATGCCGATACTCGAATCCAGAAGCTAGAGTCCAGTTTAAGGTGAATTCTAATATTTGAAACCACTTTATGTCTATCTCAAGTGTCACACGCAGAATAATGTGTACTCCCATTTAGATATGTACACAAGCGATGTCTCAAGATTCAAAATACTGAGTCAATCAACCAATAATGTACAATACTAATAGACATATAAACACTTATAGATTATATGGATCAATAATATCAACTAACATACATAAGCCAGGCTGATGTACTTTTTTTGATAGAAGAGCACCCTTTTTTTAGCGAAGCTAGTACAGCATCTTGGCCCTTTCAAATGCATGCCACTTAAGGACCATTTATACTACTATTATTGTTGAATGCACATTTAGCCCGATTGGCATATTTGTAGGTCTGGCACATCAATCAAAATGAAATGTCCAGAGTCTTATCAATTAATACAGACTTGAGCTCAAAAAAATTACAACCCAAAAAAACAAAAACCAATTATTACATGACCTATAAAACAAATGGTTTGATCGGTTTCATGAACAAACAACACAAAGGTTATTCAACAACGAAAAGAACATTTCACCCATGATTTACCAAGTGGGAATTTAATTTCCTTTTTTCCTTCAGGACCTTAACAATGCGGTCAGTCGCAGCTTGCTTCGTTTTGAAATCCACCAAATATTTAATGGTTGTCTTGAGTACTGCTTGTGATTGTGTTGTTTGCTTCCTCTACATGTCAATTTTATCTCTAAGTGCAGAAGCAGAATCTCTTTCTACCAATAGTGTAGCCTCTAGAGCATCAGTAGTTGCCAATTCATGATGCACGATTGGGCCGGTGCCACTGTTGTGGGATGATACAACTTCCATGGGGACCTCGCTCTTTGATCTTAGGCTAACCTATTTTTCCATTAAAGTTCCGATTGGATTCTGAAAAGTTGAAGTTAGCAAAACATCTCAACTGGGAGTTATAACAGCAACCCGGTTAAACAAACAAGAAACTAAGGAGTTTCAATTGGATACTGAGAAGTAGTTATTAACATCATTATAACCGGTTGCAGTAGCAAGGCAGTTAAACAAACAAGTTTTGCAAAAGGTACCTATAGTGGCATTGGAGTTTCTCTTGGATCCTGAAAAGTTGAGTAGCTAGTAACGTGATTAGAGCAACCGGTTGCAGCAGCAAACCTGTTACACAAATATATTTTTGAACATATGCCTGCTGTGCAATTGGACTTCCAAACAAGTTCTTGGCAACGTATTAAAGTAACAAGTCGGTACCGTTTACCAGCAACACAGACATTTGTAAATTTCTTTGATGCAAGCAAAATTATTCCAACACACACACACATACATATATAATATATATATATATATATATAAATATATATATATATAAAGTTAAAAAGACAGTGTCCCTCATATAAACCTGACAGTTGTCTATCTATGAACATGCAAACATTACTACTGCTACAAGTGATAACAGCAAACCATTTAAACAAACAGGGTATCAGAACATAAATTACACGTGAATTCTGCTGCACCCTAGAAGTACATATGACCAGCTATCTATGTGCTTAAGTTGCTATTTAAGTTGAGGCAAACAAGTAATTCTTAGCAGTAAGTATTAAACACATAGATAGGCGCAGTCTATAATAGGATTAACAGGCCATGTCATTTTGTAATCAGTAGAAAACTAAATTAAGCCAAGCAACGTAATTGAACAATTTTGCAATAAGTGGCTAACTAAAATTCCGAGAAGCAGGTAACTGAACTTATGCTAGCTCTTTGTACAAGCACACTGCAACTTCTTTTTCACTTACATGGTTCTACGAAGGAGCCCATGGCATCAATTTCTTGGATACGTAGTCCCAATACTTCTTTCTTCCCGCACTGCATTGGTAAGTCCAATGGTCAATCTGATAAGATGGTGTGTCCTTGATATGTTATATGAGGACGGGTTGTCAGACTAGTTGTAGCGACTCACATCACACTGACTTTTATTGCATATTTCATGCGATTACATTTGTCATATCAAGATCTAAGCAATCTACAGTAGGATGAAAAGACTGGCGTCCTTCACATTATTGGTGAACTCAGTTCACAGAAACAAGCAGTTCAACCATTCTATGGGTATATCAAAAGCGCCACTGGAAAATTTTCACTACCCCAATCATACACGCAAAAAGGGGTGACGCCACCGTAGTGGCTGGTATGGTCGACCGCGTCGGGAGGCTGGAAAGTGTGCACCTAGTTTGAGTCATCCAGGTTGGCCCAGGCTATTTTTGTTCATCCCAACGCACAAGCAGGAAATGTAGAAATGAAGAAACCTGTTTCAATTTGGATGGGCCAATAACGTAAGTGCAAGGAAGGCCCTATAGCAGGCTCGCGGCCCAAACGAGTGCCTCCCATATTGCTCGACAGCAGGAAAAATTCCAATTTGTTTGCTCCAGCCTCCAGTCTGGTTTGCTCCTAACCTAGCCGCCGCTGAACAGACCGACACAACACTTCCTCACGCCCTCGGTTGACGCCGGTCACCGGACTTCAAGCGAATGGAACAACAAGAAGATGAAGATCCAACCCTGGGTGTAGCCTGTGTGGGAGGTAGCGGCGGCAGCACGGGCATGGCATCAAGCTTGCACAAACGGACAGACGCAGCTTGCAAGAGCAACATGCGCAACGAGCAGGTACATCACATCCCTATTATATCTAATTCAACTGTTCAATTTCTGGCCACTAGTTAAACCTGACTGTGTTGTAAAACTGCTTGTATGTAGGGAATCTATGAGAAAATGAAACTAATTTCTGCTTATTTTATAACACCCCCAATCAATACTGAACTGGCTGAACCTGATGTATCTAATCAAGTTTCAGGTGCAAACATACAAGCTCATGTTGTTCTTGAGCCTGAAGTGTCTAATAGACAGACTGCTAATGAAGGATTTGATATAAACATTTTACATGCTCCTGGTGATGAACATATAGTGTCTAATGAGGGATCTAATGCAAGCATTTTGCAAGCTCCCATTGAAGGGTTTAGTGTATAATGATGATCTGCAATGTTGACAGAGACATAGAGATTTGCAGGCATTGATGACAAGCAAATTATAGTACATTTTCATGGCTTGAGGAAACATCGAGGCCATCTGCCAGAAAGTCCCCGTATCATGACTAGCATAAATACTTTTCTATATGTTGTTTGAAACTATTGACATACTTGTGCGGGATAGATATATTGATATGCAGCTTGCGCACTGGTTATAGGTGCAATTACACTTTCATATTTTTAGCCAGAGAACGAATAATTCAAGCAGGTACATACCATGTTAGTGTTTTTTTGGTACACCATGTTGCATTCTGTGTTTTTTGGTGCTTAGATCATTTAGTGTTTTATAATCTGGAACTACTTTGGATCAGAAGCTGGTTTTCGAAGTGCATGCAGCTTCACATTTCTCAAGTTATGTTGGTTTCTGGAGTGCAAGTCTTCGCATTTTTTAAGTTAAATTTTTGCCCCTGGTAACTTGAATTCATGGATCCCCACTGCACACAAATCATACATGCAGGCCAGTATGAATTAAATGAAATGCAGGGACTTACGCTAGCTCATTGTACATGCTCACTGCAGCTCTGCTTGCGCTTGGGATGTTCCATGTACAAGTCCATGTTACCACTTGCTTGGATGTGCAGGTGTGACGCCCGGGTAATTAAGCTACAGTAATCCCCACTAATGATGCCACGTCACCTTTGTCACTGTAGTTAATCTCGGGTTAGTTCAAAAACCGGTTCGAATTTCAAATACAAAATCGAGCAAACAATAAAAGTTTTCAAATATTAAAATTTAAATGTTCGGAGTGAACCAAATAATACATAGGTAATTATGGAGGTGAAACACATTTTTATAAAATGTTTAAATGCTCAAAGGAAAATAAAACAACAGCAAAATAAATTAATTAAATGCCTTTTGTGTTTTGTAAAATATTAAACTATATTATTTAGGGATGAAGCATTTTGTGGTTGTGGCTTAATTTGTAAGAACAATTTAGGTGCCACTTTGGTATTTACTAAAACAAAGAAATAAACTACAACTAAAATAAAACAGAAAAGGAAAAGTAAATAAAAAGTAAAAATAAAACAAAAGAGAGTGGGGGAGGAAACCCCACTGGCCCAACTGGGCCAGCCCCTCCCCACCTGGCCCCCCTCACACCTGGCCCAGCCCCCTCCCCTGGCCCGGCCCAGCCGGCCGGCCACTTATCCACCTCTTCCCCCGGTCGGGAACCCTAGCCGCAACCACTCCTCCCCCCGATCCCCTTTCTCCCCCTCGCGCCGATCCGGATCGGCCCCCGCCCAATCCCGGTCCCCCTCGTCCTCCCCTCATCGCCGACGGCCCC
>NC_041391.1:440524038-440610076 GCF_002162155.2 Triticum dicoccoides | reverse complement strand
CCACGCCCGCATCCCCCTCCGCCTACTTCCGCCGCCTCCGGCGACCCGGACCCCGTCTAGCCCCGCCACCGCCGAAGCCCCACCGGGGACCGCCTCGCCGGCTCCTCGTCGGGCCCCCCTCCGCCACGCCGGCGCGGGATCGGGCGGGCGCCCACGCCCGCGTCCCCCTGGGTTGCGCCCGAACGGGCCACCCCGCACGCCCGCACGCCCGTTTGGCCCCCTGGGGCCTATGACATTGGGGCCCCACCCCCCACAGAACTTTTAAATAAAAAGAAAAGGAAAATGAGATTTATATAAATAAAAAAAATGAAAATGAATAAAAACTAATTAATTAATTAATTAATCAATTAATTAAGTAAATAACTAATCTAATTAATCCTGGTTAATTAACCTAATAACTAATTAACCTAATTAACTACTGTTAATTAAACTTAATTAGGTTAATTAGTTAACAGTGTATGACGAACGGGACCCACCTGTCAGGGTTGACTCAGTCAACCCCTGTTGACTGCTGACGTCAGCATGACATCATGCTGACGTCATAAATACATTTTTTTGAATTAATTAAATAAATAATTAAATTCCAAAATTGTTAAAATCTTTTAAAAATCATATCTTTTAATCCGTAACTCGGATTAAAATATTTTCAACATGAAAGTTGCTCAGAACGACGAGACGAATCCGGATACGCAGTCCGTTCGTCCGCCACACACCCCTAACCTATCGAACCTGCAACATTTCACCTCCGGTTCATCTGTCCGAAAACACGAAACGCTGGGGGTACTTTCCCGGATGTTTCCCCCCTTCACCGGTATCACCTCATACCGCGTTAGAACACGTCTAGCTCTGCTTGTTGACCTGTTATGCACTTGCTTGCTATGTATTAACTGTTTCTCCCCCCTCTTCTCTCCGGTAGCCCCCGTGACGATGCTGATGCCCCTGTGGACGACTACGTCACCGACGACCCCTCCTTCTTGTCTGAGCAACCAGGCAAGCCCCCCCCCTTGATCTCCAGATATCGCCTATTCTCTTCTATACTGCTTGCATTAGAGTAGTGTAGCATGTTACTGCTTTCCGTTAATCCTATTCTGATGCATAGCCTGTCATTGCTGCTACAGTCATTGATACCTTACCCGCAATCCTAAATGCTTAGTATAGGATGCTAGTGTGCCATCAGTGACCCTACACTCTTGTCCGTCTGCCATGCTATACTACTGGGCTGTGATCACTTCGGGAGGTGATCACGGGCATATACTATATATTTTACACTGTTACATTACTGGTGATACTGTTTGGAGATGGGGGCTGAAGGGGCAGGTGGCTCCATCCAGGTAGTGGTGGGCCTGAGTTCCCGACGGCCCCCGACTGTTACTTTGTGACGGAGCGGCAGGGCAGGTTGAGACCACCTAGGAGACAGGTGGGCCTGGCCCTGTTCGGCGTTCACGGATACTTAACACGCTTAACGAGATCTTGGTATTTGATCTGAGTTGGCTACGAGCCTATTCGCACTAACCATCTACGTGGGAGTAGTTATGGGTATCCCGACGTCGCGGTATCAGCCGAAGCACTTCAGACGTCAGCGACGGAGCGGCGCGCGCCGAATTGGACTGGAACGCCACTAGGCTAGGTCTGCTTTCGGCCGCCCTCGCAACGTGCAGGTGTGCTATGGGCGATGGGCCCAGACCCCTGTGCGCTTAGGTTTAGACCGGCGTGCTGGCCTCTCTGTTGTGCCTAGGTGGGGCTGCGACGTGTTGATCTTCCGAGGCCGGGCATGACCCAGGAAAGTGTGTCCGGCCAAATGGGATCAAGCGTGTTGGGTTATGTGGTGCACCCCTGCAGGGAAGTTAATCTATTCGAATAGCCGTGATCTTCGGTAACAGGACGACTTGGAGTTGTACCTTGACCTTATGACAACTAGAACCGGATACTTAATAAAACACACCCTTCCAAGTGCCAGATACAACCGGTGGTCGCTCTACCTCAGGGATATGAGGAGGGGATCGCCGGGTAGGATTATGCTATGAGATGTTACTTGGAGATGCTACTTGGAGGACTCCGACCTACCCTCTTCTGCCTGTTGCAAGACGAAGGTGACCAGAAGCGTAGTCTTCGATAAGACTAGCTATCCCCCTCTTATTCTGGCATTCTGCAGTTCAGTCCACTGATATGGCCCTTTACACATATACCCATGCATATGTAGTGTAGTTCCTTGCTTGCGAGTACTTTGGATGAGTACTCACGGTTGCTTTATCCCCCCTTTTTCCCCTTTTCCTTCCTTTCTGGTTGTCGCAACCAGATGCTGGAGTCCAGGAGCCAGACGCCACCGTCAACGACGAACCCTACTACACTGGAGGTGCCTACTACTACGTGCTGCCCGCTGATGACGACCTGGAGTAGTTTAGGAGGATCCCAGGCAGGAGGCCTGCGCCTCTTTCGATCTGTATCCCAGTTTGTGCTAGCCTTCTCGAGGCAAACTTGTTTAACTTATGTCTGTACTCAGATATTGTTGCTTCCGCTGACTCGTCTATGATCGAGCACTTGTATTCGAGCCCTCGAGGCCCCTGGCTTGTATTATGATGCTTGTATGACTTTTTTTTTATTTGTAGAGTTGTGTTGTGATATCTTCACGTGAGTCCCTGATCTTGATCGTACACATTTGCGTGCATGATTAGTGTACGATTGAATCGGGGGCGTCACAGCAGGCCTTGTGCTCCTTGCATCCCCCTCTGCATTTTTGACACGGCGAATGGTTGATCAAATAAGAGGAGTCGACCTTGCTGTTGTACGAGAGGACAGGTACTTACAAGGTTATACCAGTGTGCAGGATGTGTACCAGATCCCGTAGCGCCGTCATGCTTCGCTAAAAAGGTTTTGCTTATTTTAGATAATATCTCCAGAAGAAATAAGAGTAAAAGTCAGTGTTGCATAGGCGTTGATGCAGAGCATCCTACGGACATCACCATGTCAAGAGCCCATTTGGCAAGTGACATGTGCGACATCTAGTTCACACACAGAAAGGTAAATCATCTCCTTTACACGTGTTCACTTGATCCCTTCGAGGATGGTATACTACTTGACACTTCTCCTGTCTGCATGCATAGGTATTGTCGGAACTCCATGGATGCCGAAGAGGAGTGGGAGAGCAAGTGTACATCTACATGATCCGCGAGGGAAGCATGGAAGAGAAGACGGAAGACAGGAGAAGAAGAAGACGGAGCGACTGCTGGAGCCAAGCCGGACGTCCGGACCGCCGTCCGGATCATCCGGGCTCAGCCGGATCATCCGGGCCCCACCCCGGATCGTCCGGGTAATGGCCGAAGACACCCGTAGGCTTCCACCTGAAGCCGGATCATCCAGGACTCTGTCCGGATCATGCGGACCCCCGACACCTGGATTATCCGGGACCCCGTCCGGATCATCCGGCCTTGCCTGCGTGCATGACTTGGGCCGAGGCCCATGTACCCATTCCGCCCCCTCACTTACCCCTAAATGGCTTAGACTATAAATAGACCTCCTCCTCCCCGTTTTTAGGGTTAGAAAATATGATAGCTCATTTGTATGTGAGCTTTGCTCCTACCTTCTCATCTTGAGAGAGAGAGAGAGAGACTACTCCATTGGAGGCCAAGACTGTCACATCCCTAGCTTCTGGTACTGCCTGGTGTTGCATCTTGTTGCATCATGTTTAAATTTTATTTAAGTTGAAATGGGGATTGACAAACCCTAGAACCAAAATTAAATCAAATAGGGTCAACCATAAAATCTTTTCAATAAACCCAAAATGTCCCTAAGAAAAGTTCATGATTTCTAGTTAAGGTGGAAACCTCTGCCAAAAATGATGAACATATTCTTAGATCATTTTTGGATTTTAAATTAACTCATATTGTATTTCAATTAGGGCATTTAAATCCTATAAATATTTGAAATGCTCTAAAAATTCTGAAACTACTTGAGGGCTGTTGGGAATAATTTCACAAGTGCCCACAGTTATTTTCAGCATTTTATCAAATGGTTTGGTATATTTACTAAATCAAAACAAAACAGAAAAAATAGAAAACTGAAACAAAAGAAAGAGAAAGAGAGAGGGAACTACCTGGGCCACCTACCTGCAGCTGCACCGGCCCAGCTCCTATTTTGGCCCAGCCCACCAGGGGCTCCCCCTGTCGTCTTCCACGTCCTGCCAGTGGGCAGGAGGGTGCGTGGCCGCGGCGCGCTCGCACACGCCTTGCCACCTCCTGCTTGCCGCCGATCGCCTAGAGCTGGATAAGGACATTGAAGGTCTTTAGCCACAAGCCGAAGTGAGGCTGGATGCAGAGGAAGGCCTTACACACGACGATAAACGCCGAGATGTTGAGGATGAAATTCGGGGCCAGATCATGGAAGTCCAGGCCGTAGTAGAACATGAGCCCCCGGACAAAGGGGTGGAGTGGGAAGCCCAGTCCGTGGAGGAAATGGGGGAAGGAATACCACCCTCTCATGGGGCCCAGGGGTGGGGATGAGCTGCCCCTCGTCGGGGAGCCGGTGCGTGATATCGCAGGACAAATATCCGGCGCTGCACAACTTCTTGATGTGCCCCTCCGTGACGGAGGAGGCCATCCACTTGCCTCCCGCTCCGGACATGGCTGGAGAAGGTTGAGGTGAGATGTGCAGACTTGGGCGCTGGAGCTCGAGTGCACGGAGATGGATAAGCAAAGGAGGAAGAAGGCGTGGGTAGAAAGGCGGATCCTTATCCCCTTATATATGGGCGGACGAAACTATGCGTCCCCACCGGGCTGGTAAAACTCGCTTATCTCCCAAGCGCCGCAATCAATGGCACGGTTGGGTTACCCACGTCCGTATTGATGATAATCTCGGAATAAGGGGACACGATCTCTGCTTCGACACGACGTGCCAAGGAAACCGCTTCGCTAAAACGCGCTGAGGTGGAATAATAAAAACGATTCAAGTAAAGGCTTGGTTGTGGTGTGACGTCACGCCACGAAATACGTCAGCAGATTGAACTTGTGTAAATATTATTCTCTCTACGGTGGTATGTGGAATTTATTTTGCAGAGCCGGACACTATCCTGGTGTTACAATCTTCTATGAATTATTCGGAGGAGGAACCCGCCTTGCAATGCCAAAGACAATATGCGCGCCGGGCTCGTCGTCATTGAAGCCTGGTTCAGGGGCTACCGAGGGAGTCCTGGACTAGGGGGTGTCCGGATAGCCGAACTATCATCATTGGCCGGACTCCAAGACTATGAAGATAAAAGATTGAAGACTTCGTCCCGTGTCCGGATGGGACTTTCCTTGGCGTGGAAGGCAATCTTGGTAATACGGATATGTAGATCTCCTACCATTGTAACCGACTCTGTGTAACCCTAGCCCTCTCTGGTGTCTATATAAACCAGAGGGTTTTAGTCCGTAGGACAGAACAACAATCATACCATAGGCTAGCTTCTAGGGTTTAGCCTCCTTGATCTCGTGGTAGATCCACTCTTGTACTACCCATATCATCAATATCAATCAAGCAGGAGTAGGGTTTTACCTCCATCGAGAGGGCCCGAACCTGGGTAAAACCATCGTGTCCCTTGTCTCGTGTTACCATCCGCCTAGACACACAGTTCGGGACCCCCTACCCGAGATCCGCCGGTTTTGACACCGACACCCACCATCCCCTTTGTTGATAATGATGCATATGTAGTTAGTTCTGATGTAAGTATTGCTAGGTACATTTGTACTCATGTTTGCCTATTTTATGATTTTGCAGAGAGACTTCGGTCTCAGTAGTAGTTCCGTGTGAACTTCGACATTTAGCTTGTTACCTCAGCTACGATCTTGTGCCCTCGACAGGATCTGGTAGGTAGTCAGTCTTCTCAGCCTTTTTCATTTATAGTTGTCTGTACTCAGACATGTTAAGCTTCCGCTTGTTCTTTGACTTGTATGCTCTAAATGCTGGGTCGAGAGACCCATGTTTGTAATATCTCGCTCCTCGGATCCTATTGAATAAAATACTTGAGTTGTAGAGTCATGTTGTGATGCCATGTTGTATTTGCACATATCGACCATATTGTGTGTATGTTATTGAAATGCTTGGTATGTGTGGGATCTGACTATCTAGTTGTTTACCCTTGGTAGCCTCTCTTACCGGGAAATGTCTCCTAGTGCTTGCACTGAGCCCTGGTAGCTTGCTACTGCTCTGGAACACTTCGGCTGGCCGGCATGTGTCCTTCTTCGTTCCTGTGCCTGTCCCTTCGGGGAAATGTCACGCGGTGTCTACCGGAGTCCTGCTAGCCTGCTACAGCCCAGATTCTCCGGAGTCCTGTTAGCCTAGTTGCTACAGCCCAGATTCACTCAGTGATGACCGACACATTCGTTGCTGGGTCATGTATGCCTATCCCTGTAAGTTAGTTCCACTTTGGGTTTACGACTAGCCATGTCAGCCCGGGTTCTTTGTCATATGGACGCTAGCGACACAATCATATACGTGACCCAAAAGGCGCAAACGGTCCCGGGCCTAGTAAGGCGACACCCGTGGGAATACCGTGCATGAGGCCGCAAAGTGATATGAGGTGTTACATGCTAGATCGGTGTGGCATAGGATCGGGGTCCTGACAACTTTGGTATCAGAGCTTGACTGCATGTAGGATTACCAAGCCAAACTGGTCGAAGTTGTGTCTAGAAATGCTCTTGTTATATAAGGGAATTGATTGTGGGATGGAACGTAAGGCTCTTTTTACTCTTTTACCTTATGCCTTCTGATCCGAGTCATCTTATCTTCCCTGCGGGGTTAAGGAACTAGGCCTTCTCTTCTTTCTATCAGGATCCACTACTAGGGAAAAGCCTATACACAGAATCTTAGCAGCAGCGCGGCTCAAAAAGGAGCGCTGCTGCTAATTAGTAGTAGCGCGTGCACGGGAAACTCGCTACTGATAAGCTTTTAGCAGTAGCGCGCTCGGTGTAAACCATGCTGCTACAAATATCAACCGGCGGTGTCCACCTAACTCCATTTAGCAGTAGCGCGGTGGCGCGAACCGCGCTACTACTACGGATGTAGTAGTAGCGCGCTTGTTCTGAGATCGCTGCTGCTAAATTTCAAATTGGCACACTTTTTTGTCCCTGTTAGCAGTAGCGCCATCGCCCAAAGCGCGCTGCTGCTAATTCCTTAGCAGCAATGGGTTTTAGCTCCCGCGCTACTGCTAACCCGCACCAACCCACCACCTTTTCCCCACCCGTCCCTCCCCTCCCCCTCCTCTCTTCCCTTTCCCCTACCTCCCACACATGCTCCCACTCTCACTCTTCTTCTTCCTCAATACTTCTCCCCCATTACTCTCTCTCTTCTACCCACCTTTCTCTCTCTTCATTACTCCTACCTAACTACACCACCTCCATTAATGCATCTCCTTTCTCTTTTTCCTTTCCCCTCCACTAGTTGAAGTTGTCTCCTCCCAAATTAGGTAGCTAGGTAGATGTAGGATTTAGTTAAGTGACCTATTTGCCCCCTAACTAGATCTATCTTTGTCAAGAAGAGCTTTGTGCACTTTTGATCTCCCTACAACATCATCTCCACCGTGTGCTCGATCTCGAGATAGAGGTGATGAAAATTTCATGCTTTTGTAAAATGGAAATATGTTTATGTGTGTGTGATATGTTTGTGGAAATTGTGTGTGTGGCATGAGTTGACGCCAAATTGTGCTTTTGAGTTGCCTATGTTTTGCCGAAATGTCGAGTTATTTCCATTTCGGCGAATTCCGGGCTCTAGATCCGTATATGTCCTATTTTTAGGGAAGGTCATGCCAAATTTTTGTATGACTTTGATGCATGCATGCATTTTTATAATCATTTTGTTTATTATTACCGTGCAGAGTTGACGATGGTCAATGGAACGATGGTGGACAGGTGGTTGCGGTCGGCGGTGCAGGACATGAAAGAAAATAACCGGACAGAGGATTTATGTCCGTGTCGAAAATGCAAAGGAATAGTTTGGCTCGACCGCCATGACGATGGTTGTGTCGAAGCGCACCTGCTCATGACTGGTTTCATGGATGGCTATACTCGATGGATAATTGAAGATGAGGATGACGATGTTGAGGATGCCGATGGGGCAGGCAGTGATGACACGGGGCAAGACGAAGGGATGATCGATAATGACGGTGGGGAAGAGGCCGGACATGGCGGCGGAGAAGGGGCCGGACATGGCGGAGGAGAAGGGGCCGGACATGGCGGCGGAGAGAACAACATGGACTCCACGCAGCAGAGTTCATCGGTACTAAGTTCAATCATGCGGGACCCTCATGTTCAAGCATTGCTTCGCAAGGAGACAAGTACTGAGAGAGCTTCTTCTAGAGAGGAGGCTAAGCTGGAGCAACTGGTGGTAGACTCGAACACTCCATTGTATGATGGTTGCAATCCTGAGGTGACCCACTTGAGTTTCACGCTCCAACTCCTGAAGACGAAGGCTAAAAACAAATGGACCGACACTAGCCTCGATGAGCATCTCAAGTACCTAAAGGATGTTCTTCCCGCGGGTAATCTATGTCCTACTAGTGTTGATGAGGCCAAGAAGATCGTGTGCCCTCTTGATCTGCCACACGTTAGATACCATGCATGCATCAACGATTGCATAATTTATCGGAAGGAGCACGTGGAAAAAACTAGCTATCCTGTGTGCAATGCTTCTCGATACAAGAAGGCCGGGAAGAAATGTCCCCAGAAAGTTGTATGGTACTTACCGATCACTCCCCGTCTCCAGAGGTATTTTGTAGATCCGAAGGAAGCAAAGCTAATGCGCTGGCACGCGGAGAGGAAGAAGCCCGACGATGGAGATGATCCGAAGCTGAGACACGTGAAGGATGTAAGCCAGTGGAGAGCGTTGAACAACTTCTATCGGTATTTTGAATGTGATGCAAGGAACATCGTGCTCGGCGCGTGTACCGATGACATGAATCCGTTTGGCAACCAGAACACCAACCATAGCACATGGCCCGTGTTTGTATGGATGTACAACCTCCCCCCTGGTTGTGCATGAAATCGAAGTACATTCACATGAGCATGCTTATTCAAGGGCTGAAACCACCAGGAAATAATATTAATTTGTATCTGGGGATACTTCAAGAGGAGTTAGACACGTTATGGAAAACACCGACCAAGACATGGGACGCCAGCAAAGGTGAGTATTTCAACATGAGAGCCGCGCTGATCACGACAGTGCAGGACTATCTCGGTTACGGATATGTGGCAGGCCAGGTGTGCCATGGATATTGCGGATGCACGCGATGCATGGATGGTACGATGTCTCAGCAGCTAACGTCAATGAAAGATGGCGGGTCTGGGAAAATCGTGTACATGGGGCATCGAAGATGGCTTGAACAGGACGACCCGTGGAGAAACCATGGAGATCTATTCAATGGTCATGCTGAGCATCGAGGACCTCCACGTAAGCGGAGCGGTGCCGAAATCGGGAAGGAGTGCCCCGCGCTGGGAAAGACGATGAGAAAGGCGCCAAAGCCGCTACTGAAGGTATGGAAGACGAGGTCTATGTTCTGGGACTTGGAGTACTGGCACAAATTCGATACACCTCATTGCCTTGATCAAATGCATATCTGTAAGAATGTCCTTGAGAGCTTGCTTGCAACACTGATGAACATGCCGGATAAGACCAAGGATGGGCCAAAGGCAATAAAAGACTTACAAGATTTGAAAATCAGGGAAGATCTGCACATGCCACCTCGTAAAAGGTCAGACGAGACAGAGAGGGAGACAGAAGCACGGGAGAAGAAGGGCAAGAAAATAAAGAAAGAGGATTATTTCCTCCCTTCTTGCTTCACCTTAAGTCAGACTGAGATCAATCAATTCTTTAAGTGCCTTACCGGAGTCAAAGTTAGTTCCGGTTACTGTGGCAAGATAAGGAGATATCTAGACACGGACAAGAAAAGGTTCAGCAGGATGAAGTCTCATGACTGTCATGTGATGATGACGCAGATACTACCTGTTGTCCTTAGAGGGATAATGGACAAGCACGTCTGTGACACACTTATTGGTCTTTGCAACTTTTTCGACGTCATCTCTCGAAAGTCGATCAGTGTGAAGCAGCTCCAAAGGCTACAGGAAGAGATCATTGTGATACTGAATGAGCTTGAGATGTACTTCCCGCCCGCGTTCTTTGACGTGATGGTGCATCTCTGTGTCCATATTGTGGATGACATAATAGACCTGGGGGAAACTGGCAGTAGCGAAGGTAGTAGCAGCGCGTTTTGCCTAAACTGCTACAACTACTGAAGTTAGTAGTAGCGAATTTCATATAAAGCGCTGCAGCTACTGAAGGTAGTAGCAGCGTGTTTTGTCCAAATGCGCTACTGCTACGTCCACTTAACCCAAAATTCTCACTCGCCCTACTTCATCCAGCCTTTCCCCCCCAAATCCCCACTCTCTCTTCCCCTGTTGCACCGGCCGCGCCCGACCCGGCCCCGACGCTCGCCCCCGACTCCGGCGCCGGCGCTAGACCCCGACCCCGGCGCTCGCCCCCAACCCGGCCCTCACCCCCGACCCCGACCCCGACGCTCGCCCCCGACCCTGGCGCAGGCGCTCGCCCTCAACCCGTCGGCCCTCGCCTCCCTCCTCTCCCCTCCCGGCCGTCATCGGGCCTGCCTCCTCACCCCTACAACCTCTGTAAACCCCCCATCTCTCTTTGCTAGGGTTCTTCGGTTAATTTACTTAGGTTTTAGTTAGGGCAGTATGTTAATTAGGTTATCTATTTAGTTATGAATTTAGCTAGGTTTCAAAATTAGCTCAATTTATATGCAAATTTGAACTGGACATGTGATATGTGCATATGTCATGTTTTGGACATGTCATGTTTGGAAAATGATCCGAGTGGCCTATGTCACGCCGGAATGTCGATTCATTTCTGTTCCGGTGAATTTCAGGCGCTCGATATGTCCATTTTTTAGCAAAGGTCATGCCGAAATTTCCCGTGAATAAAGGCATGATTTGTGCTACATAGTTGGCATATCGAGTGCTGACACATAGATTTCTTTTTATGTCATTTCTCATTTATTCATACTTTGAGAAATAAATGAGGACACTTAATCATAGGAAACATGTCGAACAACGAAGAAACTGGGCCTTCTGACCAAGATGCAGACGAGATGGATTATGAGGGTGAACAAGAGTACCTCGACTATTTGACTGCTAAGCAAGGTTTGCAGGTCGGCCTCGATGATGGTACTGACACCAACATCGACACCGACGGCGCCGGCACCGATGGCGGCACCGAGACCAGTGGGGAAGGTACCGACGGGGAAGGTACCGGCCCCGATGCCGCTACCGAAAAGAGGAAGCATAAGAAGCAGAGGATACGAAAACCTAACAAACTAGGGATTGGACGACTTGTGATCACAAAGATGGCACCTGGCAAGTTTGAGCCGTTAGAGCTGGAAGAACCTCGTAAGTGCTATGGGAACCAAGTAGGATGCATCCTACGGGAATGCGCGAGTATCAACGACGATGACTTAAGGAGTAAAGAAAATTTGACGCAGTTGCTCCTAACGAAGTTGCACAAGAGATTCAAGTTCCCCGACCGGGATGATAACATAGAACAACCGCAGGTTGATCCGAAGATGAAAAAGATTAACAATCACGCCATGGGCATGTTCAGCAATGATTTGGCCTCCTGGAAAGGGAGGGTGAAACGAGCTATTGAGGCTGATGAACCCCTGTCCAAGATTCTGGAGGAAAATCCGACAATTACGGAAGAGGAGTTCGAAAAGTTCAAGGACACTTGCGCTACCGAGGAAGCCAAGGCTAAGGCTCCGAAATTCAAGAGCCTTCAGCAAAGGAACACGGGGAAGCATCGCCTCGGAAGCCGTGGCTACCTCGGTAAAAGGCCCATATGGGAGAAGGAGGACGCGGAACGTGAAGCCGCGGGTCTCCCAGACCCCTTCACGAAGTTCACCAACCCCTTGGAGCGTGACTTCATCAGGGCCCGCTACAAGTGGGATAAGGAGAAAAAGGTTTTTTACACGGACAAGATCATGAGGAAATTGATTAGACTACTGGAGAAGCAACACCAGCTTGCAGTCGAAAGCCCTACTTCTCTGATGAGGCCCAAGTGGGACACCCCTCTCAACCGGGCCTTGAACAAACTTAAGGGACTCCCTTTGGACCAGCGGCCGCAATATGGTCGTGTGCACGGCGCTGGAGACGGCGCCACGTGGAAGGTGTTTTACAACGAGGGCCCGGAGGCCAAGAAGTAGAAAAAGAAGTTTAGTCAGGCGGACATCAACGCGAAGGTGAAGCTTGCGGTCAAGAAAAAAGCAGCTGAGGACGCGAAAAAAGCAGCCGAGGACAAATATGAGTTGCTACAGCAGGCAGTCAATGCAGCTGTAACTCCCTGCAGAAATGATTTTGCTACTAACTTGGTTCCAGTTATCATCAACTGGGCGAAGGAAAATCCAGACAAGACGGTACATGATTTCCCGTTGCCCAGTTTCGTCGGGAGCAACTCCATGAACAACAACACCATCGCACCATCACTTGCTCACGCAACCGGGCCTCCTCTCGCAGCCGCTCCCGCTCATAGCAGCGCATCCTCAGTCTCAGGCGTGCTAGGTGGGCCTTCGTCTTTGGCTGAGCTCGACGCCGTCACGGTAATTACATGTCGCACCAACATATATATATATATATATAATATTCCATTTTTGTTGCCTTTCAGTTGTTTTACGCCACAGACATATGTGTTTGCAGGCGAAAGAAACCCCATGCACCATACTCTACTTGATCAAAGGCCAGAAGTTGGACGTGGGAAAGGGGATGATAATGGACCCCTCTCAACGCACATTCCACAATCAGCCAATCCCCGCTGGGCACTTTAGGGTTAGCTTGACCAGTGTGAAATCGGGGCACGAGGATTTGCCTCCTCCAGTACAGCATGTGGGAGCGGACGACGAGACCCCGCCGCGGATTGGAAGCTGCAAGAATTGGGTGCTGCTATGGCCAAAGAATCTTATTCGTCTGGAGCCGGCCGACGGCACACCAATAACTACCACACATCAACAAGCATGTGCAGAGACCACCACCCCGCCTACGCAATTACCAGTTCCTATAGTGCCGGGTGAGAGCGGCGGACGACATGATGAAGGGGGTGCAATAGTACTGGCTGATGTAATTTCTCCTGTAGAACAGAGAATGGATGATCAGACGAAGGTTGACCCTATGGATTTCCTCAATACAAACGCGTATGACTGTGACATAGATATGATGAGTCAACCATATGACGAATCGGGCTATCAGCTTGCTAATGAGGATATGGATGATATGCCCGGGTAGGGTCGTAGCAGGGATTGCAAAAAGTCTCTCTTCATGAAATCCTCACAGGACATGCCTGAAGATGCCGCCTCAACACAGGCTCAACTAGCCGGGCGCGAGGGTCGTACAGTACTTAGCCTGGGAACACTGGGGCAGGGGTTAAGGAAGGGTCTGGAAGGTGTGCCCAAGAAAAAGGTGAGGAAGAGATCGGGGAAGGTAACTGCCTCCAAACAAGCCAGAGCACATAGCAGCCAGATGATGCATTATGAAGAGCGTGTACCTGTGAAAGGTGCGGTCATGTTCCATCTCATGGGCGAGCCGACGCTACCGCCGAAACCGCTGGAGGCACTATCAGGGGATCTCAGGAGACTACACGACCATGTGCTGTCGACTGAGAAAAGCCTACTAGCCTCAAAGGATCCTGGATATCCGACATACGCGGCTCGTGTGCCTGAGGGGAAGTGCTACGTCGACACACGGCCCGTGGAGGTGTTCTTCCTGCGGTTTGACCATATCTTTGAGATGTTTCTAACAAGGCGGCTTGATTTTACTATCGTCCCCCTTTTTGCGCTACATATGAGATCCATCATGAAGAGTGAAGAAGTCTCGCAAATCTATGTGGCGGATCCGTACTACATGCACGAGTCTTTCTTGAGTCTCGGCGACTTTGAGCGTGAAACTGCTAGGGAGTACCTCCAAAACTTCATGGTACAGAATAAGGACCGGGAAATTGTCCTTGTGCCTTATCATCCAAAGTAAGTCAGTTCCGGACAACCCTTTCGTACATTTCAATCATTACTTCTCTCTCATATGGGGAATAATTTGAGCTGTCTTTTCCCCGCAGCAACGGGCGCACCGTCCTTATCGTTCTTTACCCGCAAGTCTCCCACGCCGTGTATTTTGACCCTTCCAGAGACTACGAGAAAAAAGACTACACCCACATAATGAATATTCTAGATGATTCTCTCCAAGGCTTCAGCTTTAGAGGTAGCCACGTGCAGATCAAGAAACAAAGGAACAAGAAGATGGGTTTTGTGCATAAAACTAACTTGTCCTGCATCCATGTCCCAAAACCAAGCAAGAAGGATGGATTCTACATCGTCCATCTCATGATTCAGTTCAAGACGGATCACCAAAACCTTCTCATTAATAGAAGAAATGATGATCATATCCACAAGTGGCTAGAATCTCATGGAGAAGCGGATTATAAACTTAGAGATGACTTCTTTTGCATCCAAAGCGACATTGCGACGATCATCATGAAAGAAGTCGTCGATGAGAAGGGGATGTTCCACCACGGCCCTATATCGCGAGCTGACGTCCGAACTCGCATAGGCATGCAACGTCTAGACCTCACACCGTTCAAGAAGCTAGGGTTCATCCTCGATGATATGGAAGGATGGAACTTCTAGTGATTTATGATGCCGATGATGATGATATGTGTGTCGGTTGAACTTGTATACTTTTTGTAGCGATGAAACTTTGTGATGTCCACGGTCCCTGCTGAACTTGCGTAACGCTACTTTGTTAGTTTGCATACGATGACCTGCGTACCTCTAGTTAATTAATTTGCATACTGTATGTTGCATCTAGTTGCTAACCCTTTCTTTTTCGGTGTTGCTCTAGTATATTTTGTTGCATATATATGATTGTACATCCTCTTCATGAACATCCATCTCTAACAGGTACCTAGTTTCTTGATGGCGAGATGGAATTGCTATGTCGTGTACAAAGGAAAGGTTCCGGGGGTGTACAACGAGTGGCATGAGTGTCAGGCGCAAGTGAATGGGTTCACGGGCGCCAGCCATAAAGGCTTCAAAAGCAGACAAGAAGGAGAAGCTAGTTACTTGAGGTTCACGCTAGCGCAAGAGAGGGCTCGTAACCGCCACCTCATGTACTGCATAGTTCCGCTCTCACTCATAGTGATAGCACTTCTTGCGTATACCTTTGTTTAGATGGATGATGTTGTTGTAGTTGCAAGTATTCGAGACTTGCATGTATCGCTATTTTCGAGATGATGACAAGATATCACTTTGTGTTGGATGATGATTATGATGAGACTATTTGTATGTACATGCTATGATTACATTTGTGGTCTCGCATGCATTTGTATGTGTATCATGATGACATTTCTATGTGCTAAAGATTCTTCTATAAAGCCTGTTTAAATACAAAACAAATAAGCCAAAAAAAACTACTAAAATTAGCAGTAGCGAGTGTATAAAAGTTAGCAGCAGCGCCGCGGTAGCAGTAGCGCGTCCAGGCAAAGCGCGCTAGAGCTACTAGCAGTAGCGAGCTTCGGCTAACAGCGCTGCTGCTACACTTGTGTAGCAGTAGCGCGGGTGAGCACGCGCTACTGCTATGTGTTAGCTGTAGCGCCTTATTAGTAGCGCCTATCCCCGCGCTACTGATACATCTAAAACCCGCGCTACTGCTAGCCTTTTCCCTAGTAGCGATCACGTGTTACTAATCCATAGACTTATAGGATTGATGGATTCAAGCCCCAGTTCAGTTGCCACTACTTCGGTGTATTCATAGCTGGACTCAGATCCTTGATATTGTGAAGATCGAGTGGTCATGCCACCATTTTGTAGGATGTCTCAAATCTTTTGATCATTTACAGTCGTTATGTTGTCCGAGTCATCCCAGGTTTCTAAACAATCTGATGCATTTGCAAAATCCTTTCCCTCTGGTTTCGTTGTTCCTTTAGTCCAGGTTAATCACACTAATTGTTGAGTTGAGGTATTCTATTGCCTCGACATATATGTTGGAATTATTATTATGACCCTAGGTGTCTTAGAGTACCACCTAGTAAGCAAGCCATGATTTGTGTTTCCAGTGTGATGATTCTGGCCGTCATTCTCGAAAGCATCCCATGATGCCACTTAATTAGTAGGCTTTCTATTCCTGGTTTCTTGAACCCAAGATTCACTGTACTTACTTCATGTTGATAGCGTTTGCTAGTTCCTTTAGGATATTAGTAACTTTGTGATAGTCCTCGAGGTTCGTGGTATATCATTCTTCCAAATACCATGAACCATCCTTGGCAGAAGTTCCTCGTTGAACCAAAAGATCACAACAAGAGTGCTCTTGATGAGATCCCCATTCTATATTGTGACTCTGCCAATCCTAGCTCTCTGCATGGGTTATCCGGAAGAAATATGTTGAATTTGTTCGGCATACTAATCCATGCATCCACAACTCAGAAAAACATATGTTCCTTTGAGTTGTCCCTCTTTAGTTATCTTCTGACCTTCGTCTATCAATTGATAGTCAAGAGTATGCATGCATTCGTTCATCTGTGCCTATCATTCTTGTGGTCCGTCAAGGCATTCTTGTTTAGAATGACTAGGAGAAACAAAACTCCAGTACCTCATCAATCTCTAGGATTGGGTCAAAGCAGTTGTATTCCGCGATCAAATGCAATCAAGCTTATGGTATGTTCTACCCTGAAGTATTTCCCACTTTATGTCAGGAATATCATGAGAATTGCACCTTCTCTTATGAATTCTTGATGTAGTGATACTTCTCACCATCATTATTCATTCCTCGGTGTCATGTTGTCACAACCGGAATGCCGAGAAGTGAATCATGATTTGTGAAATCAATACTCCTAGCAACTGTGTTGCTTGGTAGTTAATGGACAATATTCTCATTCTTAGCGTGTTGTTTATTGAATCATCATTCTAAGATAGATTGTGCTACCTAGTCCTTATTCCCGGTGCACTCTCTGATCAATGAGTTAGGATAGTGCCAATCCTTGCTTATTTGATCATATCGTCTTGCCCTGAAAAGAAAGATTGCTCCCGAGCTTAGTAACATATCGGTGGTTCGTGATTTTCCGGATATCTTCACGGAAGTATCACCAGGTTGTCGCCTGACCGCTATGTTGAGTTCATGATCGAGTTGGTTTCTTGTAAACCAGCCATTCTCCAAGAATCTGTGTTGCATACCCCTGAGTTGGTTGGTCAAGCTAAACATAAACTTGGAGAGTTGGAAGATGGAAGCTTTTCCGATTTAGTTCATCTTAAGGGGTATCTTGTATGTGTGTTGAAGAAAGATGATATCTTCATCGATTGATCCTCGTGACCAGTTGTCAGACCTATTGTCTTGCCAAAACTTTGATTTGAGTGTGGGCTATCCTCAAATCAAATCAGAACCAACAATGTTCGTAATGTTGTCTTACTCGTGGATTTTCCTCGAGCATACACCGTTATGTCTTTTGGTTATGACCAATGCTATCACTTGATCTCATAATTATGGAATTCCATGTCCATGGGAATCTGGATGAATTGTTGTTGAGCCCATCGACAACATCCTTATCTCCTCCCTTATTTTGTTGAACATTAAGCTAGTGTTGGAAACTTCTATAAGCATTATCTTCATGTACCGTTCATGAAGCATGTGTTGGATGAAAGAAGTGACTTTCTCAGATTCACGTGCATTTGAGGCAAGTTGCCGTCGTGAAGCCGAGGAATTCAATGTTGCTTCCTCTGGAATCATCCCAAGTCAGTCATGCACGTGTGAAGTATGCTATGGTTTGACAGGCTCGCTACCTCCATTCCACATGTATCTCCTAGTACACCAAGCCACTGGCTGATTTGTTCAAGGACAAGAAGTTCCTTCATAAGAGCTAATCATGACTTATGTTAGGACTTTGTTATCCTCGATGATGGTTCCCAACTTGAACTCGGTAGTGTTTTATTATAAGACTACTATGTGGTCATGCTTGTCTAGGATAGCGTGTTCACATGTATGTAGCAAAAATAGCTCATGTTTTGAAGCTTGCTATCATAGTTCATTTCCCGAGAATCTTCCATCGTCATCTCGTCGGTTTGTGTTGCAAACTTTCATTTTTCTTTCTAGACTAGATGAGTCTGGAATATCATGTTACCAACCAGATCTGAATCTCTGGCACATATGATGGTTGGAACCTTTCCAAGATCTATGATGTAGGTCCCGACAAGGTTGATGTTCTGGCCGACACACCTAGCCGGAAGATCTATCATTGTAGTATCTTGATTGAGCAAGTCGACCATCTTCTCCATGAGGATTTCGAGTGACTTATTATAGAAGTTGCTCCTTATGGATCCTTTGTATTCCGAAGTCCGACCTTTACTTGATGGCCATGTAGATGCTTTTAAGCATGATCGTGGTACCTAGAACGTCAAGAGAACATTAGAAGCGAAGTGCTAAATGTCTCTCAGTCGATCCTCCAGATTTTGTTTCCTTGGCGTCGTCAAGGTAAAATCTGAGAAAGTGTTGTCCTTCTTTGCACCTGCATCCTCCGTCGTTATTCATCATGGTAGTATGATGTGTTGCCAGGATCCTCGACACGGATGTTGGTAAGACCTTGATGGGTATGGAAATGCTCAAATTCATGAGAGCAGCTCAGACACTAGGTTATATCCTGGGTATCAATCGGAATGTGCCTTCCTTTTGCCGAGTTGTTCGATAACTGTAGTTTCCGTTCCAAACTGGGTATGACATTCTTTCAAATTCCTTCAAACGATCAATTTTGAATTGCCTCAGGCTGGTATGAAGAGTTTCAGTGATCCGTATCAAAACTAATTCTTTTTGCCACTTAAGGCATAATTCTACGAGTCACCTCCTCTAAGATGTCTCGTTATGGTATCATGGCAACTCAGCTCCTCGCTACGTTGGCAACCGTTCACCACCTTCTTAAGTGTGGAACTATCGCCTATCTACTGAACCTTCATCATCTGTTTCACTCCATCACTCTAGATGTATGCTTCGTGTCTCAGCTCAAGAGATGTTCCTACGTCTCATTCCTTAAGTTGATCTTGTGATCATTAAGATGATCCATCATTGTAGAGTTGCCTCTGTCCTCGTGTTTGATGAAGGTTTCGAAAGCAAAGACATCAAGATCAATTGGAGAAATGAATCGACATCTTCGAGAAGGGCAACTGGATCATGAAGATTGTGTTAGCTTTGTGTCCCCTCTGTCTACTTACCTCACGTCTTGAATCTCGGGAAGAGATTCTTGTTTAGTGGGGGTGAGTTGTCACATCCCTAGCTTCTGGTACTTCCTGGAGTTGCATCTTGTTGCATCATGTTTAAATTTTATTTAAGTTGAAATGGGGATTGACAAACCCTAGCACCAAAATTAAATCAAATAGGGTCAACCATAAAATCTTTTCAATAAACCCAAAATGTCCCTAAGAAAAGTTCATGATTTCCGGTTAAGGTGGAAACCTCTACCAAAAATGATGAATATATTCTTAGATCATTTTTGGATTTTTAAATTAACTCATATTGTATTTGAATTAGGGCATTTAAATCCTATAAATATTTTAAATGCTCTAAAAATTCTGAAACTACTTGAGGGCTATTGGGAATAATTTCACAAGTGCCCACAGTTATTTTCAGCATTCTATCAAATGGTTTGGTATATTTACTAAATCAAAACAAAACAGAAAAAATAGAAACTGAAACAAAAGAAAGAGAAAGAGAGAGGAAACTACCTGGGCCACCTACCTGCAGCTGCACCGGCCCAGCTCCTGTTCTGGCCCAGCCCACCAGGGGCTCCCCCTGTCGTCTTCCACCTTCTGCCAGTGGGCAGGAGGGCGCGTGGCCGCGGCGCGCTGGCACGTTCCTGGCCACCTCCTGCTTGCCGCTGACTGCCTAGAGCTGGCTAAGGATGCCACACACTCTCCCACGCATCCCTTGACCGCTTGCTCGTCCCCATCCCCTCTCTGACTCTCTCTCCCGTGACCATCCGTACGCACCGGAGACCATCGGCGAGAACCACCACGGCCACAGCTACCCCCTCGCCCCTCTGTTGAGCCCACGAGCTCCGCGTCGTCCTACTTGTCATCTCCACCGAGCCAAGCCAGCCGGGACGCTCCATAGCGTCTTCATCACCACCATCTTCCACCTCGGGAGCCGGTCACCACCGATGTCAATTCACTGTCACGAAGCCGTCCCCGAGCAAGTCGAGCCCCTCTTCATGATCACTGTGAGCTTAGCCGTCATTTCCCCCTAACCCCGCGGCCTAGCGCCCGTTGTAGCTGCATTTTTCATTGATGCCTGAAGCACGCCGCCGCATGAGCTCGTTGCCGACGAGGCTCCTGTGGCCATTTGGTCCCGTGCGTGCCTCCGTTGGGTTCGTGAGCTCTCATAGTTCATGTAGGTACAAACCGCTGGTCCCCCCGCGCGCCGTGTCGTCGATTCCGTTGACACCAGACCTCCGGCCGCCGCCCAACTCGCCGCTGCCGCCGCTACAAACCACCACGCACCCTATCTCTGCCACCGGTGGATTCGCACGATCCCCAGCTCGCTGTAGAACCCAACCGTGTCGCAAGCCGTGCCCTGTGGGCGGTTTCCGAGCCATCCCGCCACCGCGGCACCTCGCCAGCGAGTTAATCCCGGTTAAACGCCGGCCTAACTACAGATTAGGCGCTAACCTAATAGTCTTAGGTCATTGACAAATGGGCCCCACGCCCTTAATTAATCACAGGTTTATCTCCCTGCTTAGATTAAGCTGATGTCATGGCCCCACCGGTCAGTTTGACTTGGCCAGGTCAGCATTGACTGGGTCCCACGTGTCAGCCTCAGTAGCTGACTCTTTATCACTGACCAGTGGACCCCACTGGTCAGGTTTGACCTGGTCAGCCGCAGTTGATCTGCTAACGTCACATTGACGCACTGCTGACGCAAATGTTTTCTGGAATTTAAATAAATCTTAAATGATTTATTATTTTCAGAAAATGTCCTAAACTTCTAAAAATCATAGAAATTCAACCGTAACTCAGAATGAAATAATTTATATATGAAAAATGATCAGAAAAATCCAATCTATCCATTTGTACTGGTTTCATGCATGTTAGAACAACTTATGACTACTGTTTAGCACAAATCATATAAATGGCATTTGAATATCCACATATGGGGTTTGAATTTTAATCTTGGATTCAAACCAACTCCATTTAATCTGTTGTAGTTGCATTAGGCCAACACACTCATTCTACCATGCCATGATCATGCATCATATTGTGCATTGCATTGATTGTGTTTCTTCTTTCTTTGTCGGTGCTTGTCCCCTCTCAGTAGACGTGTACCGACGATGTGATCGATGACACCGATGAAGAACTATACTATCTTCAGAAGTGCCAGGCAAGCAAAACCCCCTTGTTCATTCTGATACGATCCCACTCTCTCGCTCCAGCTCTCTTTTACTGCATTAGGACAGCAACGTTTAAACTGTTACATGTTGCGGTAGTTGAACCCCTTTCCTCTGCATGACCTGTCATTGCCACAGTAAATAGATGAAACCCACTAGCATGAGTAGGAGTTGTTTGAGCCTGATATGCCTAGTCATTCATGCTTGTTTGTTATGCCTGCTATTGCTTAGAGTTGTGTTAGGTCTGATTCATCAGGGATGAATTGGAATGTGGTGAACATGTCCTACTGTTGAGAGCTAAGTGTGTGAACACGATTTGGTAAAGGTAGCGGTGAGAGGCCATGTAGGAGTACATGGTGGGTTGTCTCATTGAAACCGTCCTCAGGAACTGAGTTCTGCGTTTGTGATCCATGAATAGCTACTACCACACATTGGAATGCTTAAGTGCCCCTCTCGACTTATTAATGAACTCTATCTCTGTCCAGGAGTTGCAACTAGTTTCTGGTGTTTGTAGGTAGTGTTAGTAGTCTACCAAGTGGCACCAGGTACAGGTGGGCTTGGGACAGACTAGGCACCGTGGCACGGTGTACCAAGCATAGTTCCACCCATCGAGGTGGGCTTGGGAACCCTGCACATATCGTTTGGGGCCATGAGCGACACCCCGGCTGGATCTCCTTGCTATGGAACCCGAATAGGCGATAAACCTGGACGAGAGACTTGTGTGGTTAGTCAGGTCGTGGCCGACACCCTCGCTGGGCTTCCACTTGAAGGATGCCGAGTACATGTCGTGTAAACGGTGATAAGTGGTGGGAGCATGTGTGAAGAAGTACACCCCTGCAGGGTTAACATTATCTATTCGAATAGCCATGTCTGCGGTAAAGGACTTCTAGGTTGCCTGTACAGTTCATAGACAAGTGAAAGTGGATACTCCAAAATGCGCAAGATAAGCATGAGTGCTATGGATGGCGTTCTCGTAGGGAGACGGGAGTGGATCCATAGTGGTGTATTGATATGGTGAATATGTGGACTCGTGTGCGCCACCTCAAAAGAGTTACTTGCAGTCGTAGTTCAGGATAGCCACCGAGTCAAAGCAGGCTTGCTGCAGTTAAACCCCACCATCCCCTTTGTTGATAATGATGCATATGTAGTTAGTTCTGATGTAAGTCTTGCTGGGTACATTTGTACTCACGTTTGCCTATTTTATGTTTTTGCAGAGAGACTTCAGTCTCACTAGTAATTCCGTGTGAACTTCGATGTTTAGCTTGTTACCTCAGCTATGATCTTGTGCCCTCAGCAGGATCTGGTAGGTAGTCAGTCTTCTCAGCCTTTTTCATTTATAGTTGTCTGTACTCAGGCATGTTAAGCTTCCACTTGTGTTTTGACTTGTATGCTCTGAATGCTGGGTCGAGAGACCCATGTTTGTAATATCTCGCTCCTCAGAGCCTATTGAATAAAATACTTGAGTTGTAGAGTCATGTTGTGATGCTGAGGGAGTCGTGGACTAGGGGGTGTCCGGCTAACCGAACTATCACTGTCGGCCGGACTCCAAAACTATGAAGATACAAGATTGAAGACTTCGTCCCGTGTCCGGATGGGACTTTCCTTGGCGTAGAAGGCAAGCTTGGCGATACGGATATGTAGATCTCCTACCATTGTAACCGACTCTGTGTAACCCTAGCCCTCTCCGGTGTCTATATAAACCGGAGGGTTTTAGTTCGTAGGACACATAACAATCATACCATAGGCTAGCTTCTAGGGTTTAGCCTCCTTGATCTCGTGGTAGATCTACTCTTGTACTACCCATATCATCAATATTAATCAAGCAGGAGTAGGGTTTTACCTCCATCGAGAGGGCCCAAACCTGGGTAAAAACATCGTGTCCCTCGTCTCCTGTTACCATCCGCCTAGATGCACAGTTCGGGACCCCCTACCCGAGATACGCCGGTTTTGACACCGACATTGGTGCTTTCATTGAGAGTTCCTCTGTACCGTCGCAATCAGGAAGGATGCCTCGTCCCGTCTTTAAAGACGACACCATTGCCAAAGGAGCTTTGGCCATCAGCCAAACTATCCGGCTAGGCGGTTTTCTTATGACCGCCTGTTCGGCCGCCGCGCCGATGATGACCTCTCGGGTCATCAAAAGCGATCTTCACGTCAACTCGGAACTCACCGAGCATCTAGATCCGATGGAGCTCTCCTCTGTAAACGAGCTCTTGGATCGCATCGCCGCCCTGGGAGTCGCTACAGACTATGATCAGATCGGGCCTAAAACCGATCTGAGAGAGATCAACTCTCCCCAGGCTACCCATCATGTTGCTGTGGTGGAGGAACAGCCCGACGACTCTTCTTCTACACTAAGGACAAGCTATGTCCGAATTCCCGAACCCTCCATGCCGGATTCCCGTGGAGGGACGGACGCCGATCAAACCCTGAACCTGAAGTTAGGCAGCGGGTCGGATTCGTTGGACAACATCCAACAAGCCAAACTTCCATGTTCGGAAACTTTCCGGCCCCTGAGTCTTAGATTGGACGGTATTCCGAATTTAATTCCACCCGCCCACCCAAACACAAGTGATCTATCCCGAATCCGGCAAGAGCCCGCTGAAATAGTACATCATTACTGGGCCAGATTCCTCCTGGTTATGGACAGGATAAAGGACTGCCGTGAGGAAAGAGCAATCTCAATTTTCTGCAATAACTGCACGGACAAAGGAATCATGAACGCCATAAGTTGTCGCGAAATTACACGCTTCACCGACCTGGCGACCATAGTACAAAAGTACTGTGCGATGGAGAGCGCCTGGAAAACCGAAACCAAATTTTGGGACAATCCGGCTCCGAACACAACCCTAGTCCGAAAGAAAAGGGTGCGTCATATTCAGGCACCTGGGTTAAAAACCAAAAAGCAAAAACCCCCTAAAGGGCACGGCACCGTACTGGAAGGATGGCTCAACGGACCTTGCACGATTCATAGCATAGATGGCGCCACTCCAACGCATAGCCTTCGAGCATGTTGGATACTACGGCAGGTGGCCAAAAGTGGCGAAGAGCTTCTAGCCCCAGAGAACTAGCCCAGCAGTACCAGTACGGTATTAACAGTCTTCGAGACTTTCGCATCAAACAATATGCGAAAACGAACACTCCGCAGCCTTGCCGAAGTCTACCAAATAGCAACAATAAACCCATGGAGTGACACGGCTATTACCTTTAATGTCAGTGATGAACCTAAATTCCGAACAGCCCGAGCACCAGCCGCATTGGTCCTCAGTCCAATAGTGGACGGTTTTCACCTTACTAAGGTACTCATGGATGGCGGCAGCGGATTAAACCTCATCTACAAGGAAACCCTTCGAAAAATGGAAGTAGACTAGAGCCGCATCGAGCGAAGCAACACAACCTTCAGAGGAATAATCCCCAGTCAGGAAGCATGCTGCACAGGAAAAATCACACTAGATGTGGTATTCGGCTCGCCGGACAACTATAGGTCCGAGGAGATAACGTTCCATGTGGCCCCGTTTAGCAGCGGATATCACGCTTTATTAGGACGCGAGGCATTCACAATTTTTCAAGCTATACCCCATTACGGGTACATGAAGCTCAAAATGCCCGGGCCCAACAGAATCATCACCCTTGCTAGTGATCCGGACGTAGCACTGCGCGCCGAAAATAAGACAGCTGCACTAGCCCTTGAGGCGCTATTCGAAGCCCTAGCGGCCAAGGAACTAACAGCGCTGTGCTCCACGGTGAACAGGGACGACGTGATACTTGACAAAAGATCCAAGTCCACCTCTTTTAAGCCAGCAGACGAAATAGTCAAATTCCAAGTCCATCCAACGGACCCTACAAAAATGGCCTCCATTGGGGCACAATTAAACCCTGATGTAGACGCCGCACTACGAGAATACCTACGGGAAAATTGGGATATTTTTGCCCGGCACCCTTCAGACATGCCAGGAATCCCACGCCGGCTGGCAGAGCACAACCTAAATATCCTAAAAGGATTCAAGCCAGTCAAACAGGCTCTTCGGCAATTTTCCGAACCCAAAAGACAGGCAATGGGAGAAGAGCTAGCCAAATTGCTAGAAGCTGGATTCATCAGAGACATAAAACATCCGGACTGGCTAGCAAACCTGGTAATGGTACCAAAGAAGGACAAATCCTAGCGCCTGTGTGTCGATTTCAAGGACCTTAACAAGGCTTGCCCAAAGGATCCCTTCCCCCTTCCCTGCATCAGTCAAATTATCGACGCTACCGCAGAACACGATTCATTGTGCTTCCTCGATGCATACTCTGGCTACCATCAAATCAAGATGGCAGAGCCAGACCAAGCCGCAATGGCATTCATTACTCCATATGGACCATTCTGCTTCAACACAATGCCCTTCGGGCTCAAAAACGCCGGCGCAACATACCAGCGCATGATTCAAACATGTCTGGCAAACCAGATCGGCAAAACAGTGGAGGCATACGTAGATGTCGTGGTCGTCAAATCCAAGTACATCCAAACTCTAGTAGACGACTTGAGGCTCACATTCGACAGTCTCCGAGCATATGACATTAAGCTCAACCCGGAAAAACGCGTTTTCGGCGTGCCAGCCGGAAAGCTCTTGGGCTTCATTGTATCCGGTAGAGGAATTGAAGCAAACCCAGCCAAGATCCGAGCTCTATCACAATTGGATATCCCAAAAGACCTCAAGCAAATACAAAAATTGACTGGATGCGTGGCGGCTTTACGCCGCTTCATCTCCCGCTTAGGAGAAAAGGCATTACCCCTTTATCGCCTCCTCCGGCGCACCGAACACTTCGAGTGGACGGATGCCACCACAGCCGGACTCGAAGAAATAAAGGCCATATTGGCAACAAATCCGGTCCTGGCCGCGCCCAACATGGGTGAACCAATGCTCTTATATTTTTTAAGCAACAAATAGTGGGGAAGACCCCCACTGTAACTCTCATTTTCATTAATATGGTGTGGCAATTACAAGTGGATTTACATGGTGGATCATGAGGGAAACATAAAAAGTAAATCTACAAAGTGTCAAGCCAACTTTGCATGCCCTCCTTCAAACCAGGTTTGGCCTTCTTTATGATCATGTTGAAGTGATTCTTAAACATGGCTATACAGAAAGCCATATTCTTAACTTTGTGATAAACAATTATGCTATTTCTGTGCTTCCATAAACTCCAGCAGCCAGCAATTAAGCACTCTTTGAAACATCCATAAGTATCTTGTTTTCTTCCTTCCAATAACATCTCTATCAGATTATGATCAGTATCCCATTGGTAACCAATGTTCATCCAGAAGTTTTGGCTGAAATCACAACTAAAAAATAGGTGCATTAGATGTTCATTAGGCTCATCATCACATAACTCACACTTACTTGTCTCAATGTAAAAATTCTTCCTGTTTAAAAAGTCTCTAGTATTCAGTCTATCTTGCAATAGAAGCCAAAAGAAGAATTTCTGTCTGGGCACTGTAGAGGATTTCCGAATCCACTGGAAGGGTTTAGGAGCATCAGCAGGATTTCCCATGTATTCAAGATATATTCTCTTATTAGAATATTTAGTACCACCCCAATAAAACTTCCAAGAATCAGGCATTTGCTGGTTATCTCTGTTGTTTATCAACATTCTTAGGTTGATGCTCTGTTGAACAGCAATAGAAGACATTGGCAAATGGAATAAGTCATAGAATTCATCCTCTTCCATATTGCTTGCAGATGTCAGTGTGATTTCCAATTTTTTTACATAAGAGAATAGTTGAGGCATGGCCTGGGAAAGTATTTGAGAACACCATTTATCCGACCATAGTTTGATTGTATTACCAATCCCATCATAGCTTATGGTCATGTCTTTAAATTCTCTCAAAATAGAGCAACAGTCTCTCCACCAGAAAGATCCCACCCTGGTAGGGTAACTAGGTACCTCACCATTGTTATAGTAGTTGTTCCAAATAAGGTTAACCCATGGAATATCTTGCTCGTTAAAGAACTTGAATAGGAATTTAGTAAGCAGAGTTTTGTTTTGAACTCGTAGATCTAGCACACCCAGACCACCTGCTTTTTTTGGCAAGCATACATTATCCCATTTGACAAGGCAGTTCCCTTTTTTATTGATATCTTTGCCATACCATAGGAAGTTCCTACCTGATTTTTCAAAATGATCCAGAATGGTGAATGGAACTCTGATGCAGCACATAGCAGAAATAGGTAGAGCAGCAACAATGGATTTCAGGTGAACAAGTCTCCCTGAGTAAGACATCATGGTGGCAATACCAGCAAGCCTGTGATCAAGCCTAGATACCATGGGCATAAAGTCAACTACTTTAGGCCTAGTAGATCCCATAGGCAGACCAAGATATGTAAATGGCATAGCTTCTTTTTTGTAGTTAAAAGTGTTGGCCAGATCCATAGCTTTGTCATCAGAGATATTGATAGGTACCATGGAGGATTTACTGAAGTTTACTACAAGCCCAGTGAAATTGGAAAACTTATCAAGGATCTCAATAAACTTCCTGATTTGTACCTCATCTGCCGGCAGAATAACAAGTGTATCATCAGCATATTGTATGATAGGATAGCATTCAGTAAAGTTTGTATCAATGGGCAAGGATAGTAGGCCATTCCTCCATGCATCATTAACCATTATTTGTAGTAATTCTCCAACCATAACATATAGTAAGGGGGAGAAAGGATCTCCTTGTCTGACTCCACATTTTCATTGAATGCACTTACCAGGAACACCATTAAGAAGGACATATGTTGTAGCAGTGGATAGTATAGCAGTTACCCATCTAATCCATTTGCTGATGAACCCCAGATGCTTCATCATGAACAAGATGGCCATATAATTGACTTTATCAAATGCCTTAACAAAGTCAATCTTAAAAATGATGATTTCTTTCTTGGATTTGTGACACATATGTAAGTATTCAAAGCTCCAAGCAAGGCAGTCCTGAATATTCCTTGTCTTGATAAATCCATATTGGTTCTTGCTAACTCTGGATATAATAATCTGTTGCACTCTATTGGCGAGGAGTTTAGTAAGTATTTTGATTGGAATACTTACAAGAGAAATTGTCCTATAATCATCAGGTGATTCAGGATTGTCTTTCTTAGGTATCAGGGTTATATAGGCATTGTTGATAGGAGCAAGGGATACAACTTCATTATAAAAATCATTAATGAATTTGTAGAAATATTGTTTGATGATGTGCCAGCATTTCTTCATGAATAATCCATTGAAACCATCAGGTCCAGGACATTTATCATTTGGCATATTATTAATAATATCATCAATTTCTTCATTGGAAAAAGGTCTATCAAGATCATGTAGATCCTCTTCCATAGCAAGATGTGATATATCAAAATTTTGTGAATATGAGGAGACAGTGCCAATTCTATTTTTGAAAGATTCCCATATAATGGCAGCTTTATGGTCATGTTCAAAAACTTGTTGATGATCCATATACATAAGATAGGTGATGTAGTTGTGTTTGAACACATAAGTAGCAATGGCATGAAAGAATTTGGTATTTTCATCACCCAGGTTAGCCCATCTTATATTTGCCCTAATTCTCCAATATATTCTCTTAGCCTCCAATAACTTGTTTGTATGTTTGACAAGTAAGACTCTAAAATTCCTTTCAATCCTAGATAGCATTCTTTGTTCCTCAATACCATCCATAATTTTCACATAGAAACAACAATTGTCAATTATTTTATTCAGTTGGGAGTATTGTTTGCTCCATGCTTTCAATCCTCTTCTGATAGCTTTGAATTTTGAGTTTAAATTTTTTGCAGAATCAGAGTAATGGGTTGAATTCAACCAATGTTTCTCCACCGTTTCAAGAAATCCACTAAATTTAGTCCAATACTCTTCAAATCTGAATATCTGGCTTTTGGGGATGTTGCTGTCAATTTGAATTTTAATAGGCACATGGTCAGTTGTGATTTTTGCCAAGGGGATGGCCATAGTAGATGGATGAGCAGTAGTCTAGTGGGGGCTAGTGAAAATCCAATCTAGCTTTTCCAAAAGAGGCTGATCTTGTTTATTGCTCCATGTGAATGATCTTCCTTTGAGGGGGATTTCAACTAAATCCAAATTGACAATAATATTATTGAAAGTCATCATACTGACAGGATCACCACCTGGTTTATTCCTATTCTTAGGACTTCTTATAAAGTTAAAATCACCAACAATCATCCATAACTTAGATTGCTGCATATTTAGATTCATAAGCCAGTCAATGAACTCCATTTTACCTTCATTGCAATTAGGCCCATAAACATTAGTGAGGAACCAACATGAATTATCCAGGTTAGAAGTAAATTCAATGGTGATCTGAAAGTAGCTTTTGGATATTATCTTGCCTTTCATAATATTACCATTCCAAATAGTGATCAATCCTCTAGAGCTGCCATTAGAGGGTGAGTAACAGTATTGGTTGAATCTTTTGGGGCAAAAATTCTTGATATATGTGCTGCCAAATATATCTCTCTTGGTTTTTTGAAAGGTCATGATACAACAAGAACTTTCCTCAATTTTCTTTCTAATATCATTCCATCTAGCTGTGGAATTTATACCTCTCACATTCCAGTTTAAGATATTCCAGCTCCTATTCATGAAAAATATGTAGGTGGAAAGATAAGATCATATTATGAAAAGCATAATATGAGCAGCCCAATAGATTTGTGATATAACTGGAGCAGACAATGACATAGATGTAATAGCAATCATAGTAAGATGGGAGGTGCATGGATGGGTAGATCATCATATAGAGCTGACACATATAAAAGGAGGTTCTACTGACAACAAGCACATAGTGACAGAGGTAGCACATAGAGTAATTATTACATCCCATACTGATAGATGATGCACGCAGGCATCCAAATAACATAGAAAAGCAAACATAAAGCAAGGAAATCATAACTAGTTGGCAGATATGGGAGCCAACA
This sequence comes from Triticum dicoccoides, assembly GCF_002162155.2. Taxonomy (NCBI): domain Eukaryota; kingdom Viridiplantae; phylum Streptophyta; class Magnoliopsida; order Poales; family Poaceae; genus Triticum; species Triticum dicoccoides. The sequence goes on along the minus strand of NC_041391.1, from coordinate 440,579,693 downwards.
AAACCCACAATGCAATAGAAGCTTCTATTCATCAGAACTGTCATATTGCAGGGCATAAGAAGACACCTCATGTGGAGCCATCTTACATGGTCGAGTGCCAATGGCCTGCAGAGTCTTCATAGGGATTTCAGGAGGAGGTGGTGCCTATTATTTATAAAAAAAGCATCAAACTGGGGACCCAAGTTAACAGTGACAGCCTTCTTCATTTTCTTGTGGCAATGCTGGGTGCTGTTATCCATCCTGCCTTCATTAATGCTGGCTTCTGCAGCAGACTGATCTTTGAATCCCTTAGTGAGCTTTGCAATTCTGTTGCTCCTCCTGCGGAAAGCATCATCAACAATTTTCTTTTTTTTCTGCCTGTGAGTTGGCTTCTGAACCTCAGCAAATTCCTGTCCAGTGATCTCCTCAATACTGACAGAGCTGGAATTTTTGGGAGGCTCATTCTGGATTGTCTGAATCTACAAGAAGCATCTTTTGTTGTTGCCATTAGTACCCATAACATCCACCACTTTGCAAGATGCATTAACAATCTTGCTGCCTCCAAGCTTTGGGAGTATATCCTGTGCATTAGTAACAATATTACCTATAAGTTCCTGGAGAACCTTAATGTGCTCAGATTCACCTTCAACTGATATGTTACTTGTTTGCACAGGCTGGGCACTACTGGAGGATGGCATGTCATTGTAATTCATATTGCTGTTCATGGGAATGAATACTGGGCTGGGAGCATTCTGAGTGTTGGGCTGGGGTGTGAGATTAATTGGGATATAATCAGGCCCAAGAGTCTCATGAGAAGCAAAATAATGAGTATTAGAGTAGATCTTAATGGGCTCCATAGATACCTCCATATCTGGTGACTCCACATGTTCAGCAGAATTAGGATCAACAATAGCAGTATGGTTTTCAACAGAGAGATTAACATTGTCATTATGAGCAGCATGAACATCTTCATATGGAGCACCAAGATTCTCATTATGGGGATTAATCACTACCTAATCCATGGGGATATTCCCTAAAACCTCATCATGCCAAAACCCTCCATGAATATGAGGAAGAGGGTGAGGGTTGCCACCATCAGGTGGCAGGGGGTCCTCATCCCCTCCCTGCTGTCCAATCAGCTCCTGAGACAGAATATATGTAGGACAGGTCCAGGAATCACCATAGCCCACATCATCAAGGTTTCTCAGAACTACCAGACTAATAGGAAGATTATCCACATTCATGACTCTGATCTTAACAACGACCCTCGATTTGTCTCTAGGATCTTTATTCCAAATAAAAAAACGGCCAAAAGGAGAAATAGTGCGTCCAATGACTCCCACATCCCAGCACTCAAGAGGGTAGTTCATAAGTAAGATCCAAACATCATGCGTGAAAGTAATGATGCGATAATTTAAACCTCTGTCCTGTCTGCTGATTCTAAGAACTGAATCCCCAATCTGAAACGGGCTAAGACTGACAGCAGTATCTCGCGAGAAAGCAGTAGTAAACTGAATAAGCGCAGTACCCACACCACAGCAAGACGTGTAGTTTATGCTCCATCCGTGCCCCTCCAAGAAGGTGGTGATCAGAGCAATGGCACCATGGAACTCCTCAACAGAAACTTCAGGGACAAGAGAGGCGATGGCCCACTCATCGCAGACCATCGGGAGCTCCCCACCAAGCACCACATACCCACGGCGAGCACGCAGCGGACCAGGTGGGACGATTGCCGTGCCTGGAGGAAGGTGGGGGAGAGGGTTGCAAGGGAAGCAGGCCATCTCGACGGTAGCTGCAGTGTCAGGTGGAGCAGAGGCAGGAAAACAGAGGGGAGAAGCTGAGGGGGCAATGCGGGTGGCTGATATATCATGCCGTAGATCCTGTTTTTGTTTGACCCGATAAGTATTAACTTTGATATTCTTGTTGAAACAGAATCTAGCGATATGGTTGTATTGGTAACAAACACGGCATCTGATTTGATTGGTGCATTGATAACGATTGTGCCCAGTACCAAGACATCTGTTGCAGACGATATACTTAGAAGTACTAGTGGATATCGGCCTAGACGGTACAACTTCCGTGCATGTGGGCTGGCCCAAGATAGTTGGTCTGATGGGCTCCGAGGGGACTATCTGGGCCAACTGATTCAAAATCACCCGATCCACCGCAACGGCTGATCCGCTATGCATGCATGCCGTTGCATCCACCGGCGGCTCGCGAGGATCACGATCATCGTGAGTAGGCTGGTCAATCCGCGTAGGTCCCAGTGGAGTTGCATTCGCCCCAGATACCAGATGATTTCCATGAGATGTATTACTCGTGCGTGGAGGAGTAAGTTGTCCAAGAATTCTGCGGTAAACTTGAGTAGTAGGGACAAGATGACCATGATTACCTTTGTGACGACGTGTGACGATAGTCCACTCAGCATCTTGTTCTTTGTACCACATCTTTTCTTCATAAGTCCAATTTGGGCCACCCCCACTCCAAAGATGGAAATAACATTTAAACGCATCACAACTGAAGAAAGATTTACGAACCAGGAAGAAACCCACCGCCTTGGAACATACTTTTAACTTGAAAACATTGCCTTTGATATGAGATACCTCCAAAGAATCAAATGCTCCACCGTGCATGAGGAGAGTGCCAAACTCACATTGTGGGGGTTCAGATGGAAAGTAAATCTTGCAAAGGATACCACGAGGTAGAATCCAAAGGAGGAGGAGATAGGGTTGACCGAAGATTGGAAATACTTACGGATCTCACCTCTAAAATGATGACCAAATGAGAAATCCAATTGATGGGCGATGGAGGATGGATCATTGAATGGATCCATCGGTGTAGAACTGGTTTTTGGTGGAGAGATCAGGGAAGATCACGGCCGGCGCCATGGTCGCCACTGGTGGGGTGGGAGGGGAGGTGGGAGGAGAGGTGGAGAGCCATTCCTCCGTCCATAACCTATCTTGCAAAGCTATCCTATGCTATTATATATCGCTGCAACACATCAAGTTGTAAGCGCGGTGCTCGTCATCGAACGAGAAACGGACGGACATAAGTTCCCTCTTCAAAAACCAGTGTACTACGTATCCACTGTCTTAACTCCATGCAAATCCCGGTATCCGCATTATCAAAAGATAGCGTACACAGTGTTCATGGCATCCCGGAAGCTCCGACACTACTTGCAAGAGTGTTCGATAACAATAGCCTCCAAAGTACCTCTCAATGACATTATAAACAACCGCGACACGACCGGCAGGATTGCAAAATGGGCCATCGAGATCCTACCATACGACATAACCTATAAACCACGGCGAGCCATCAAGTCGCAAGTTTTGGCCGACTTCATCGCCGAATGGACTGAAGCCGAACTCCCTAAAGAGTACGACACATATTCTAACTGGATCATGCACTTTGACGGCTCCAAAATGTTGGCCGGCCTAGGGGCCGACGTCGTCCTGACGTCCCCAACCAGGGACACAGTCCAATACGTACTTCAGATAATGTACACGGACTCCAACAACGAAGCCGAATACAAGGCCCTTCTACATGGCCTTCGGATGGCAGTCTCCATGGGCATTAAACGCCTAGAGGTGCGAGGGGAATCGAACCTCGCGATATCCCAAATAAATGGAGATTTTGACGCCAAGGATCCGAAAATGGCAGCTTACCGTAACGCCGTTTTAAAAATGTCAGCTCGGTTTGAAGGGCTCGAATTCCACCATATAGCCCGGGATAATAATCAAGCGGCGGACATATTGGCACACATCGGCGCAAAGCGCGATGCCGCCCCCCCCCCTAACATCTTCCTGGAATGGCTTTTTAAGCCATCCGTACTAGGGGAAGGGGAGTCCGGAAATAACAATCCGGAACCAACCGCACTGCCCGACACCGCACATTCTAACACAATCGGTGGTCCTGCCAATGAAACAACACCTTCAGCCCACGAAATAATGGCAGTCATTGCCCCGTGGACCGAGCCATTCCTAGCTTACTTTACTAGGCAGGAACTTCCCGAGGACCAAAACGAGGCCTGCTGCATAGTACGGCGATCTAAAGCCTATAAGGTCCATGAGGGAGAGCTTTATAAGAAAAGCACAACCGGAGTCCTTCAAAGGTGTATCTCCGAAGTGGAAGGGCGAAATCTTCTGGATGAAATTCATGCCGGACTCGGTGGGCACCATGCCGCAGCACGGGCCCTTGTAAGCAAGGCCTTCCGTACAGGATTTTATTGGCCAACGGCCCGGACAGACTCCCAGGATTTAGTCCAATGATGCGTCGGTTGCCAGCTCTTTGCTAATCAAAGCCACATGCCACCCACCGCCCTGAAAACTATACCCATCACCTGGCCGTTCGCGGTCTGGGGGCTTGACATGGTTGGACCCCTTAAAGGAGGAACCCACAAGCAAAAATACCTATTGGTCATGGTGGACAAATTCACCAAATGGATAGAGGCCAAGCCAGTTAAGACGGCCGAATCTGGACCCGTGATAGACTTCATATTAGGGGTAGTACACCGTTACGGCGTCCCCCACAGCATTATCACTAATAACAACACAAACTTCACGGTCGACGAGGTTAAACTCTGGTGCAAGAATATGGGTATCAAGCTCGACTACACTTTAGTCTATCACCCTCAAACTAACGGTCAAGTCGAGCGAGCAAATGGTCTAATCATGAGCGGCATTAAACCCAGACTAGTGCGGTCCCTCAAGGAATCTAACACGCACTGGGTAGAGGAGCTCGACTCCATACTCTGGGGGCTGCGGACCACGCCGAATCGCACTACCGGATTCACAACATTTTTCATGGTGTACGGCGCAGAGGCAGTTTTGCCCTGCGACATAATTCATGACTCACCTCGCGTGCGTATGTACAAAGAAAGAGAAGCCGAGCTGGATCGGCAGGACAGTATGGACGCCTTAGAGGAGGAGCGCGATGTGGCAAAGACTCGTTCCACATTCTATCAACAGCAGGCTCAAAGATATCAAAGCAGAGAAGTACGGGCCAAAACTTACAATGTTGGCGAACTAGTTCTACCCCTGCCGGACAAGAAAAAGGACAAACTCAAGCCCAAATGGGAAGGTCCCTTCATCATCGACCAAGTCCTGACCGGCGGGGCATACCGTCTGCGAAACAAATCGGACAAACCACTCGAGCCGAACCCATGGAACGCAGCCCGTCTCCGAAGATTCTACGCCTAGCGTCGGACTCAGAGTTCATCCCCTTCCTCCGTCCACATTTTATACTTTAGCTGTCTTTTTTTTTCTCTCTTTCTCCCTCCCTTTTTCTTAAAAGCCTTTGAAGGCTGATCCGTGCACTATTCGCACACACTTGACGTGCTCCTCGCACTCATTATACCTGGGGGCTTCTTTAACAGAAGCTTATTTATACGGGCTTCATTCCCAACACATGTGTCACACTTCCGCATGTACCTTTTATTCACCATTATATGCATCGATATGACTTAAGTTTTGGCCAAGCTGGGTTGCCTGGCTCCTGTGCTTACCCCTACGTTCCCGATTGTTCGGCTAGGAGGTAAAGGGAGAACCTCTGCGATTGTTACTGCTAGGTCAGCCGGATGTGTACCTCAGACTGGGTGAAGCCGAAAGCTAGCGTTCTTAAGGGAATATTCGGTCGGTGACTTGAAAGATGATTTCTTACTTATCTATTTATCTGCCCCCAGATGCTTTTCTGCTCTTTTCGCAGTCCGGACATGCACTTTAGGGCATGCCTCCCAGGGAAAGGAACCCCTAACGGAACTATTCTCCCTGGAAGATGTTTCTTACTAACTATGTAACATAACATAACTAGTTGGGCACTTGTCTGATAAAGCACTAATGACCCCTACGCCTGGTCTCCACGCATGCCCCGGTTTTTACATAACCGTGAGGGTATTCGGACACACTCCGGACTGTCGGGTCCCGAGGTTGAAGCGAAAAGGTCCGCAAAGACAAACGATCTACAATCCGGCTAGAAGGCATTTTTCATGTCATTTTAATTACATAGTCAAATTGACTGATTGTACTCCTCTTCAATCCCATCTAACAGGCTGTCTAGTTTACAGTCTCGTTGGGAATACTTCGCGGCCAACTCTACTTGGCCGTACATTAAGCTCACAAGGATCTCCTTCCCATCGGGCCCCACAGGTCCGACCTCGGCCACATGGTTTGGATCAGCCTTCGTGTACCGCATCTTCACCATGGCCCAGGCCTCCCTGGCGCCTTACTGGCAGGCTGATATCTTCCACAGACGGAAGCGCCGCCGTGCCCCCTGAAGCTTCTCTGCAAGCCCTCCAAGACCCTCGGGTAGGGAGACGGACGGCCATAAGGCCTGGGCGACGCCACTCATCACCTGCCGAACTCGCTCGTGAAGTTGCAGCAGCTCGGGAAGTTGGTCACCCATTGAACCGGGCATCTCCTCTGCAGGACGACCTGTGAGCATACCTACAGACATATTCACGTTAATTGACTTCCTCGCCGAACTCTTCTTTTCAAAAGTTCGTTCAAGCACTTACTATAAATGCCGCGACGAAGCCGCAGATTCTCCTTCATGAAGTAAGACAGCTGGACCCGAACATCTTTTAGTTCCTCGCCCAGCTGAGTGTTGGCATCTTGGAGGTTATTTTTCTCCTGCTGCACCCTTGTCAGCACCTTCTCGCCGGCCTTTAGCTGGCGTAGCAGCTGCTGCCTGTCTGGATCTAGTCTGGCACCATCTGCAATATTATTGTCAGACTTATACACACGCCGCACTTCACAAACTACTTATCTTTCGAAGTATGTATTACCAGAGGGGGTCTCTGTGGCTCCCCCTACGGCGGCTAGTGCGGCCTCAAGTTGGGCCTTGCACTCTTGCAGCTCCTGGGACAGGTGGGTATTCTTCTCCGTAAGATCATGCATAACAAATGATCCTTAAATCAGTTATTCTAACTATTTTAAGTCTCGGGGGCTACTGGCATATATAACTGTCAAAATTACTCACCCGTATGTCTTTCACATACTGCTCCGTGGCTCTGGCTAGACCATCTTGAGCAGCACGGAGGTGCGCATCTCCCGTATTGAAGGCATTTAACGCCTCCGGGGACAAGCATGCATCACGAAGAACTGTCCGGCGGCGCCTGTGATTCATGGCGCTCTCCACCTCAGATCTGGTGGCGGACAACCTGTCGGCGTCCTCCGTTGGAGGAGCACCCGACGCGCGCCCTGCGTTCGCCTCCCCCTCCGGACCTGGCGTTGGAGCCTGGCCGGCGAAGGTTTGATTGGCAATCTCCCCGGACACAGTCCGGCGAGCGCTCTTTCTCCTGAAAAAACCACGAGCATTAATATGCCTTCCAGGAACCTTTTTCTAAAACATGGTGGCGAGCCATACCGTTGCAGTGACATCTCGATCCTCGCCGCACTTCTCTTCCGCCTGCTGGGCCGAGCTGCTCCTTGTTGATCAGCCGCCGTGGGTTCGGCTTCTCGCTCCAGAGGCACCTCCTGCGGAACACCATAGGTATACGGTGGTCAGAAATAAGCATGGATGAGTAATGGTATCAGGACTCCGGTCACAGTTACCTGGGGAACCAGAGATATTCCGGGGTAGTCGGCCGTAATGGCAACCAAAGCATTGTCAATGCTAAGTTGGTGGAACACCCCATCAATCAGCTCCACCTTTATGTCCGGATCCTCTTCGGAGGCCGGATCGAGGGATTGTTCCAAATCCTCGGGTTGTGGAGCCGGGCTGTGTATATTCTCTACGGCCCGGCGCAGTTCCTGCATCAAAATCACAAAGTGAGACACTCAACTTTGGAATATGGATCGGATAGACAAACGTCTGCTTACCCAGATCCGAGGGTTGTTCATCGAAAATCCATTTAATGGACTCGCACGGAGGAAGTCCTCCTTCTCCCCTTTGTACAGGCCGGACATGATCTTCACCAGATCATCTACCGATCCCGGCCCCTTGCGGCCATGACGGGTGGCATCATCCTCCCCATTGAAATCCCACATGGGGTGGCCCCTGTATTGGAGCGGCTGCACCCCTCGCATGATGCATGTGGCCATGACTCCAATCATGGTTAATCCGGAATGAGCCAATAACCTTATTCGGCCCATCAGATATTGAACGTCCCCATCATTCTCCCGTTGAGGGCTCCGCGGGCGCCAACTCAGGCGTTTCCGCGGAGGAGCGTTGTTGAACTCTGGGAGGCCGATCCGAACTGGGCCCGGCACCGGGGCGTCTTCCATGTAAAACCATTCCAATGGCCAGTCTTCGGATGCCTTCTTCGGGGTTCCGGATAGATATCCGGTCCCGGCGATGCGCCATATTTCGGCTCCGCCCACTTGATATATCGACCCCTCGTGAGAACGGGGCACGAGGCAGAACAATCTCTTCCACAGCGCAAAATGGGCCTCGATGCCCAAGAACAGCTTGCAAAGGGCTACAAAGCCCGCGATGTGCAGGATGGAGGCAGGCGTGAGGTGGTGAAGCTGGAGTCCATAGAACTCCAGGAGCCCTCAGAGAAACGGATGTATGGGAAATCCAAGTCCTCTTATTAGATAAAGGACGAAGCATACCCGCTCTCCTTTGGAGGGATTGGGGACGCTCTCCGCCTGTTTCCCACCCTTGTAGGTGGCAAGTCTGGCTCGAACCGGCATCGATGAAATCCCTCGGCTTGGAGCGTCACCAGCTCACTATGAGGGACCGAGCATCTCCCCAATCTCCTGGCTGAGGGCTGGGAGCGCGAGAGGAGGAGCCGCGTCGACTGTCCATGATGGAATGGATTTTTGGTCAGAGGCGCTCCGGTGAATGCTCGCGGAAGGAGGATGGTGTGATTCTGATCTGGATCCTCGCCTCTCTTTATAGGCAGCTCACTCACGCAGCTAGGGGGTAGAATATAAAAATACCCTGGCTTTTCGCATTCGTATGACACGTGGAAGATGGCCATTATTGGACGTGGAAGTCAAGGAGCGCAACACTTATAAGAAGCCGGACACTATTCGGCGAGTACATGGAATTTGGAGAAGAACCCGCCTTGCAATGCCAAAGACGATATGCGAGCCGGACTCATCGACATTGAAGCCTGGTTCGGGGGCTACTGAGGGAGTCCTAGACTAGGGGGTGTCCGGATAACCGAACTATCACTGTCGGCCGGACTCCAAAACTATGAACATACAAGATTGAAGACTTTGTCCCGTGTCCGGATGGGACTTTCCTTGGCGTGGAAGGCAAGCTTGGCGATACGGATATGTAGATCTCCTACCATTGTAACCGACTCTGTGTAACCCTAGCCCTCTCCGGTGTCTATATAAACCGGAGGGCTTTAGTCCGTAGGACACATAACAATCATACCATAGGCTAGCTTCTAGGGTTTAGCCTCCTTGATCTCGTGGTAGATCTACTCTTGTACTACCCATATCATCAATATTAATCAAGCAGGAGTAGGGTTTTACCTCCATCGAGAGGGCCCGAACCTGGGTAAAAACATCGTGTCCCTCGTCTCCTGTTACCATCCGCCTAGACACATAGTTCGGGACCCCCTACCCGAGATACGCCGGTTTTGACACCGACAGATGCCATGTTGTATTTGCACATATCGAGCATATTGTGTGTATGTTATTGAAATGCTTGGTATGTGTGGGATCTGACTATCTAGTTGTTTATCCTTGGTAGCCTCTCTTACCGGGAAATGTCTCCTAGTGCTTCAACTGAGCCATGGTAGCTTGCTACTGCTCCGGAACACTTAGGCTGGCCGACATGTGTCCTTCGTTCATGTGCCTGTCCCTTCGGGGAAATGTCACGCGGTATCTACCGGAGTCCTGCTAGCCTGCTACAGCCCGGATTCTCCGGAGTCCTGTTAGCCCAGTTGCTACAGCCCGGATTCACTCACTGATGACCGACACGTTCGTTGCTGGGTCATGTATGCCTGTCCCCGTAAGTTAGTGCCACTTTGGGTTTATGACTAGCCATGTCAGCCCTGGTTCTTTGTCATATGGATGCTAGCGACGCTATCATATACGTGAGCCAAAAGGCGCAAACGGTCCCGGGCCTAGTGAGGCGACACCCGTGGGAATACCGTGCGTGAGGCCGCAAAGTGATATGAGGTGTTACATGCTAGATCGGTGTGCCATAGGATCGGGGTCCTGACAAAGACCTCCATCTAGGAGAAGATCCTGCAGGATATCACGAGAGGACCCCCCCTAAAGACCTCCTCTTAGAGATGAACTTTACCTTGTACCTTTTCCTTCGTTGTTCATGTACGGAAACCAACAAGCATTGTAAACAACCTAAAGGCAAACCTTGGCACATTATTTTAATAATAATGGATTTGTACAAGGGGATATTATTTTTGATGAAAAGTTTCTGTAATTATGAGTCACAAAGTTTCCGTGAGCATGAAAAAAGTTCAAGGAGCTCTCCCACTTCAACAATGCTTGTCTTTCTCAATTTCATTTTCCTTTTTGAAAAGTTTTGGGTTCCCCTCTTTATTTTTTATTTTTAAACTATATAAAAGCACTCAACAATGGTTGTCTCCCTGGCAGCGCTTTCTTTAAAGCCATTAAGCTAGGCACATAGTGCTCAAGTAATGGATCCACCTGGATCCCAATGTATATCAAATCCAATTTTAATTAACAATGATTTGTAATTTAATAATGAGCACAAAGTAACATATTTCATTCAACAACGAAGTCTAACTCTCTTCCTATGCATAGGCATGTCATAAAAGAATAATTCATGCACACCAAGTAAAGGCCAATGCATAGTATAAGCAGTTTCTTACAATTTTATCATATTGGAAACATAGAGAGGTGGAGATATAGTTCTTCTCTCATAATAATTGCAAGTAGGAGCAGCAAGCACATGCGTATTACATTCATAAAAATTATCATGTGCAACGGTAAAAGGCAACCCATCAATATAATCCTTAATAAGCACAAACTTCTCCGATATAGTGTAGTTTGGAGAATTCAAAAAGATAATAGGACTATCATGCATGGGTGCAATAGAAACAATTTCATGTTTAACATAAGGAACTATAGCAAGTTCATCTCCAAAAGAATAATTCATATTGGCATCTTGGCCACAAGCATAGCAAGCATCATCAAAAAGGGATATTTCAAGAGAATCAACGGGGTCATAACAATCATCGTAGCAATCATCCTTCGGTAAGCACGAAGGGAAATTAAACAATGTATGAGTTGAAGAGTTAGTCGCATTAGAAGGTGGGCACGTGTAGATAATCCGCTCTTCCTCCTTTTGTTCTTCGCTCTCCTCATCATCTTTTTCATCCAATGAGCTCACAGTTTCATCAATTTCTTCTTCCATAGACTCCTGCAAAATATTAGTCTCTTCTTGGACAACGGAGTAGTCCTCAATATATAGTTTAACATAGGCATTAGAAGCATAATTATCATAGCAATATTCAAGTATGACAAAAATTTTAGATTTGTAGAGAGTAGCATCATACTTTTCAATCAAAGAAGAAATTTCATAAGCACCCTTAAAAGCAACAAATTCTTCAATTTGTTGAACATCATAGTAATTATAAACACCCTTAGCATATGAAGATACGATTCCATTATCACTAAACAAGCATTAGTAGGGAAGGTGTTTCTTAGGGTTTTCAGAACAACAAGTAACATCATATAATTCACATAAAGTCCAAGCATAGCATTGCAAACGATGACTTTGATCCAGTAAAAGTTTCCCTTTTTCAGATATACGGTGTCGCACATAACAAGCATGCTCATCTAGAGATTTTCCCTCAACTAGGCTAGTGGGGGTTTCAGCACGAGCACAAAGGGATCGAAGTTGATCCAAGTAAAAAGCTTCAGGAGTGTGATAGATTTTGAGTGGTTCTTCAACCATTGGTGTAGTAGGTACAACTAATTTTTTTGGTATTTTGCGTTTCCTACCCATAACTAAAGATAGAAAACAACTAAGAACAGCAAATAAAAATTACTTAGTGATAAAGCAAACAAGCACACATGAGAATATTCACCCCACGCTATGACTCCCCGGCAACGGCACCAGAAAAAGGTCTTGATAACCCGCAAGTATATGGCATCAATGTAGCCTGTTTCGGTAAGTAAGAGTGTCGAACCCAACGAGGAGCTAAAGGTAGAACAAATATTCTCTCAAGTCCTATCTGCCACTGATACGACTCTACGCACGCTTGACGTTCGCTTTACCTAGAACAAGTATGAAACTAGAAGTACTCTGTAGGTGTGATAGGATAGGTTTGCAAGAATACAAAGAACGCGTAAATAAAAAGTAGGGGCTGTTTAGATAAAGATGCAATAAAGTAAATATAGCGAGTGTGGAAAAGTGGTGGTAGGAGTTGTGAAATTGTCCCTAAGCAATTGACTACGTTACTAGACCGGTAATCACTATTGCAATTCTATTTGAGGGAGAGGCATAAGCTAACATACTTTCTCTTCTTGGATCATATGCACTTATGATTGGAACTCTAGCAAGCATCTGCAACTACTAAAGATTATTAAGGTAAAACCCAACCATAGCATTAAAGTATCAAGTCCCCTTTATCCCATACGCAAACAACCTACTTACTCGGGTCTGTGCTTCTGTCACTCACTCCACCCACCATAAGCAAATCAAGAACATATTGCAAACCCTACAGCGGGGATCCCTCACGCTTGCGCGACATGGAGAGCACCATAGGACAGCACCAATAATAAAACATGCAACTCAAAACAATCATAGCAATTCATCAATCACGGATAGGACAACAAAAATCTACTCAGACATCATAGGATGGCAACACGTCATTGGATAATAATATGAAGCATAAAGCACCATGTTCAAGTAGATGGTACAGCGGGTTGCGAGAGATTGGACCGCTGAATATAGATGGGGGAAGGTGATGGATATGTTGGTGAAGATGATGGAGGTGTTGGTGTAGATCGCGGTGATGATGATGGCCCATGGTAGCGCTCCGGCGCCATCGGAAGCAAGGGGGAGAGAGCCCCCCTTCTTCTTCTTCTTCCTTGAACTCCTCCCTAGATGGGAGAAGGGTTTCCCCTCTGGTCCTTGGCTCCCATGGCGTGGGAGGGGCGAGAGCCCCTCCGAGATTGGATCTATATCTCTGTCCCTCTGTGTTTCTACGTTTCCCAGATTCTGGCCCTTCACCATTTCTTTTATATCCGGATATCCGTAATCCGATTGGGGTGAATCTTTCGCCTAGATCTTTATCATAAAATTAGCTTTCTTGTGGAAAAAGAAGAGCGTCAACCGCCTTATGGGGTGCCCAGGAGAGTCCAGGGCGCGCCTGCCTCCCTGGGGCACGCACCCTGTCTCCTGGCCCCCTCAGGCACCATCTCGCGTTGATTTTACTTCCCAAAGATCATAAATATTCCAAAATAATTCTCTGTCCAGCTTTATCCCGTTTGGACTTCGTTTGATATTGGGTTTCTGCGAAACATAAAACATGCAACAAACAGGAACTGGCACTGGGCACTAGATCAATATGTTAGTCCCAAAAATAGTATAAAAAGTTGCCAAAAGTGTATGAAAGTTGAATAATATTGGCATGGAACAATCAAAAATTATAGATACGATAGAGACGTATCAAGGCACATGCTTCCGAGCTACCGTCTCCGGCAAGATCACATCGGCATAGACACCAACACCGAATAGGACGTGAAGGTCAAGAGCTCAACACCAACAACTGCTCAACGACTTCACCATCTCCCTTGGCATCTTTGCCAAGTGACTTCAAGGCATCTTCGCCTTTGGACATGCGGCATCTTTTCCCACAAGCACCTCAAGAAAAGCTCCCCAAGCTCAAGTCCGCGACTTCCACGAGCTACTACGACCTTGACAACGACCACAAGATTCCTTTCTATGGGACTCAATGAAGGAAATATGCCCTAGAGGCAATAATAAAGTTATTATTCCTTTCCTCATATCATGATAAATGTTTATTATTCATGCTAGAATTGTATTATCCGGAAACATGATACATGTGTGAATACATAGACAAACATAATGTCACTATTATGCCTATACTTGACTAGCTCATTAATCAAAGATGGTTATGTTTCCTAACCATAGACATGTGTTGTCATTTGATTAACGAGATCACATCATTAGGAGAATGATGTGATTGACTTGACCCATTCTGTTAGCCTAGCACTTGATCATTTAGTATGTTGCTATTGCTTTCTTCATGACTTATACAAAGTTCCTACAACTATGAGATTATGCAACTCCCGTTTGCCGGAGGAACACTTTGTGTGCTACCAAACGTCACAACGTAATTGGGTGATTATAAAGGTGCTCTACAGGTGTCTCCAAAGGTACATGTTGAGTTGGCGTAATTCGAGATTAGGTTTTGTCACTCTGATTGTCGGAGAGCTATCTCTGGGCCCTCTCGGTAATACACATCACTTAAGCCTTGCAAGCATTGTAACTATTGAGTTAGTTACGGAATGATGTATTACGGAACGAGTAAAGAGACTTGCCGATAACGAGATTGAACTAGGTATTGGATACCGATGATCGAATCTCGGGCAAGTAACATACCGATGACAAAGGGAACAATGTATGTTGTTATGCGGTTTGACCGATAAAGATCTTCGTAGAATATGTAGGAGCCAATATGAACATCCAGGTTCCACTATTGGTTATTGATCAGAAATAGTTCTAGGTCATGTCTACATAGTTCTCGAACCCGTAGGGTCCACACGCTTAACGTTACAATGACAGTTTTATTATGAGTTTATAAGTTTTGATGTACCGAAGTTTGTTCGGAGTCCCGGATGTGATCACAGACATGACGAGGAGTCTCGAAATGGTCGAGACACAAAGATTGATATATTGGAAGCCTATGTTTGGACATCGGAATGGTTCCGGGTGAAATCGGGATTTTACCGGAACACCGGGGGGTTACCGGAACCCTCCCGGGGGTTAATGGGCCTTAATGGGCCATGAGGGAGAAGAGGAGGGCCGGCCAGGGCAGGCCGCGTGCCCCCTCCCCCTAGTCCGAATAGGACAAGGAAGGGGGGGGGGGCGGCGCCCCCCTTTCCTCTTTCCCTCCCCCCAAGTCCTAATCCAACTAGGAAAGGGGGGGGAGTCCTACTCTCGGTGGGAGTAGGACTCCTCCGGCACGCCTCCTCCTAGGGCCGGCCACACCCCCCTTGCTCCTTTATATACGGGGGCAGGGGGGCACCCTAGACACACAAGTTGATCTACGGATCATTCCTTAGCCGTGTGCGGTGCCCCCCTCCACCATATTCCACCTCGGTCATATCGTCGCGGAGTTTAGGCGAAGCCCTGCGCCGGTAGAACATGATCATCATCACCACACCATCGTGCTGACGGAACTCATCCCCGACACCCTACTGGATCGGAGTCCGAGGAGCGTCATTGAGCTGAACGTGTGCTGAACATGGAGGTGCCATACGTTCGGTGCTTGGATCGGTCGGATCGTGAAGACGTACGACTACATCAACCGCGTTGTCATAACGCTTCCGCTTTCGGTCTACGAGGGTACGTGGACACACTCTCCCCTCTCGTTGCTATGCATCACCATGATCTTGCGTGTGCGTAGGAATTTTTTTGAAATTACTACGTTCCCCAACAGTGGCATCCGAGCCTAGGTTTTATGCGTTGATGTTATATGCACGAGTAGAACACAAGTGAGTTGTGGGCGATACAAGTCATACTGCTTACCAGCATGTCATATTTTGGTTCGGCGGTATTGTGAGATGAAGCGGCCCGGACCGACATTATGCGTACGCTTACGCGAGACTGGTTTCACCGTTACGAGCACTCGTGCTTAAAGGTGGCTGGCGGGTGTCTGTCTCTCTCACTTTAGCTGAATCGAGTGTGGCTACGCCCGGTCCTTGTGAAGGTTAAAACAACAATAACTTGACGAACTATCGTTGTGGTTTTGATGCGTAGGTAAGAACGGTTCTTGCTAAGCCCGTAGCAGCCACGTAAAATTTGCAACAACAAAGTAGAGGACATCTAACTTGTTTTTGCAGGGCATGTTGTGATGTGATATGGTCAAGACGTGATGCTATATTTTGTATGAGATGATCATGTTTTGTAACATAAGTTATCGGCAACTGGGAGGAGCCATATGGTTGTCTCTTTATTGTATGAAATGCAAACGCCCTGTAATTGCTTTACTTTATCACTAAGCGGTAGCGATAGTCATAGAAGCAATAGATGGCGTAACGACAATGATGCTACGATGGAGATCAAGGTGTCGCGCCGGTGACGATGGTGATCACGGCGGTGCTTTGAAGATGGAGATCACAAGCACAAAATGATGATGGCCATATCATATCACTTATATTGATTGCATGTGATGTTTATCTTTTATGCATCTTATCTTGCTTAGATTGATGGTAGCATTTTAAGATGATCTCTCACTAATTATCAAGAAGTGTTCTCCCTGAGTATGCACCGTTGCCAAAGTTCGTCGTGCCCAGACACCACGTGATGATCGAGTGTGATAAGCTCTACGTCCATCTACAATGGGTGCAAGCCAGTTTTGCACACGCAGAATACTCAGGTTAAACTTGACGAGCCTAGCATATGCAGATATGGCCTCGGAACACGGAGACCGAAAGGTCAAGCGTGAATCATATAGTAGATATGATCAACATAGTGATGTTCACCATTGAAAACTACTCCATCTCACGTGATGATCGGTTATGGTTTAGTTGATTTGGATCATGTGATCACTTAGATGACTAGAGAGATGTCTGTCTAAGTGGGAGTTCTTAAGTAATATGATTAACTAAACTTAAATTTATCATGAACTTAGTACCTGATAGTATTTTTGCTTATCTATGTTTGTAGATAGATGGCTCGCGCTGTTGTTCCGTTGAATTTTAATGTGTTCCTTGAGAAAGCAAAGTTGAAAGATGATGGTAGCAATTACACGGACTGGGTCCGTAACTTGAGGATTATCCTCATTGCTGCACAGAAGAATTACGTCCTAGAAGCACCGCTGGGTGCCAGGCCTTCTGCAGGAGCAACGCCAGATGTTGTGAACGTCTGGTAGAGCAAAGCTGATGACTACTCTATAGTTCAGTGTGCCATGCTTTACGGCTTAGAACCGGGTCTTCAACGACGTTTTGAAAGTCATGGAGCATATGAGATGTTCCAGGAGTTGAAGTTAATATTTCAAGCAAATGCCCGGATTGAGAGATATGATGTCTCCAATAAGTTCTACAGCTACAAGATGGAGGAGAATAGTTCTGTCAGTGAGCATATACTCAAAATGTCTGGGTATAATATTCACTTGATTCAACTGGGAGTTAATCTTCCGGATGATAGCGTCATTGACAGACTTCTCCAATCACTGCCACCAAGCTACAAGAGCTTCGTGATGAACTATAATATGCAAGGGATGAACAAGACAATTCCCGAGCTCTTCGCAATGCTAAAAGCTGCGGAGGTAGAAATCAAGAAGGAGCATCAAGTGTTGATGGTTAACAAGACCACTAGTTTCAAGAAAAAGGTCAAAGGGAAGAAGAAGGGGAACTTCAAGAAGAACAACAAGCAAGTTACTGCTCAAGAGAAGAAACCCAAGTCTGGACCTAAGCCTGAAACTGAGTGCTTCTACTGCAAGCAAACTGGTCACTGGAAGCGGAACTGCCCCAAGTATTTGGCGGATAAGAAGGATGGCAAGGTGAACAAAGGTATATGTGATATACATGTTATTGATGTGTACCTTACTAGTGCTCGCAGTAGCACCTGGGTATTTGATACTAGTTCTGTTGCTAATATTTGCAACTCGAAACAGGGACTACGGAATAAACGAGCACTGGCCAAGGACGAGGTGACGATGCACGTGGGAAACGGTTCCAAAGTCGATGTGATCGCGGTCGGCACGCTACCTCTACATCTACCTTCGGGATTAGTTTTAGACCTGAATAATTGTTATTTGGTGCCAGCATTGAGCATGAACATTATATCTGGATCTTGTTTGATGCGAGACGGTTATTCATTTAAATCAGAGAATAATGGTTGTTCTATTTATATGAGTAATATCTTTTATGGTCATGCACCCTTGAAGAGTGGTCTATTTTTATTGAATCTCGATAGTAGTGATACACATATTCATAATGTCGAAGCCAAAAGATGCAGAGTTGATAATGATAGTGCAACTTATTTGTGGCACTGCCGTTTAGGTCATATCGGTGTAAAGCGCATGAAGAAACTCCATACTGATGGACTTTTGGAATCACTTGATTATGAATCACTTGGTACTTGCGAACCGTGCCTCATGGATAAGATGACTAAAACGCCGTTCTCCGGAACTATGGAGCGAGCAACTGATTTGTTGCAAATCATACATACTGATGTTTTTGGTCCAATGAATGTTGAGGCTCGCGGCGGGTATCGTTATTTTCTCACCTTCATAGATGATTTGAGCAGATATGGGTATATCTACTTAATGAAACACAAGTCTGAAACATTTGAAAAGTTCAAAGAATTTCAGAGTGAAGTGGAAAATCATCGTAACAAGAAAATAAAGTTTCTACGATCTGATTGTGGAGGAGAATATTTGAGTTACGAGTTTGGTTTACATTTGAAACAATGCGGAATAGTTTCGCAACTCACGCCACCCGGAACACCACAATGAAATGGTGTGTCCGAACGTCGTAATCGTACTTTACTAGATATGGTGCGATCTATGATGTCTCTTACTGATTTACCTCTATCGTTCTGGGGTTATGCTTTAGAGACGGCCGCATTCACGTTGAATAGGGCACCATCAAAATCCATTGAGACGAGGCCTTATGAACTGTGGTTTGGCCAGAAACCAAAGTTGTTGTTTCTTAAAGTTTGGGGCTGCGATGCTTATGTGAAGAAACTTCAACCAGATAAGCTCAAACCTAAATCGGAGAAATGTGTCTTCATAGGATACCCAAAAGATACTATTGGGTACACCTTCTATCACAGATCCGAAGGCAAGACATTCGTTGCTAAGAATGGATCCTTTCTAGAGAAAGAGTTTCTGTCGAAAGAAGTGAGTGGGAGGAAAGTAGAACTTGATGAGGTAACTATACCAACTCCCTTATTGGAAAGTAGTTCATCACAGAAATCGGTTCCTGTGACACCTACACCAATTAGTGAGGAAGTTAATGATGATGATCATGAAACTTCAGATCAAGTTGTTACTGAACTTCGTAGATCAACCAGAGTAAGATCCGCACCAGAGTGGTATGGTAATCCTATTCTGGAAGTCATGATACTAGATCATGGTGAACCTACGAACTATGAAGAAGCGATGGTGAGCCCAGATTCCGCAAAATGGCTTGAAGCCATGAAATCTGAGATGGGATCCATGTATGAGAACAAAGTGTGGACTTTGGTTGACTTGCCCGATGGTCGGCAAGCAATAGAGAATAAATGGATCTTCAAGAAGAAGACTGACGCTGACGCTAATGTTACTGTTTACAAAGCTAGACTTGTTGCAAAAGGTTTTCGACAAGTTCAAGGGGTTGACTACGATGAGACCTTCTCACCCGTAGTGATGCTTAAGTCTGTCCGAATCATGTTAGCGATTGCCGCATTTTATGATTATGAAATATGGCAGATGGATGTCAAAACTGC
Source organism: Triticum dicoccoides (assembly GCF_002162155.2). Classification (NCBI taxonomy): domain Eukaryota; kingdom Viridiplantae; phylum Streptophyta; class Magnoliopsida; order Poales; family Poaceae; genus Triticum; species Triticum dicoccoides. The sequence goes on along the minus strand of NC_041391.1, from coordinate 440,560,139 downwards.
ATTCCTGAATGGATTTCTGGAAGAAGAGTTGTATATGATGCAACCGGAAGGTTTTGTCGATCCTAAGGGAGCTAAGAAAGTGTGCAAGCTCCAGCGATCAATCTATGGTCTGGTGCAAGCCTCTCGGAGTTGGAATAAACGCTTTGATAGTGTGATCAAAGCATATGGTTTTATACAGACTTTTGGAGAAAGCCTGTATTTACAAGAAAGTGTGGGAGCTCTGTAGCATTTCTAATATTATATGTGGACGACATATTATTGATTGGAAATAATATAGAATTTCTGGATAGCATAAAAGGATACTTGAATAAAAGTTTTTCAATGAAAGACCTCGGTGAAACTGCTTACATATTGGGCATCAAGATCTATATAGATAGATCAAGACGCTTGATTGGACTTTCACAATGCACGTACCTAGATAAAGTGTTGAAAAAGTTCAATATGGATCAGGCAAAGAAAGGGTTCTTGCCTGTATTACAAGGTATAAAATTGAGTCAGACTCAATGCCCGACCACTGCAGAAGATAGAGAGAAAATGAAAGGAGTTCCCTATGCTTCAGCCAATAGGCTCTATCATGTATGCAATGCTGTGTACCAGACCTGATGTGTGCCTTGATATTAGTTTAGCAGGGAGGTACCAAAGTAATCCAGGAGTGGATCACTAGACAGCGGTCAAGAATATCCTGAAATACCTGAAAAGGACTAAGGATATGTTTCTCGTTTATGGGGTTGACAAAGAGCTTGTCGTAAAAGGTTACGTCGATGCAAGCTTTGACACTGATCCGGACGATTCTAAATCTCAAACCGGATACGTATTTATATTAAACGGTGGAGCTATAAGTTGGTGCAGTTCTAAACAAAGTGTCGTAGCGGGATCTACATGTGAAGCGGAGTACATAGCTGCTTCGGAAGAAGCAAATGAAGGAGTCTGGATGCAGGAGTTCATTTCCGATCTAGGTGTCATACCTAGTGCATCGGGACCAATGAAGATCTTCTGTGACAATACTGGCGCAATTGCCTTGGCAAAGGAATCCAGATTTCACAAGAGGACCAAGCACATCAAGAGACGCTTCAATTCCATCCGGGACCAATTCCAAGTGGGAGACATAGAAATTTGCAAGGTACATACGGATCTGAATGTTGCAGACCCGTTGACTAAGCCTCTCTCACGAGCAAAACATGATCAGCACCAAGACTCCATGGGTGTTAGAATCATTACGATGTAATCTAGATTATTGACTCTAGTGCAAGTGGGAGACTGAAGGAAATATGCCCTAGAGGCAATAATAAAGTTATTATTCATTTCCTCATATCATGATAAATGTTTATTATTCATGCTAGATTTGTATTATCCGGAAACATGATACATGTGTGAATACATAGACAAACATAATGTCACTAGTATGCCTCTACTTGACTAGCTCATTAATCAAAGATGGTTATGTTTCCTAACCATAGACATGTGTTGTCATTTGATTAACGAGATCACATCATTAGTAGAATGATGTGATTGACTTGACCCATTCTGTTAGCCTAGCACTTGATGGTTTAGTATGTTGCTATTGCTTTCTTCATAACTTATACAAAGTTCCTACAACTATGAGATTATGCAACTCCCATTTGCCGGAGGAACACTTTATGTGCTACCAAACGTCACAACGTAACTGGGTGATTATAAAGGTGCTCTACAGGTGTCTCCAAAGGTACATGTTTAGTTGGCGTAATTCGAGATTAGGTTTTGTCACTCCGATTGTCGGAGAGGTATCTCTGGGCCCTCTCGGTAATACACATCACTTAAGCCTTGCAAGCATTGTAACTAATGAGTTAGTTACGGAATGATGTATTACGGAATGAGTAAAGAGACTTGCCGGTAACGAGATTGAACTAGGTATTGGATACCGACGATCGAATCTCGGGCAAGTAACATACCGATGACAAAGGGAACAATGTATGTTGTTGTGCGGTTTGACCGATAAAGATCTTCATAGAATATGTAGGAGCCAATATGAACATCCAGGTTCCACTATTGGTTATTGATCGGAAACAGTTCTAGGTCATGTCTACATAGTTCTCGAACCCGTAGGGTCCGCACGCTTAACGTTACGATGACAGTTTTATTATGAGTTTATAAGTTTTGATGTATCAAAGTTTGTTCGGAGTCCCGGATGTGATCACAGACATGATGAGGAGTCTCGAAATGGTCGAGACATAAAGATTGATATATTGGAAGCCTATGTTTGGACATCGGAATGGTTCCGGGTGAAATCGGGATTTTACCGGAACACCGGGGGGTTACCGGAACCCTCCCGGGGGTTAATGGGCCTTAATGGGCCATGAGGGAGAAGAGGAGGGCCGGCCAGGACAGGCCACACCCCCCTCCCCCCTAGTCCGAATAGGACAAGGAAGGGGGGGGGGCGGCGCCCCCCTTTCCTCTTTCCCTCCCCCCAAGTCCTAATCCAACTAGGAAGGGGGGGAGTCCTACTCCCGGTGGGAGTAGGACTCCTCCGGCGCGCCTCCTCCTAGGGCCGGCCGCACCCCCCCGCCTTGCTCCTTTATATACGGGGGCAGGGGGGCACCCTAGACACACAAGTTGATCTACGGATCGTTCCTTAGCCGTGTGCGGTGCCCCCCTCCACCATATTCCACCTCAGTCATATCGTCGCGGAGTTTAGGCGGAGCCCTTCGCCGGTAGAACATCATCATCATCACCACACCGTCGTGCTGACAGAACTCATCCCCGACACCCTGCTGGATCGGAGTCCGGGGAACATCATCAAGCTGAACGTGTGCTGAACATGAAGGTGCCGTACGTTCGGTGCTTGGATCGGTCGGATCGTGAAGACGTACGACTACATCAACCGCGTTGTCATAACGCTTCCGCTTTCGGTCTACGAGGGTACGTGGACACACTCTCCCCTCTCGTTGCTATGCATCACCATGATCTTGCGTGTGCGTAGGAATTTTTTTGAAATTACTACGTGCCCCAACACTCAAGAACCCGAGGTGTATCTCACACTACTAGGGAAAAGCCTATACATAGAATCTTATCAGCAACACGCTTCAAAATAACTTGCTGCTGCTAACTAGCAGTAGCGCGCACGGACGAAACTCGCTGCTGAAACAAATATAGCAGTAGCGCGTCCCCTCAAAGACGCGCTGCTGCTATAATTCCCACGAGGCCGCCGCGAGGCTAGTTATAGCAGCAACGCGCGCTACTGCTACGTAGCATAGTAGCAGCGCATTTCTCAGATAAGCGCTACTGCTAAGTTTCCTACAAAAATTTAGTCCCACCTCGCTCCGTGAAGAGAGTTTCTACCACCTTAAATATGTTACTTCTCAAACTTTGACAAGCACTCGATCTTCATTGAACTCGATGTGTAGAATTTGTCGCTGCAATATGAGTCTTCACCTGTTCCTAAACCGGGCGAGGACTCATATTGACAAATCAGATTGTACACAAAAAGATCGTTGATGATCAATGTATTTTTGATATATTGAACGAAGTCTATTTTTACATGCTGACACGTAGCAGTAGCGCTTTATTGTGAAAGGCGCTGCTGCTAGATAGCTTAGTAGTAGCGTCTTTTCCTAAAGCGCGCTACTGCTAAGCCATTCATCTCCCCATCTTCTCTATTCCGATCCACTCACACAACCACTCAATCCTCTCCATCTGCGCCGCGCGCCGGTCCACCCCCGTCGCCCCTCCTCTGTCTGCGCCGCGTGCCGTCACCTCCTCCTCCTTGCTGGACTCGGTACCGGCCTCCTCCTCCGTCCTCCCTCTCCACTCGCCACTGGCCGGCCCCTCCTCGCTCCGCCTTCCTCCTCCGTCCTCCCTCAACTGGCCGCGCCGGCCGGCCCCTCCTCGCTCTGCCTTCCTCCTCCGTCCTCCCTCAACTGGCCACACCGGCCGGCCCCTCCTCGCTCCGCCTTCCTCCTCCATCCTACTCTCTTCTCCCTCCTCAAGTCGCCCCTCCTTCTCCCTCCTTCTCATATGTAACATTTTGATTTAGTTGATATAATTTAGTTGATTTACTAGGCTAGTTGATTTAGTTGACTTAGATTTAGTTGATTTAGTAGGCTAATTCATTTAGTTGATTTAGTTGACTTAGAACATTTTGATTTAGTTGATTTAGTAGGCTAGTTGATTTAGGTGATTTAGAACATTTTCATTTAGTTGATTTAGTAGGCTAGTTGATTTAGTTGACTTAGAACATTTTGATTTAGTTGATTTAGTAGGCTAGTTCATATGCAACATTTTGATTTAGTTGATTTAGTAGGCTAGTTGATTTAGTTCACTTAGAACATTTTGATTTAGTTGATCGTTAATCCTTTGCTCATATTGCTTTAGGAAAAATGGCGCCACCACCACCACCACTATGTCGACTGTGCAAGTCAAGATGCGCCAGCAGCCTTGCAACTGGCAAGCTGTTCGGCATCTACTTCCAGCCAAGTTTTCATCATGCGGCGGTAAGAAATTAGATGAAATATAATAACTATTTTATTTTTAGTGTTGGCATTGCTGCATTGTGTCATTTTGCTTATTTTACACAGATCGTCCCATGCAATGTGAGGTTGAAATTCAACAAGCTGACAGGAGACACTGTGACATTTGAGGCTCCTGGGGGGCCGTACACTATGGAGGTCAAGAAAGGACGCAATATGTCGCAGATTGGAGGAGATGGATGGGCACGTTTCATCGCTCTCATGCGTCTTACTAGTGGTGAGTTGATCAGCTTCTCCTTCCGAGCAGAAAGACCCAAGCTAGCTGTCATTTATCTCAACCTGGTGGAAGATGATGAAGATGACAAAGATGATGAAGATGATGAAGATAATGAGGACCCACTCGATGAAGATGATGAGGACCACCTTCATGAAGCCATCGTAGCTCAAAGAACAAGGCTGAGTGAGGAGGAGGTGTCCAACCTATGGGACATAATTCCGCCACATGCTGACTTTGTCGGGGTGCCATTCGTGACCCGCTTGACAAATACCATGGTTGATCGACATGATATGGTATGTTATACTTACAAATGCAAATTATCCGATGAATTACTTAGTGTACAGTCCAATGATATGGTATGGTGTGTGGAATCTAGTCGATGATATGTTTTAGTGTAGAGTTCAATCACATGCTTATTAGTGTAGAATCTAAGGAAACTATTAATAGTGTAGATAATCCTTATGTACTTATTTGCGAGGCTATTTATTAATTGATATGTTTTTCTTATTCATAAATTGGCAAAGAGCATATCTGTGAGTTATGGTATCGAGCCTGATGAATAAGGCTCAGCTGGACTACGCCTTACTGCAAGGGGCTCCGTCACAACCTGTACTTACCGCGTGGACACGGACGGTTGCACACACTTAAACTCGGTTGGGTGGAAGAAATTCCTCGATGGCAAGAATCTTCGTGTTGGACAGGCCATCCTAATTACTATCAGGAACACCAACCGCCCAGGCTTGAGGATGATGATTGTCTTTGATATCATGTAGAACTACATATATGTGTGTGTGGCTATATCATCTAGAACTACATATGATGATCGTCGTCGATATCATTTAGAACTACATACGATGATGGCCGTTGATATGACCTTGTACTGCTATGCATGTTGACTATGCATGAAATTGTTATCTAGTACTCCCTTCATTCCAAATTACTCGTCATGGTTTGAACTAAAACCACGACGAGTAATTTGGAACGAAGGGAGTACTACCTAGTAATGGTTTATGAATTTGATATCTACTAGCAGTACCTAGTATCTAGTATCTGAAAGGGAAACTGAAAGGGAAAGGTGTAATGGGAAAATGATGAAAGATATAGCAGTAGCGAGGGATGGCGAAATCGCTACAGCTAGTTAATAGTAGCGCGTTCCCAAAAAGCGCTGCTGATATCGTCAACAGTAGTAGCACGGGTTAGGGCCGCGCTACTACTATGAGTTAGCTGTAGCGCCTTATTATTAGCGTGGCCACCCGCGCTGCTGCTAGCCTCAAAACCCGTGCTACTACTAGGGTTTTCCCTAGTAGTGTCAGGTGGGAGCGCTTGATGGACCACTACCTCAACCTACATCAAGTTCCTCCCAAAGATCAAGTGAAGTGCGCCACAAGAAACTTCCACGACTATGCCTCGACATGGTGGCTTCACACACCTTCGGAGAGCTACGACATGGGTTGGCCCAAGACGAAGAGTGCTATGGCGAGAGTTCGTGCCTCCAACCTACACAGAACAACTTCTACGCCAATTGGAGAACACCACCTAAGGATCCTAGTCCATCGATGTGTACTTCAAGGAGATGAAGAATGCCTTGCGATGAGCCAGTGTGGACGACCCCATTTCAATGAAGTTCCACTTCATGATGGGAATGAACAACGACATCTCCAAGACTATCTTCCTCGAGAACTACAAGTCCCTCGACGACTACTACACTGGTGCTCTCAAGGCGGAACAACAACTCATGAAGGCCAAGGCTTCTCCACCCCAAGCACACTTCGCGACGACCAAGCTCTACGGCAACGAGCATGAGGATAGTACCACCAAGATGTCCAAGCCTGACGAGCTCCAAGACAATACTCCCAAGTTCGACTTCACCGCCATCCCTCTTTGTGGCATTGATGATGCCGAGTCTACCTCGACTCTTTTTCAAGATGGTGCGGCGACGAGCACGACTACGGAGAACCTCAAGGACAAAGCTTTAGAGGCGATCAACAAGGTGGCGAGCAAGTATGATGCTTCCATCTTTGGAGGCGAGAGTGATGATGTGCCATCTTCGACCTTCATCCATAGCGGTGATGAAGAGATAATCGAGCATGGGATTTTCCCTTGGCCATGGCGACGTATGATGACTTGAGTGACTTTTGCCACCATATTGAGAGTGAGAGTGACTTCACCACTAGCCCCATATATAACGAGTTGCCCCACTTTCCATGTGAGGAGAGCCACAACCCCCACCACTTGAGTGAGATGAGTGACTCCACCATATGTGACTTTGAGTGCACCTATTTTGAGAGAGTGAGTGAACCACCACATAGAGAGAGTGAGATAGTTCATAGGTCTTGTGAGGCCAAATTCAACACTAACAACATGACCTCTACCTCTATTGTGTCTTCTCATTGGGTGCTAGGTCCCATTTATGATGACGCGCCGAGCCTCGACGACTTTGTCCTCCCTTTGGACAAGACTATGGCCATGGTGGAATATGATGCACCCCCCACATGGTTCCATCACAATGAAGATGACCACCATTTGGTATTTCCCACCTCACCTACACCACTTGAGTGGAATGAAAAAGGTAACATAGGTGAAGGTGATGCTCAGGTCCCACTAGTGGACCTTCCTAACATTGATTGCTTGCATGATGTTGATCCACCTAGTACCATGCTTCATGCTAGTATGATTTACCCATGCGATGATTTGCCCATTTATGATGAGTATTGTCGGTGTACAAAAGTATGGGTACTTTTGTACCCCTTACTTGTGCGTGGACGGTCGCAGCCACGCCTTCAGCAGGGCTTGGCAAAGTAGAGGAGGAGGACAGGAGGCAGGACAGGTACAAGGAATATCAAAACAGACGATCAAGGTAACAGCAGCAGAAGGCCGACAGGGCCACGCCCAGCAACAAGCCTTGCCGAGGCGACGTGCGAGGCCCCTGGCAAACTCCTTGCCAGGGTAGCTTGCAAAGAGACCAGCAGGGCCACCACCCTTGGGACTAAGAGCTCTGACACCATTGACAATGTTAAGACCAAGATCGGGAGAGCACATGCCTGGTAGCATGCAGCCCCTAATGAAGATTGGCAACCCACGAATCCACGGGGGATCAGAAGACGAACACCCACGGCAAGACCCTTGCAGGGGACGACTCCAAGACCCGCGCACGGCAAGGTTTCGCCACTTGAGAACCACTCCAATGCGACGATAGGCATGCCATCTAAGCAGGCGCCTGCGTGGGGGCATGCAGATCTTCATGGAAGCTTACCGTTTCACCAATGCAGGAGCTTCTTGGCCAGCGTGACGCTGCACGCCTCGTCGGCCCGGACGCATGGCGAGGCGAGGAGGAGCGGCGAAGGATGTGATGGCCCTTGTTGTCGTCCCCAATAAAGCGGGAGGACACGTAGGCAACGCATTAAATGCGCTTGTCCTACGTTGATCAAGCGATAAGCTCGTACCACTGTAGCTTGCCACCTCCTGTGTGCCACTGTGGCAACCCCTTTGTGTAGAAAAGGAGGCCCAAGGCACACAGAGAGAGGATTCAGACTTTTGTACAAAGCACGCATCATAGCTAGTTCAAAAGCTCAAGAACACACATATAACCAGATAAATCAGGACTAGGGTATTACGCATCTTTGAGGCCCGAACCTGGATAAGAATCCTCTATGTGCTAAGGGCTCGACCCGCTCTTCATGCAACTAACCCCTCGCCGAACGTAGAAGGGATCCTTGTGACCCCATAGGTGATCAGTTTCCCCTACATCTTTGGCTCTCCAGGTAGCGGGTCTAGTTTTGAGAATCTGGTCTATAGTTAGTATAGTAGCTCCTTCATCGCCATTGCTTCGAAGATGACTGCATTGGCCAGCTTGATCGAGTCCGTCTGCGCCATCCTGGTGCGAAGGGACAGGCGAGCAGTGGCATCTACGGCCGCATCGATGATTCGCACAACAACAAAAAGCTAAGTTATCTCGACCTTGGGTAATTCTTCCTTTTTATAAGGTTATCCCCCTCGATGGTTTCAGTCCTTGTATGGAGAACCTGCATGCAAAAGGAACTCTACTACGATTGGCAATGGCCATGTTCTGTTTCGAGTCCGCTCAACAGCTCGGGTCCTGCACTCTACTAAGAACGGTGGGGTACCTTGATGTAATCAACAGCGCCCCTATTCTGCCTCGAGTCCGCTCGACAGTCCAGGTGACTGTGCCAAGAGCGGCAGGGTAGCCTGCTGGCGTCGATGCCCTCTGCAGGTTGCTAAGGATCTGTCCTTCTAGCACCTACGGCAAGGGGTGCACGTGCCGGCAAGCCTATCCAACTAAGCATAGGGTGCCAAAAATACAAGGATGAACTAGAACGGGAAGATAACATGCAACCAGTTCAAAGTACATCAAAAGTTATATTACATCAAAAGTTGCCACAATTCTAACTTAAGATAACTTGTCTTGTGTACGAACTCGTAGCAACTACAATGAATGAAGTAGTTAGTCCCGGCGCTGGCCCTCTAGCCTCGCGACTCTGCTGACACATCTGATGATGGGCTCGATGCGCTCCTCGAGCGCCTGACGGTCGACGTCCTCCGGCAAGTTGTCGACCGCCTGAGCATAGTCGACACTGGGGTTCCAGTGCGCCACCTTGGTGAGCACCTTGATCAAGGCATCCCGACAAAGTTGCCGAGACTCCTCGGCCAGGTAGGCCGCCCTGGTGGACTGGAGTAGCTTCAGGGCGGCAAGGACATGCTTGAAGAATTCGGACAACCTGGCGCTCTCAGCCAGTGTCGTCTCGTGGGAGAACCTGAAGTTTGGCATGCCCATGGCGGTCAGCTGCTAGTGATCTTCTCCGCGAGCTCGTTGTGGGAAGAGGCGACCGTCTGTAGTAGCAGCTGTTCGTCCGCGAGATCCTTGGCCAGGATCTGCTCATGGGCTTTCGACTCCGAGAGCATCTTCTCCTGGCTGTCCAGCTTCAACTTCCGATCATGGACTCGTTAGCCTTGGAGAGTAGCTTGGTTTTGTCAGATATGGTGGTCTGCATCTCCGCCAGGTCATGGAGAGTCTTCTCTTTGTTGTCCTTCAGCATGGAGATCTCCTTGGTGAGCCTGGCCAGGTCCGCCTCCAGATTTTCTACCTTGCCTTCCAGCTCAATCCTGGTGGCCTCTGCCGCCTCAGCACGGTCGACGGCCTCCTTCAGCTTGCCAGCGTGATCAAGGGCCAGAGCATCGAGCGCTTCCTGGTGCTCCCGCATTAGGTCTTGGGTCCGCTGCGCGACAAGCCGCTCGATCTCTTCGTCCTTGGCGCGAAGCGTGGCGGCAAGCGCCGCTTCACGAGCGACCAAGTCCTCCTCCTGGACATCGAGCGAGATGCGGCACTGTGTCTGGTCGGAATTGTCCTTGGCAGCTTTGGCCTTTGCCACCTCCTGCGCCTTATCAAAATTGGTGTGCTTTAAGAGGAGATCCCGTTGGCGCTCGCTCAGTTGGATTTGAGATGCCCTCAGATCTTCTCGAGCCTCGTCAAACGAGACTTTCATCTGGGTGACACGCTCCTGGAAGTCCGCCTCAGCCTTGTCCATGTCCGTCATTCTGGAGTCCGCCTTCTCTTTGCGAGACCGATGAGATCCTGGAGCTTGTGGAAGCTAGCTCCTATAGCCTGAAGGAGTTGGTCCTCCTTGGAGATGCAACCAGGAGCCCGACAATGGTGAGGATCTCCTCATTAAAGACCTCCCCCTCGATTGGCGTTCTGGTGCCTACCACTCCTGGGATGCTGACGAAGAGGTCATCGCCAACCTTAAGGTACCTACTCAGGGAAGGGGCTAAAGAGGAGGAAGGATGGTCATTAACCACCTCCTCCCAGGCAGGATCTTTGGCGGCCTCTCCAGTGGTGGCCTCGCTGGGCTCCCCGGCAGGCCCCGCAGCGGCCTCCTTGGTGGTAGCCTTGCCGACCACCCCGGCAGGCTCCTCAGCCACCTTCTCCCCGACAGGATCCTTACCGGCCTCCCCGGCAAGCCCCATGGCGGCCTCCTTAGTGGGTCCCTTGGCGGCCTCCTCGGCAGCAATATTGGTAGCCTCGGCCTCGGCGTCCTTGGCGGTCTCCATGATCACGGTGTCAATGTCAGCCTGATTTGCCGAGGAAGGATCTGAAACCAAAAAAGGAGAAAGATAAAGCCGAAATCAGGACAACTCAAGACAGAGGGAATGAAAGAAGTCAAAGCGATAATGGCAAGAAGCAGAGGTCATGTACTCACCCGCGGCAGGTGGGGAGGACGCGTACCCCTCCCCGGCAACATCTGTTGCCGGGACAGGGTCACCAGTGTTTGTACCTGCCTCCTCCTCCTACTAGCGCATGGGCTCGTCAGTAGGTGCCTTTACCGGGGATGCCCCTCTGGTCGGCGTAGTTGATGGAGGCGGCGTGTCGGGGGCGGCCCTTAGGGGCTCCTCCTGCTGCTGCTCCCTTCCTACAGTCCCGGCGAGGTCATCAATAAGAAGACGCACTCCAACGCCCGGCAGCGAGAGATAAGTGGCAAACTTACATTGTGGGCTGGAATGGGGGCTGCATGGGGGCTGGACTCTGGGCTGGTGAAGATCATCCCCGATGCACGAGGAGTGCTTGCCGGGGGCTCAGCACTCGTCGAGGCCCTGGCCCTTTTTACTCTCTGGGCCAGCGTCGCCATGTCGCTGCAACAATGAAGCCATATCAAGATAAAGTGGTTCAAGTAAGGAGTCAGAAAATAGATAAGGGAAACAGAGTGCATACTTGTCCTCCTCTTCTTCTGACCTCCTCTTCTTCCTTGGGCTGAATGACCCAAGGTCATATTTGGCCGCTGGGACGGAGCCCGCTGGGGAAGGAGATGGAGTCCTTACACGCTCGACCGCGGGAGAAGCAGCAGCACGTCTGCTCGAGGAGGAAGAAGCGGCGCCACGTCTGGTCGAGGAGGAGGCAACAGCTGCGGCCCCCTCCAGCGCCTCCGCGGTTGCGCACCTCATCTGGCGCATGGGCTCCGCCTGAGCTCCTTGTCACTTTGTAGCCTTGCCAGGGCGGACTGGCTCGTTGGAGCCGGCCCGTCGCAAGACGCGCCTCTTCTTCGGGGCCGAGGGCTCGTCCGCCTCGGGTGCCTCCCCAGCCAACTCTTCAGCCGCCTTCACGGCAGGAGGAGCCCCGGTGCCAGCACCACTGGTCCCCCTGGTGGGCCCCACCCAATTGAGGAACCTTTGCTCCTCTTCAGCCTCTTCGGCCTCGTCCTTCATGGTGCCACAGCTACTGGCTTGCACGGCAAGGTCTGCCTCCTTCGCCCTAGCGGCAATGTACGCCACCTCTTCGTCAGTGGTGGGACGGATGAGTTCTGGCTCGTCGCGGACAGTGCCCTCCAACAACTTGTCGAAGAACTGCTGCACCAACTCTGCCTTTCGCTCGGCCCAGGTTGGATCCGGGCCGTGGGTGTTGAAGCCGGGCATCGTGGCAATAATCTTGGTTAGGCAGGAGTTATTGCACATTGGATGCACCCCTGCCGGCAACCTCAATGGGTGGCCGGTCTTGCTGGCTTTTGCGGCCTTGCCAGTCTGCTCAACATTGCCGTCCTCATCGATCTTGATCCGAAAAAGCCTCTGGCAGACGGACACGTGTTGCATCACCATGAAGTTGTGTTTCAAGCCAGGGCAGAGCCTCATGATATCCGTTGCATTCCTGAAATCCCAGGTCTGCCTCCCCTTGTGGTGCAAGGGAGCAATGCAACGATGGATGAAGTCGGCCCCAACCATCTCTAGCATGACGCCAGCAGAGATGAGGCGGAGGATCCTGGTGGTGGCGACCGTGAGCTTCCCATCGTCGGGGTCGAAGTCGCTCCAGTCATCACCATGGACCGGCAGACTCTGACGGACCTCGTAGAAACACCGTGGCTCCTTTCTACAATCCCGCAACACTAGCCTTGCCATTCATCCCGCCGCTTCTTCTTGAAACCTTTCGGGTATGCGCCCTTGCACAGAGGCCTCAGGATCCAAGCAATGGAGCTAGTGAGGGAATCCCCTTGCTGAACCCGGGGAAAAAATAGTGGCGGAAGAGCGCCCTGCTGGGGTAGAATCCGGTGAAGCCCTCGCAGAGATGGGCGAAAAGGGCCATGCATGCCACCGCATTCAGCATGAAGTCCAGGAAATGGAAGCCGTAGGTGTGCATGATGTCATTGAAGAAATCTAAGAAAGGGGGGCAGAGGCCGCAGGAGAAGTTGTCGATGAAGAAAGGACAAATATCCATGCCGGCCTTGGCTAAGGGAGCGGGGATGACATTCGTGGCGGGGTGCCCCATCGTCTCCTTCCCCCACTGAGGGAGTCCTAGATTAGGGGGTCCTCGGACAGCCGGACTATATTCTTTGGCCGGACTGTTGGACGATGAAGATACAGGATTGAAGACTTCGTCCCGTGTCCGGATGGGACTCTCCTTTGCGTGGAAGGCAAGCTTGGATATTCGGATATGTAGATTTCCTTCTCTGTAACCTACTCTGTGTAACCCTAGCCCCCTCCGATGTCTATATAAACTGGAGGGTTTGGTCCGTAGAACAACAATCATAATCATAGGCTAGCTTCTAGGGTTTATCCTCTACGATCTCGTGGTAGATCAACTCTTGTAATACTCATATCATCAAGATAAATCAAGCAGGAAGTAGGGTATTACCTCCATCGAGAGGGCCCGAACCTGGGTAAAACATCGTGTCCCCTGCCTCCTATTACCATTAGCCTTAAACGCACAGTTCGGGCCCCCTACCCGAGATCCGCCGGTTTTGACACCGACATTGGTGCTTTCATTGAGAGTTCCACGATGCCGTCCCGATAAGGCTTGATGGCTCGCCTTGTCTTCAAGGATAACATCACCTTCGGAGGATCCCTGGCTGTCGGCCAAACTCTCCGGCTGGGCGGTTTCGTCACGGCCGCCCATTCGGCTGCCACGCGGACGATGACATCTCAGGTCATCAAAAACAAACTTCGCGTCAGCTCGGAATTCACCGAGCAGATGGATCCAATGGAGCACTCCTCCTTGAACGAACTCTTGGATTGCATCGCCGCCCTGGGAGTCTCTACAGACTATGATCGGATCGGGCTTAAACCCGTTTTAAGGGAGATTAACTCTCCACCAGTCACCCATCAGATAGCGGTGGTGGAGGAACAAAATGACAATTCTTCCTCTATTTTGAGGACAAACTATGTCCGGATTCCCGAGCTCTCTGAGCCGGATACCCGTCTACGGGAGGACGTGGCCCAGGCTCCGAACTTAGAATCGGGCATCGGGCCACAAATATTAGGCAATATCCTGGAGCCCAAGCTTAAAAGCTTAGGAGCTCCTTCGCCCCTGGTTTCCAGATTGGGTCAGGACGTGGACTTAATTTCACCCACCCACCCAAATGCGAGCGATCTTTCCTACATCAGACAAGAGCCCCAAGAGATAGTACACCACTTCTGGGCCAGATTCCTCCTTGTAATGAACAAGGTTAAGGATTGTCACGAGGAAGACGCAATCTCATTCTTTCACAAAAATTGCACGGACAAGGGAATTCTCAATGCCATAAGTCAGCGTGACATAGCTCACTTTGCCGACCTGGCGACCATAGTACAGAAGTACTGTGCGATGGAAAGCACCTGGAAGACCCAAACAAAATTCTGTTATCCTCCGGCCCTAACTGAACCCAAGGTTGGAAAAAGCGGTAGGCGTAAGCGAGGGGGTTACCCTTCGCCTAGTGCCTAAGCGCCCTAGGCATGGCCTAGGCGGTAATATAGTTTTTACTCGTAGTGTATTTGTGATTATTATATGGGTGTTGATATTAGTTTAGGGCATATAAAAAGGTCAATTCCCGTCTACTGCCATTGAAATATAACCCGTTTGGCATATCAGTGCAGTATGTGGCATGATTTCTTACTTAGGTAGGCAATTCCTCGCTTTCCCTGCCTAGACCTCCATTTATGCCCTAGGCGAGGCATTTGGCCATTGCCTAGCGCCTAGGCGTGCCTAAGCGCCTCCTAGGCACTGCCTTTTCCAACAGAGACTGAACCCCTCGTCAGAACTAAAAGGGTGCGCTCTCGCAAGTCACCCAACACAATTACAAAGAAGCCAAAGCCCTCTACCGGGCGTGGAACCATACTTGAGGGATGGCTCAATAGGCCATGCAAAATTCACAGCACACCGGACACCATACCAACACACATCCTTAGAACATGTTGGATACTCCGGCAGGTGGCCAAGAGCAGCGAGGACGTTCTCATCAACAATACCGCAGAGCACCATCCCGTAGAAAATAATAATACATTACTGACCGTCTTCGAGACTTTTGCCTCAAAAAACAAGCACAAGTGAGCGCTCCGCAGCCTCGCCGAAGTCTGCCACGTCGCAGCAATAAACCCGTGGAATGATACGGCCATAACCGTTAACGCCAACGACGAACCTCAATTCCGAACAGTCCGAGCACCAACCGCTTTGGTCCTTAGTCCAATAGTGGATGGATTCCGGCTTACTAAACTGCTGATGGACGACGGCAACGGATTAAACCTCATCTATGAGGAAACTCTTAACAAAATGGAAATAGATAAGAGCCGCATTGAGCAAAGCAGCACGGCCTTTAGGGGAATCATCCCTAGTCGGGAGGCACGATGCGCAGGGAAAATCACATTGGATGTGGTATTCAGCACACCGGAGAATTATAGGTCCGAAGAAATCACATTCCAAGTGGCCCCATTTAGCGGTTGATACCATACCCTCTTATGGCGAGACGCATTCATAATCTTCCAAGCTATACCCCATTACGGGTACATCAAGGTCAAGGTGCCGGGGCCCAATGGGATTAACACTCTAGCCAGTGATCCAGACATAGCACTCCGTGCCGAAAATAAAACTGCCGCACTAGCCCTGGAGGATTATCCGAAGCCCTCACGGCCGAAGAATTAACTACGCTGCGTTCCACAATGGACAGGGATGACGTGATACTTGACAAACGACCCAAGTCCACCTCTGTCAAACTAGTTGACGAAATAGTCAAATTCCAAGTCCATCCAACGTACCCTACAAAAACAGCATCACTTGGGGCACAGCTGAACCCCACAATAGACGCCGCACTACGAGAGTTCTTGCGCGAGAATTGGGACATTTTCGCCTGGCATCCTTTAGACAATCCAGGTATCCCACGTAGGCTGGCCGAACATAGCCTAAACATACTAAAGGGATACAAGCCGGTCAAACAGACTCTCCAGCGCTTTTCAGAACCCAAGTGACAAGCCATGGGAGAAGAGCTAGCCAAGCTACTCGAAGCCGGATTCATCAGAGAGATAAAACAACTAGATTGGCTAGCAAACCTGGTGATGGTACCAAAGAAGGACAAATCCTGGCGCCTATGCGTCAATTTTAAAGACCTTAATAAGGCTTGCCCTAAGGATCCCTTCCCCTCCCCCACATCGATCAAATTATTGACGCTACCGCAAGACATGATTCATTGTGTTTCCTTGATGCATACTCCTGATACCATCAAATCAAGATGGCGGAGTCCGATCAAGCCGCAACGACATTTATCACTCCATACAGTCCCTTCTGTTTTAACACCATGCCTTCCAGGCTAAAAAATGCCGGTGCAACCTATCAACGCATGATTCAGACATGCCTGGAAACACAAATCGGCAAAACAGTGGAGGCTTACGTAGACGATGTGGTTGTTAAAACCAGACACGTCGAATCATTAATAGGCGACTTGAGGCTCACGTTCGACAATCTCCGAACATACGGTATCAAGCTCAACCCGGAGAAATGAGTTTTCGGCGTACCAGCCGGAAAACTCTTGGGCTTTATCGTCTCTAGTAGAGGAATCGAAGCAAACCCGGCTAAAATCTGAGCTTTGTCACAGTTGGCTACCCCAACAGACCTCAAGCAAATCGATAAATTAACTGGATGCATGGCTGCTCTAAGCCACTTTATCTCCCGATTAGGAGAAAAGGCCCTACCTCTTTATCTCCTTCTTCGACGCACCGAACACTTCGAGTGGACGGATGCGGCCACGACAGGACTGGAGGAAATAAAAGCCCTCTTGGCGACCAATCCAATTCGGGTAGCACCAAATGTCGGCGAACCCATGTTGCTATACATAGCTGCAACGCACCAGGTGGTAAGCGCAGTGCTCATTGTCAAACGAGAGACATATGGACATAAATTCCCATTACAAAAGCGGTATACTACGTATCCACAGTCCTCACTCCATGCAAGTCACGGTACCCACATTATCAAAAGATTGCATCCGTGGTCTTCATGGCATCCCGAAAATTGCGACACTACTTTCAAGAGTGTTCAATCACGATGGCCTCCGAAGTACCAATCAATGACATAATAAATAACCACGATGCCACAGGCCGGATTGCAAAATGGCTATCGAGCTCCTCCCGTTCGACATAACATACAAACCACGGCGGGCCATTAAGTCGCAAATACTGGCTGACTTCGTCTCCGAATGGACAGAAGCCGAACTCCCTAAAAGTACGGCGCGTACTCCAATTGGATCATGCACTTTGACGACTCTAAGATGCTAGCTGGTCTAGGGGCTGGCGTCGTCCTGACGTCCCCCACCGGAGATACAGTCCAATACGTACTCCAAATACTTTACACAGATTCCAACAATGCAGCAGAGTATGAGGCTCTGTTGCACGGTCTTCGGATGCCAGTCTCCATGGGCATTCAATGTCTCAAAGTACGCAGGGATTCAAACCTCCCAATATCTCAAATAAATGGAGACTTTGACGCCAAGGACCTGAAAATGGCTCTTACCGTAATGCCGTTCTCAAAATGTCAGCTTGATTCGAGGGGCTCGAATTCCACCATGTGGTTCGAGAAAACAATCAAGCGGCGGATATCCTTGACCGCATCAGCGCTAAACGCGACCCCGTCCCACCAAACATATTTGTGGAAAGGCTGTTCAAGCCATCCGTAGTATGGGAAGGGGAGTCCGACAATACTAATCTGAATCTGCATACAACCCCAGATCCTAAACTATCAGACGTAATCGGAGGCTCCGCCACCAAAATCACACCTTCGGCCCACGTGATCATGGCGGTCATCGCCCCGTGGACGGAACCCTTCCTAGCTTACTTAAATAGGCAGGAACTCCCGGAGGACCAAAATGAGGCAGGCTGCATTGTGCGGCGCTCTAAAGAATACAAAGTCCACGAGGGAGAGATATATAAGAAAAGCGCAACCAGAGTGCTCCAAAGGTGCATCTCCGAAGAGGAAGGGCGGTAGCTTTGGGCGGAGATACATGCCGGACTCGGCGGCCACCATGTCGCAGCTCGGGCGCTCATAAGCAAGGCCTTCCGTAGAGGTTTCTACTGGCCGACAGTCTGGGCAGACGCACAAGACCTTGTTCAACACTGCGTCGGTTGCCAGATTTTTGCAAATCAAAGCCATATGCCGCCCACTACCCTTCAAACAATCCCCATAACTTGGCCCTTTGCGGTCTGGGGGCTCGATATGGTTGTACCCCTTAAAGGAGGAAGCCATAAGAAGAAATACCTGTTGGTCATGGTCGATAAATTCACCAAATGGATAGAAGCCAAACCAGTTAAAACGGCCGAATCCTGACGAGTGATAGACTTTATATCCGGGGTCATACACCGCTACGGTGTACCCCACAGCATCATCATCGATAACGGCTCAAACTTTACAGCCGATGAGGTGAAAACCTGGTGCAGCAAAATGGGCATAAAACTTGATTACGCCTCCGTCTACCACCCCCAAACAAACGGTCAAGTCGAACGAGCGAACGGTCTTATTATGAGCGGCATTAAACCCAGACTAGTGCGATCCTTGAAGGAATCAGACACGCACTGGGTCGAGGAGCTTGACTCCATATTATGGGGGCTGTGGACCACGCCAAATCGCACAACCGAATACACACCATTTTTATGGTGTACGGCGCAGAGGCAGTGCTACTCTGCGATATCATCCACGATTCACCTAGAGTGCGCATGCACGAAGAGAGAGAAGCCGAGCTGGATCGGCAGGACAACTTAGATGCCATGGAGGAGGAGCGTGACGTCGTGAAGGTCCATTCTACATTCTATCAACAGCAGGCTCGAAGGTATCAAAGCAGAGAAGTGTGGGCCAAAACGTATAACATTGGCAAACTTGTTCTACGCCTACCAGAGAGGAAAGAGGACAAGCTCAAGCCCAAGTGGGAGGGCCCCTTCATCATTGACAAAGTTCTCACTGGAGGTGCGTACCATCTGCGTGATGCATCAGACAATCGACTCGAGCCGAACCCATGGAACACGGCTAGACTCCGAAGGTTCTACGCCTAGTGCCGAACTCCGCGTTTATCTCCTTACCTCCGTCTCCCTTTTTTATCCTCTCTCTGTCTTTTACATTTATACCCTTAAAATCTTCAAGTATGCTTTGACCCTACACTCTGGCCATGCTATACGCGCTCAATATACCTGGGGGCTTCTCACACAGAAGCTTATTTGTCTTCTGGGCTTTATGCCCACCACACATGCGTCACTTTTCCGTATATGTCTTTTATCACCATTATATGCATCGATATGACTTAAGTTTTGGCCAAGCTGGGTTGCCTGGCTCTTGTGTTTATGCCCTACATTCCCATTAATTCGGCTAGGGCGTAAGGGGATCACCTCTGCGATTGTTACTGCCGGGTCAGCCGGATGTGTACCTCAGACTGGGTGAAGCCGAAAGCTAGCATTCTTAAGGGAATATTCGGTAGGGGAACAAAAGATGTATTTTACTTATTACAAAACATGCCACGAGATGCTTATACCCTGCGTAAATTTTCACAGTTCGGACATGCACATCAATGCATGCACACCCAGGGAAAGGAACCCTTAACGGAACTATTCTCCCTGGAAGATGTTTATTACTACCCATGTAATATAACATAACTAGTTGGGTACTTGTCCGTTCAAGCACTTATGACCCCTACGCCTGGTTTCCACGCATGCCCCGGTTTTCACATAACCGAGCGGGTATTCGGATACACTCCGGACTGTCGGGTCCAGAGGTTGAAGCGAAAATGTCGTCCAAGACAAATGATTTACAATTCGGCTAGGGACAAAATATGTCCTTTGAAGTACAATGTCACTTAGACTGACTAAATTCTTCTTCTATACCATCCAACAGGCTGTCTAGCCTACAGTCCTGTTGGGAATACTTAGCGGCTAATGCTACTTGGTCATACACGAGATGTACAGGGATCTCCTTCCCATCTAACCCCACAGGTCCGACCTCAGCCATCTGGTTTGGGTCAGCCTTGGTGTACTGCGTCTTCACCATGGCCCAGGCTTCCCTTCTGCCTTGCCGGCAGGCCGATATCTTCCATAATCGAAAGCGCTGCTGCGCTCCCTTGAGCATCTCCATCAGCTCCCCCATGCCTCCTGGCAGGGAGGCGGATGGCCACAAGGCCTGAGCAATGCTCTGCATCACCTGCCGAACTTGTTCGTGCAGTTGTGAGAGCTCCGGCAGAAGATCGCCTGCAGATCCAGACATCTCCTCCTCGGGACGGCCTGTTAGCATGCCTATAGACATAATTCTATTAGCATGCTTTTTTGCCGAACTTTATAGTGGTTTGTCAAGGGCACTTACCGAATATGCTGCGCCGTAGCCTCTTATTCTCCTTTACGAAGTCAGTAAGCTGGGCCCGAACATCCTTTAATTCGACGTCCAGTCAGACGTTCGCGCCCTGGAGAGTATTTTTCTCCTTTATAACCTTTATAAGCACACATTAGCCAGCCTTCAGCTGTCGCCGAACATGTTGCTCATCCTCTGGTACGATCTCCAGATTGTCTCCGGGATTGTCTGCAGATTCTCTTGTTAGGATCGCATTCATGTCGAATACTTAACTGGTACATACCATGACATTATGCTCGTTTAAACGCAAACATTACCAGATGGGGCCTTCATAGACTCCTCCATCACGGCGATTGCAGCCCGTAGTTGGGCCTTGCACTCCTCCAACTCTTTGGATAGCTGGATATTCTTCTCTGTCAGAACCTATGCACACGAGGATCCTTAAATCAGTTGTGCCAACTTTTTCAAGTCTTAGGGGCTACTGATATACATACTTATCAAATTTTCTTACCCGTATATCCTTTACGTACTGATCCGTGGCCCTAGCAAGGCCACCTTGAGAAACCCGGATGTACGCGTCCCCTAAGTTGAAGGCATCAAATGCCTCTTCAGAGAAATTAGGGTCGCGTAGTGCGGCCCGTCGGCGCCTATGATTTATGTTGCTCTCCACTTTGGAGTTTGTAGCGGAAAATCTATCCGCATCCTCTGTAGGAGGATCGTCCGCGTTGACCTCCGCCCTTGAGTCTAGCCTTGGAGTCCGGCTGGTGGAAGCGTGACCGGAAGGCTCTCCAGATACAGTCCGACGAGCGCTCTTTCTGTCGAAAGGCAGAAGATATCATTATATTTTAACAATGATAACTTTGTGGCAGGTTTTTGAACATACCTTTGCAACGGTGTCTCTATCCTGACCGCCTTTATTTTAAGCCTACCCGACTTCGGTGCCCCTTGTTGGCGAGTCACCGCGGGTTTAGCTTGGCGCCCTGATGGCCTTCCCTGTAAGACGCAATACATGTGCGGTGGGTGAAGTGTAGAGAAGGAATCCTTTTCGGAAGTTGGGACTATGGCCTTGCTTACCTGGGATACAGGGAGTATGCCGGGATAATCGGCTGTGATGGCCACCTCACACCATCGCAGCTCAACTGGTAAAACGTCCTGTCAACAAGCTCCACAAACGTGTCCGGATCTTCTTCGAGTCCGAGGTCAAGAGCCCGGTTAGGGTCCCCTGGTTGTGGAGATGGGCTGTGAACATCCTCCATAGTCCTTCGCAGTTCCTGCTATGAATTGACGAATTAAACATCTGTGCTGAAAATATGGGAAAGATTGGAATAAAAGATTGCGACTCACCCAGCTTGGGGGGTTGTGCATGGAGAATCCATCCTGTGGCTTGATGTGGATGAACTCCTCCTCTTATCCTTTGTACAAATCGGACAGTATCTTTGCCAGAGCGGCGGGAGATCCCGGTCATTTACGGCCACAGCGGGTGGCATCGTCTTCTCCATTGAAGTGCCACATGGGTTTTCCCCGATATTGAAGTGGCTCCACTCCCCGCATTATACATATGGACATGACTTCAATAATTGTCAATCCTGATTTCACCAACGTATTTATCCTGTCCATCAGGAAAAGGATCTCTCTGTTATCTTCCTCCCGGGGGCTCCTGGGGCGCCAACTGTGGTGTTTCTTCAACGGGGCATTTATAAACTCGGGAAGGCCCTTTCGAACAGGGTCCGGAAGAGGGACGTCCTCCACGTAGAACCATTACGAGGGCCAGTCTTTGGATGTCTTCTTTGGGTGCCGGATAGATATCCGGTCCCGACGATGCGCCATATTTCGGCTTTGCGCACTTGATATACCGACTCCTTCTGAGTACGGGGTACGAGGCAGAATAGCCTCTTCCACAGCTCGAAATGAGCTTCCCAGCCCAAAAAAAGCTCGCGGAAGGCAACGTAGCCTGTGATGTGCAGTATGGAGCCTGGGGTAAAGTTGTGCAGCTGGAGGCCGTAGAACTCCAGAAGCCCGCGGAGGAAAGGATGGATTGGAAATCCAAGCCCCCTCAGCAAGTAGGGGACGAAGCACACCCACTCTCCCTTGGATGGGTTTGGAAAGCTCTCCGCTTGCTCCCCACCATTATAAGTGGCTAGTCCAGCTCGGACGGGGACCATGTATGCAGGTGGGAGAAACCCCTTGGTCTCCAAATCTACCAATCGGCTGTGGGGAACTGAACATCTCTCCCAGTCACCTGGCGGGAGGGAAAGGAGGAACCGCAACAACCGGCCATGATGGTGTGGATATTTTCGGGCACGCTCTGATGAGTACTCGTTGGGAGGAGATGGTGTGATTTGGATCTGAGAATCCTCGTCTTTCTTATAGATGACTTACCCGCATAGTTGGGGTGGAAAATATGAAAATGCCTCGACCTCTCGCATTCGCTCGACACATGGAAACAACAATAATTGAAGCATAGAAGCCGAGGAGCGCAACATTGATGAGAAGCCGGACATTGCTCATTACAACAATGCTCTGGAGGATTTGGAGAAGAACCCGCCTTGTAATGCCGAAGACAATCTGCGCGCCGGACTCATCGTCATTGAAGCCTGGTTCAGGGGTTACTGAGGGAGTCCTGGATTAGGGGGTCCTCGGACAGCCGGACTATATAATTTGGTCGGACTGTTGGACTATGAAGATACAAGATTGAAGACTTTGCCCCGTGTCCGGATGGGACTCTCCTTTGCGTGGAAGGCAAGCTTGGATATTCGGATATGTAGATCTCCTTCTCTGTAATCGACTTTGTGTAACCCTAGCCCCCTCTGGTGTCTAAATAAACCGGAGGGTTTGGTCCATAGAACATCAATCATAATCATAGGCTAGCTTCTAGGGTTTAGCCTCTACGATCTCGTAGTAGATCAACTCTTGTAATACTCATATCATCAAGATCAATCAAGAAGGAAGTAGGGTATTACCTCCATCGAGAGGGCCCGAACCTGGGTAAAACATCGTGTGCCCTGTCTCCTGTTACTATTAGCCTTAGACGCATACTTCAGGACCCCCTACCCGAGATCCGCCGGTTTTGACACCGACACCCACAAGCACAAGAACTGTTCCTTGAGCGTGAGCATGTCAATCGCCAGAGAGAAGAGGGAGTGCTCCCTCTGCATCTTCACCAGCTCACTCTACGGAACCTCCCTCGCCGTGATGGACTTGGCCGCTCTCTTGCCCTTGTTAGCATTGGGCGCCATGGAGGCTAAGGAGGTGCAGGGGATCGAGAGGTAATGGAGGCGCGGCGGTGGCAAGAGGGACGAGGAGCTCTAGTTCAGATTTGGGGAAGAAGAGGGGAATGGCGGTTCCGAGATTGGGAGAAGCAGAGAAGGGAAATGAGCAGTGCCCCTGCGGTTTTTCCTTTTTATGATGAAGGCACGTGCCAGCTCTTTACTATTTACTGCAGGGTGACGCATGCGTGCCACGCCCATCCCACGCACGACCCCCATGTCATGCACCCAGCGCAGTTTCTTGGGAAGCACAACTGACAGAAAGATCGTGGCAGTTCGCCTCTGCCACGCCCGTCCGCGCACTGCTTTGGGCCTGGCCCAACTACGCCTTACGCATATATGTGGCCCAGGCCCCGGGGCTCCTGTCAGTGTAAAAAAGTATGGGTACTTCTATACCCCTTACTTGTGCGTGGATGGTCGTAGCCATGCCTTCAGCAGGGCTTGGCAAAGCAGAGGTGGACGGCAGGAGGCAGGACAGGTACAAGGAATATCAAAACAAACAATCAAGGTCAGAGTAGCAGAAGGCCGACAGGGCGACGCTCAGCAACAAGCTTTGCCGAGGCGACCTGTGAAGCCCCCGGCAAACTCCTTGTCGGGGCGGCTTGCAAAGAGACCAGCAGGGCCACCACCCTTGGGGTTGAGGGCTCTGACACCATCGACAATGTTAAGACAAGGATCGGGAGAGCACATGCCTATTAGCATGCAGCCCCTCATCAAGATTGGCAACCCATGAATCCACAGGGGATCAAAAGACGAAGACACCCGGCAAGACCCTTGCCGGGGACGACTCCAAGGCCCCTGGCAAGCCTTGCTGGGGATGATTGCTGGGCCGCGGCCATACCCGCGCCTAGAAAGGTTTCGCCACTTCACCACCACTCCAATGGGACGATAGGCATGCCAGCTAAGCAGGCGCCTGCGTGGCGGCATGCAGATCTTCGTGGAATCTTACCATTTCGCCAACGCAGCAGCTGGTTGGCCAGCGTGATGCTGCATGCCTCGTCGGCCCGTACGCGTGGCGAGGCGAGGAGGAGTGGCGAAGGATGTGATGGCCCCTGTCGCCGTCCCCAATAAAGCGAGAGGACACGTAGGCAACGCATTAAATGCGCTTGTCCTACATTGATCGAGCGATAAGCTCGTACCACTGCAGTTTGCCACCTCTTGTGTGCCACTGTGGCAACCCCTTTGTGTATAAAAGGAGGCACAAGGCACACAGAGAGAGGATTCGGACTTTTGGACAAAGCACGCATCATAGCTAGTCCAAAAGCTCAAGAACACACATATAACCAGATAAAGTAGGACTAGGGTATTACGCATATTTGCATCCCAAACCTGGATAAAAATCCTCTGTGTGCTAGCGGCTCGACCTTCGTGCAACTAACCCCCCGTGGAACATAGAAGGGATCCTTGTGACCCCATAGGTGATCGGTTTCCCTGACAAGTATGATGATTCTCATGTGGAGTCTATTAGTTGTGATGCCATGTTACATAGGATTTCTTGTGACAATTCTTTAGGTCACATCATGTTTGATAATCCACTTGACTTGTCATATGCTATGCATGAGATCAACCATATGTCTTATTTGCAATCTCTTCATAGTGACTATGCATATGCCATTAAAATGAACCCAATTTGCACATATGGCATAGATGACAAGCCCATGGTTATTGGCATTTGTTTTTCTTGTGATTATATTGATATGCTCCCTTTGCATCATTTATATCATATGCCATGCCATGACCACCTAACTTCGGATATGCATTGTTTTGGATGTTGTTCATTTACTCAATATGATGTTTCTGATATTGTTCATGAGGAGACCCCCATAGTTTCCTCATAAATTTTAGGAGATTTTGATCCATCCCATTCATTGCATGATCTCAATACTTGTGTGCAGAATATGCTCCCCATGAATAAACATGATATTGATGTGCCATATATTTGTATGCTCAATTTGTGTCCCCATCGTGTCATACACAATAGCTATCCTTTCATGATGGATGACATGTTCTTATACCATCCATCAAATTTCTTTGAGCGATGCTTATCTTGTGCTAACTCACACGTGCACATACAAATCATGATGGATGATGTGTACATTTACCACACACACAATTTCTTCAGTTTGTGTCTCTTTTGTGTAGGTACCCATGAATACTTGTCAACCTCACAATCCCTTGAGTTGACAAAACGAGCTCTAGAGAGCAATGATGACTTGGGATCCCGTGGATTGTCCTTACCACCGTTCCCATTGCGCAAAAACTTCGTGCATTTCTTCTACATGGCTCTCACATGGTTATGGCTGATTGTCCATTGTGTATCATTTTCCCATATTGTCGTGTTCACTTTGCATGATATTCTTATTACTATGCCTTTGACATGCACTTGTGACCCATGCTTTGCATTACACATGATGATTGATTCTAGTACTTCTATGTGTATTTGCAAGCTTGGTGGAGATATTGCTTGTTATTGCCATGTTCCATTTTTGTCCCATTCCTACTATGATACTATGAACATGATTTGGTTTCGTGCTTGCGATATGCTATGTGCATTTCCTATATCCATTATTTGCTCACATAATATAATTGCCATGATTTCCTCTAGTGTGTTGCATCTTTGCTCCACTAGTTTGCATGATATAATTGATTTGCTTGCTTTGTGTATTGCATCACCGATGATCCATACTTGCTTGTTTCATGTGGTTGATGGCAATCATTTCCATTCTTTGCACATGATTGTTCTTGCTTCTTGTCATATATCTCCATGTGTTGCCTCTCTCATTCTAGGTGATTTGACATGTATTGAGTGCAACGATGCCTTTCATATTTCTAAGGAGATTGCCTTCGTAGCATTCTCACATATGATTGTAGATTTTGACATATTTCTTGTGAAACATGCTTGTCTTACTTGTTTGCACCATATACCTTGTGCCATGAATATCGCCATTATTGCATCATATTATTCATGCACTTGTGCTACTAATGGGTATGTGCAAGAGAAGAGAACCATCACGATGGATGATGTGTTTATCTACCATGTGCATACGTTCTTTTTGTTGTATGCATGTGTAGGTTACTTGGACTTCGTGTCGACTTCCACTTCATGTGACTTGACCATTCGAGCTCTTGAGAGGGAGGCTCATATATTCTACCACGACTCACTTCTACACCACATTTCCAACCACTTCGGCTTTGTGAAGAATTCACAAGGACATGCCTTCAAAGTGACATCTTTCTTGAGCATGGATCTTGTGGATCAGACTACTTATGTTGCTTGCACCATGAGACTTGTTGGTCATCTTGGACCACTTGGTTGCGCACATGTTAGAGATCTTGCTTCGACTTGTCATTTTCAGCTTTCCATGCCTCATGACATATATACCTTGTGTGTTATATCCAATTCTTGGATTACTTATTCCTATCACATGTTTGGTTGCAAAATGTCATTTCTTCACATATGCCATGCCCCATTGCTTGTCAAATGATTACCTTGATTGCCTCACACATGTTGAACAATTGCTCTTTCTATTGTGTTGAGTGCCACACTATTTTCACTACACCCTATGCATGTTATGCTTGGATTGTCTTGCACTTGACCCATGTGTTTAGACATTTCATTTTATTCGGTGTTGTGAATGATTCTTATGCCTACCATAGATCTTTCATTGAGCAATTTGTGAATGCTTGCTATGACTTTGAGGTAGATGCTTATTCTGTTGCCACACATATTTGCATCTCTACCTACCATTTACATGATTGTCCCCATGATATCTTTGCTTGTGCTCGATTGATATTCTTACTTGCCATGTCATAGTCCTTTGTCAAACCATATGATATGCTTGATGCTGACACTTGTTGGGTGAATCACCGCTTGAATGCTTGGTTTTGCACTAACGCTAACCACATTTGTTTTTCCAAGTGTTTGTTGTCCTTGCTCCTTCTGAAGGAATTACGAGACAGTGCGACATTGGAGAGTTTCAAGATGATGAGAACTTGGTGATCGACCACTCCTACACGACAATGCCATCTCTTTCCCATGGTGATTTGGTTTTCGAACCGTGGTCGGATCTTGATGTGGAGCATCCTACGGACATCACCATGTCAAGAGTCCATTTATCAAGTGACACGTGCAACATGTACTTCACACACACAAAGGTGAATCATCTCCTTTGCACGTGTTCACTTGACCCCTTCGAGGATGGTATACTACTTGACACTTCTGCCGTGTGCATGCATAGGTATTGTCGGAACTCCATGGATGTCGAGGAGGAGTGTGAGCGCAAGTGCACGTCTACACGGTCCGAGAGGGAAGCATGGAAGAGAAGACGGAAGAAAGGAGAAGAAGAAGATGGAGCGGCTGTTGGAGCCAGGCCGGATGTCCGGACCGCCGTCCGGATCATCCGGGCTCAGCCGGATCATCCGGACCCCACCCCGGATCATCCGGGTAATTGCGCCGATGACACCCGTAGGCTTCCACCTGAAGCCGAATCATCCGGGACTCCGTTCGTATTATCTGGACCCCCAACACCCGCATCGTCCGGGACCCTGTCCGGATCATCCGGCCTTGCCGACGTGCATGACTTGGGCCGAGGCCCATGTACCCATTCCGCCCCCTCACTTACCCCTTCGTGGCTTAGACTATAAATAGAACTCCTCGTTCCCATTTTTAGGGTTATCAAATATGATAGCTCATTTGTATGTGAGCTTTGCTCCTACCTTCTCCTCTTGAGAGAGAGGGACTACTCCATTGGAGGCCAAGACCTCCATCTAGGAGAAGATTCTGCGGGATATCATCAAGACCCCCTCACGGGAAGACCCCCCCTCAAGACCTCCTCTTGGAGATGAACTTTACCTTTTACCTTTCCCTTTGTTGTTCATGTACCTTGTTGATCTTGTGTGTTTGATTGTCTAGTGGATGTGTTCTTGGACTTGTTCTTGAGTGTTCCTCTCATTTTCCCCCGTGTTCTTCGTGTTCTTCGCGGGATCCCCTCCATTTCATGAAAGATCGGGCATCTAGGGTTCTACCCAACTTCAGGCGAGTAAGCAAAGCGAGCAGTGAATGGATATCCAAACATCATCGGAACAGTGCACTAGGGAGTCATATGTGGATACCTAGTTCAGGCTGACATTTGGGCATGCTAGCGTAGCTAGAGTGCGGGTCACTTCAGAGCCGTTGAGGGTGATATGCTGGCGTTGGCTGGCCGCGCACGGATGCAGATCTTGAGTAGCAGCGGACCGCTACAATGTGGTGGATGAGATCGTTGGTGAAGCCCTAATGGCCTCGGGGGGCGGAGGTGCGACGATATGCTCGGTGAAGTAGCCCCGGTGAGGTGGGAGACGGCGTCGGTGAAGCGCACCTGATGCGTTGGACATTGGTGTCTGTGAGGCACGTCGGTTGCGGCAGCCGACGTTGTCGGTTGACCACCCGGTGCGGTGGACGAGGGCGTAGATGAGGTCGCTCCGGTGCGATGGTGAAGTGCGACCGTTGTCTTCGTCCGGCACGGAGGTGGAGAAAGAGACGAGGCGAGGGGCGATTTGAACTTCTGCTTGGGTTGGCGGCGAATTAGGGATTTTGCAGGTGTCGGTGTACAAGAGTGTGGGTACTTCTATACCCCTTACTTGTGCATGGACGGTCACAGCCACGCCTTCAGCAGGGCTTGGCAAAACACAGAAGGATGACAGGAGGCAGGTCAGGTACAAGGAATATCAAAACAGACACTCAAACTGACAAGCAGCAGAAGGCTGGCAGGGCCAAGCCCGGCAACAAGCCTTGCCGAGGCGACCTGCAAGGCCCCCGGCAAGCTCCTTGCCGAGGCAGCTTGCGAAGAGACCACTAGGGCCAGCACCCTTGGGGTTGAGAGCTCTGACACCATCGACAATGTTGAGATCAAGATCTGGAGCGCACACGCCTGATAGCATGCAGCCCCTCATGAAGATTGGCAGCCCACAAATCCACGTGGGATCAGAAGATGAAGATCCCTGGCAAGACCCTTGTCGGGGACGACTCCAAGGCCCCCGGCAAGCCTTGTCGGGGACTATCGCTCGGCCGCGGCTAGACCCGTGCCCGGCAAGGTTTTGCCACTTCACCACCACTCCAATGAGACAATAGGCATGCCAGCTAAGCAGGCGCCTGCGTGGATAAAAATCCTCTATGTGCTAATGGCTTGACCTGCTCTTCATGCAACTAAACCCCTGCCGAATATAAAGGGGATCCTTGTGACCCCATAGGTGATTAGTTTCCCCGACATCTTTGTCGCGCGAGGTAGGGGGCGTTAGCTGTCAGAATCTGGTCTGTACTTAGTAGAGTAGCTCCTTCATCGCCATGGCTCGGATCGCGGCGATCGGCCCGTCTGGGGCCGCTTCGCCCGCACCTGCATGAGCGGGCGACGGGGCGGGCGCCAGTGGTGGAGGAGATCAAGAACGTCCACACCATCCGAACACAAGAAGCCAGGTCGACAGCATCCTCCGCAGCGGCGACGTAGGTCGGCGCGCTGCCATGCCCAGGGATGGAACTGTGCCACCCGCGGGCGGTGCGGGGACCTCCAAGGGCAGAAGATCTACCTCACCAACGTATGTGCCGCGGTCCTCTCAGCTCGTGCACAATGAACTGCGCCGCGATGTTGAGGACCCAATGCGTCGCCACGGCAAGAGCCCTTAGCTTCACTCTCAAGAAATGCAGGTCCCACATGCACGCCATGATGCTGGAGAAAAGAGCGCGCAGCCACGGAATCATGATGGGACTCCTTTTAACATTGTTAGAAGTCTGAGTTCCTCCCATTCCTCACGCCTGTCATTGCCACCCACGCGAGTGGAAGCGCTGTTACAAGTGTACCTGCTCCTTAACTTTCTTCCTGCCTTGGAGAAGCAAGAAGAGTTGGGGCTGCTTTCCAAAGCCTTATTGGCCATGCCAACAGGGATGGCCACCGGGGAGCAAGCCCCTCGTGGTGCCGAAATGACGAGCTGACGCGTATAGGCAGTGGAAGGGTCGAGGGCGTCGCAACCATGGTGCACTCCCCTCCGCCACGGTCGGCCCGTCGGGGCGATGCCCGGGACAACGTGTCCACGGTGTCATCAGACCCACAGACGCGCCATGACCAATGTCAAGTTCTTCGAGAGCGCCTCAAGGAGGAAGCCTGGACTACTATTGAGCGGCGACGGGAAGCACGTCACTAGTCTGATAGGCGTGCTGGACCTGCTGAGAATAGGCCTGCGCCGGGGGATGCTAGCGACTTGCCATATGCACTCACTTGTCCAGCATTCACCCGCGAGCTGCGGCAGTTCCAGTGGCCCAACACCGGCACGTTCAAACTAGAGGTCCCAGAGAAGTATGACGGCAAGACTCACCCATCTGAGTTCCTGAGCGTTTACACTATCGCGATGCAGGCTGTCGGGGCACGAGACGATAAGATACTCGCCAACTATTTCCTGTCGGTGCTTAAGCCCAACGTCAGGTCATGGTTGATGCATCTGCCGATAGATTCCATTGCTTCTTGGTCGGACATGTGCCACGATTTATTGGTTCCTTCACGGGCGGCCACGTAGCTCCTGGGCAGGCAAGTGACTTGCACGTGATCCCTTAGAGGGACGGCGAATCCTTGCGCTAGTACATATAGAGGTTTAGCTGTGTGCAGTACAACATCCTTGATGTTCATCCAGCCGCCGTCATGAGCGCGTTCCACCAGAACATGCGCAATCGAAAGATGCGTGAAGAGTTGGCCATGAACCAGGTCGCAGCTGTTGCCGAGCTGTATGTTCTAGCTGATAGATGTGCCCAAGTAGAGGAAGGAAGGAAGTACCCGGGCGAAGACGCTGATGTGTGAAGTGACTCTGAAGACGAAGACGTCGTCGGCCTAACAAAGAAAGGCCGGCGGCATAACATGAAATGCAAGGGCAAGACCATGCTTGCCATCGAGGAATCCGGCGACCCTGACACCGCCAAGAAGGCCAAGGTTGACGACCCCGGCAAGGTGGTTGCCGGGTGCGACGCCTACCGGGCCTTGGCGGGTACCGGCAAGCCAGAGGGCTCCGACAAGCAGTACTTCAAGATTCACCATACCAAGGGGCACGGCCTCCAGAACTGCCGCCAAGTGGAGCTTCTGATGGAGAAGCAAAGAGCTGAGTACGAGAGACGAGACAAGGAGAAGGGCCAAGGAGGCGCTGAATGGTCCGGCAAGAAGTGCGGCGGCCAAGGAGGACGCGGCAACAAGGAAAAGCAACAATAGAGGCCTTCCCGAGGCCGCGACAAGAAAGAGGAGGATGATGGTCATGATGACGATGATGAATCCACCGAGCATGAGTTCCAGAAGGCAACATAAGTCATTTGTGTCAATTGAGGTGCTTCGCTGCATTCTTCCCACCGCCAACTAAAACAGTGGGCTTGTGAGATTAATGCAACGGAACCAATGGTCAACACCTAGAATCCGTTGAGGTGGTCCCACATGCCTATCATTTTCGACACCGAGGATGACCCTGATCGCACCACTGCGGTCGGGTGTTTACCGTTGTTGGTATCCCCAACAATACACAACCTCAAGGTGATGAAGATGTTAATTGACGATAGGGCCGGCCTTAACTTGATCTCGCCCAACGTGGTCAAGAGGCTATAGATCCCCGATGAAGATCTTGAGGAGAAGGACATGTTCCAAGGGATCAATCCGGGGAGGAGTCAGCCCAAGGGAAAGGTCACGCTACCAGTTACATTTGGTGGAGACGTGAACTATAGGACGGAGAGGATCGTTTTTGATGTCGCTGAGATCCTGTTGCCATACAACGGGATCCTTGGCCGCCCTGCAATGGCCAAGTTCATGGAGGCGGCGCACTAGGCATACAACAAGTTGAAGATGCCTGGCCCAATGAGCATCATCACCGTCAGCTGCGATAGGAAGTATGCGCTCATCTACGCCGATTAGCTCTATCAAGATGCGGTTGCAGCATCTGCCGCCAAGGCACCTACTCTAGCCACCAAGAAGAGGACCAGTAAGGCTTCGGCCGCCGGCAAGACTCCTGGCTCTGACAAGGGCTCTTGTACCCTCTCCGTCAAACGCATCTCATCGGAGTGTTGTGTTTCCGCTGGAAACGTACTAGAGAGCTCAACCGGCAAGAGCAAAAATTCCAAGGCATCCCCGCCGGAAACCAAGAAGGTGTCCGTCATGGAGGATGCCACGGGTGGAGCTTTTTTCATAAGCTCCAACCCTGACAGCTGTTAGGACCCCGACTCAAAGCCACACCGATCTAGCATCTAACACCTCATATCACTTTGCGGCCTCACACACGATATTCCCACAGGTGTCACCTTACCTTGCCAGGGACCATTTGCACCTTTTGGCACACGTATATGATAGTGTTGCTAGCATCCATATGACAAGGAGCCCGGGCTGACATGGCTAGTCGTGAACCCAAAGTGGCACTAACTCATAGGGACAGGAATACATGACTCAACAACGAATGTGTCGGTCATCAGCGAGTGAGTCCGGGCTGCAGCAACTGGGCTAGCAGGACTCCGATAAATTGGACTGTAGCGGGCTAACAGGACTCCGGTAGACACCGCGTGACATTTCCCTGAAGGGACAGACACATGAACGAAGAAGGACACATGCCGGCCAGCCTAAGTGTTCCAGAGCAGTAGCAAGCTACCAAGGCTTAGTGGAAGCACTAGGAGACATTTCCCGGTAAGAGAGGCTACCAAGGATAAACAACTAGATAGTCAAACCCCACAAATACCAAGCATTTCAATAACATACACACAATATGCTCGATATGTGCAAATACAACATGGCATCACAACATGACTCTACAACTCAAGTATTTTATTCAATGGGCTTCGAGGAGCGAGATATTACAAAGATGGGTCTCTTGACCCAGCATTCAGAGCATACAAATCAAGCACAAGCGGAAGCTTAACATGTCTGGGTACAAACATCTACAAATTAAAAAGGGCTGAGAAGCCTGTCTATCTACCAGATCCTGCCGAGGGCACAAGATCATAGCTGAGGTAACAAGCTAAACGTCGAAGTCCACACGGAACTACTAGCGAGACTAAAGTCTCTCTACAAAACATAAAATAGGCAAATGTGAATACAAATGTACCCATCAAGACTTACATCAGAACTATCTACATATGCATCATTATCAACAAAGGGGATGGTGGGGTTTAACTGCAGCAAGCCAGCTTTGACTTGGTGGCTATCCTGATCTATGACTGCATGTAACTCTTTTGAGGTGGCGCACACGAGTCCACATATTCACCATACCAATACACCACTATGGGTCCACTCGCGTCTCCCTACGAGAACGCCATCCATAGCACTCACGCTTATCTTGCGTATTTTAAAGTATCCACTTTCACTTGTCTATGAACTGTACAGGCAACCCAGAAGTCCTTTACCGCGGACACGGCTATTCGAATAGATGATGTTAACCCTGCAGGGGTGTACTTCTTCACACATGCTCTCGCCACTTACCGCCATGTACACATCATGTATCTCGGCAACCTTCAAGCGGAAGCCTGGCGAGGGTGTCGGCCACGGCCTACCTAAACACTCAAGTATCTAGTCCAGGTTTATCGCCGATTCGGGTTCCATCCGCAAGGAGATCCGCCCGGGATGTCACTCCCGGCCCCAAACAATGTGAGTAGGGTTCCCAAGCCCACCATCCGGGTGCCACTTGGTACACTGTGCCACTGCACCTAGTCTGTCCCAAGCCCACCTGTACCGGGTGCCACTTGGTAGACTACTAGCACTACCTACAAACACCAGAAACTAGTTGCAACTCCTGAAAAGAGAACAATGTTGATTAAGAAGCTGAGAGGGTCAATTAAGGATCCCAATGAGTGGTAGTAGTTGTTCATGGATCACAAACACAGAACTCAGTTCCTGAGGACGGCTTCAATGAGACAACCCACCATGTACTCCTACATGGCCTCTCATCGCTACCTTTACCAAATTGTGTTCACACACTTAGCTCTCAACAGTAGGACATGTTCACCACATTCCAATTCATCCCCGATGAATCAGACCTGACACAACTCTAAGCAATAGCAGGCATGACAAACAAGCATGAATGAGTAGGCACATCATGGCTCAAACAACTCCTACTCATGCTAGTGGGTTTCATCTATTTACTGTGGCAATGACAGGTCTCGCAGAGGAAAGGGATTCAACTAACGCAGCATGTAACATTTGGATCGTTGTTGTCCTAATGCAGTACAATAGAGCAGGAGTGAGAGAGTGGGATTGTATCGGAATGAACAAGGGGGTTTTGCTTGCCTGACAGAGTGGTAGTGGGATTCTGCCCTTCAGTTGGATACTCGTGAATATCCTCGGAGACAGAACCTACCACGAAGAACACATCAACACACAATCATACATGGCAATATGCAACGTTATGATGCATGCAAATGACATGGCAAAATGAGTGTGTTTGGCTAATGCAACTTAGAACAGATTGGTTTGAGTTCATTTGAATCAAGGATTCAGATGCAAACCCAAAATAAGAGGTCATATTAGTGCATTAACTTGTTTCACCTAAACAGCAAGGTTAGGTTGCTCTAACATGCATGAAACTAGTACAGATGGAAAGATTGGATTTTTCTGATCAAATTTCATATATAAATCTTTGCATTTGGAGTTACAGATTAATTTCTATGAATTTTTTGAAGTTTGTAGCATTTTCTAGAATTTCCAATATAAGAATAAATCCAGAAAATGGTTAACTGCGTCAGCATGATGTCGGTGTGACGTCATCAAGTCAACAGGGGCAGTTCAGGTCAAACCTGGCCAGTGGGGTCCACTGGTCAGTGACCCAGGGCTAGTTAGGCCACCGACAGGTGGGCCCGGTCAACATTGACTAAGTCAAAGTCAAGCTGACACGTGGAGCCACATGCTTAGCACTAATCTAAACAGAGAATTAGGCTAACCTAAATGGGTGCAGGGGCCCACATGGCAGTGGCTCTACGGTGATTAGCGCGGCCATTAGCAGTTAATGAGAAGGCCACGTCGGCAGCCGTTGGGGTTAGGCGCCGGTGGCATGCAGGCGCGGCGGAGGATCACCGGAGTGGCGATACGGGCGGCCGTAGATCAGGCCAAGGGCACAAGGGGGTTTCCCTTGCTCGTGCGCATCCAGGGGAGGCACGCATAAGGCCGAGGGGTGGCCGGAGCTCGGAGGGAGCAAGTCCGCGGCGGCGGCCGGAGCTCGGTTTCGCGGGGGCGGCGGCTAGCGGAGGGAACGGAGGAGTGAGCATGGGGGGGATGATCAGGAGCTCACAGCGGGGTAGCAGAGCGGCTCAGAGGCTCAGGGAAGCATCGGAGGCGACGTACGGGAGGCGGCGATCTCGGGTGGCCGGCGAGGGAAACGGCGGTGTTGGAGGCGTCCAGGGGCTTACGGCGTCATGAGGATCGGTGAGGAGGCAGAGGGCATCGTGGCGGAGCTCGTAGACTGCTCGGGGTGTCATTGGGATGGCGGTGGCCGCGGTGGTGGCGAGCGGCGGCGAAGGCAGTTCTCGGGTGTGCTGCAGGGAGGGAGCTAGAGGAGAGGGAGAGAGATCCAGAGTGAGGGGAGAGGCA
>NC_041391.1:440516293-440523593 GCF_002162155.2 Triticum dicoccoides | reverse complement strand
GCAAGGCTTCGAGGGCGCACGCAGGCAGCTAGGGAGGAGGTGGTGGCGCGGCTGCGGCATGCCGGGCACGCATCTACTTTGGGGCAAGGGGGAGAAGACGACAGAGGAGGCCAGTGGGCTGGGCCGCGAAGCTGGGCCGCCAGGTAAGGCCAGGTACTTCCCTCTCTCTCTCTCTATTTCTAATATAGTTTCTTTTTTCTATTTCTATCATTTGTTTTGATTTAGTTTAGGCACTAAACCATTTGATAAAATCCTGAAACTTTTTATGGGCACTAACTAAATTATTTCGGAGGCCCTCACCAAGTTTCAAAATTATTGGAGCTAGTAAAATTATCTATAGAATGTAAAAGCTCCAATTCAAATACATATTGGATTAACTCAAAGCCCATTTATGTCCTCGAAAAAATGTCCACCATTTTTGGTTTAGGTTTTCACCTTGTTCCATAAATTATGAACATTTTTGAAGGGCATTTTGGGTTCATTGAGAATATTTGAATTTGAACCTAGTTGAATTCATTTGGTGCTGGGGTTTGGTCATCCCCATTTCAAGTTTCAAATATTTAAACATGATGCAACACCAGATGTTGGCAGTAGGCAAACCAGAACAAGGGATGTGACAACTCACCCCCACTAAACAAGAATCATGTCCCGAGATTCAAGACGTGAGGTAAGTAGAAAGAGGGAACACAAAGATAACACGATCTTCATGATCCAACCGCCCACCTCGGGGATGCTGATTCATTGACTCAGATTGATCTTGACGTCTTTGCTTTCGAGATCTTTGTCCAACACGATGTGACGACAAAAAGAAACTCTGCAGGAATCAATCTTCTCAAAGATCGAGCAACTCAAGATCAACTCACCAAAGGTGACATAGCAACATCTCTCGAGTTGAGACACATATCACACATAGGGAGGGATGGAAGAAACAGATAACGCTGGTAGGCAAAATTCTACGTTGAAGAAGATGGTGCCTGGTTTCAAGGTAGCAAGGAGTTATCTGCTATGATTCCACAATGGGGCACCTTAGGAAAGGTGACTTGCAGAATCTTTTCTGAAGTGGCGAAAAGAATTACTTTTGATATAGAGCTCATTGAAACTCTCTATACCAGCCTAGGGCAGATCTCGAGCGATCGTTTGGCGGAGTGCGAAGGAATGGCATACCCAGACTTAGAATGGATGATGTGGACTACCTTGTTGAAGGCAACGAATGGATGATTTTGCTTGCACGTGCTCTCAAGAACTTGAGCATATCCATATTCATAAGGGTTTTACCAACATCCTTGTCAAGGATCCTGGCAACACAACATACTACCATGATGAATAGTGATGGACGAGCAGATGCAAAGGAAGATAACACCTTCTCATATTTCACCTTAGCGAAGCCAAGGAAACAAAATCTAGATGATCAACCGAGAGACATTTAGCACTCCGCTTCTAATGTTCTCCTTGATGTTCTAGCGCAACCCATTTATAGATATGATTTGGTACCTAGAATCATCAAGTAAAAGGTCGGACTTCGGGAGCACAAGAATCCGTAAGGATTAACTATGGAGGTAAATCCTACGAAATCCTCATGGGGAGGTGGCCAACTTTCTTCAATCGAGATACTACAACAATAGGTCTTCCAGCTGGGTGTGTTGGCCACGACACCCACTTTACCGGTTATCGAGAGACCAATATTATAGTTCTTCGAAAATTCTCCAACCATCATATCTGCCTGAGATTCGGATCTGGTTTGTGTCAGGATATTCTAGACTCATCGAGTCTAGAAAGAAAAATGAAAGTTTGCAACACAAATCGACGAGGCGACGTTGCAAGATTCTCGGGAAATGATCTACGGTAGTAAGCTACAACCATGTGAACACGATGTCCTAGACAATCATGCCCATGTAGTAGTCTTATAATGAAACACTACCGAGTTCAGGTTGGGGAACCATCATCGAGGATATCGAAGTCCTTACATAAGTCTGGATTAGCTCATATGAAGGAACTCCTTCTCCTTGAACAAATCAGTCAGTGGCTTGGTGAGCTAAGGATACATATAGAATGGAGGTTTCAAGTCTCCAAACCACAGAATGCTTCGCACGTATGCATGACCGATTTGGAATGATTCCAGAGGAAGCAACATTGACTTTCTCGAATTCATGACGGCAACTTGCATCAAATGCACATGAACTGGAGGAAGTCACTTTTTACATCCGAACATATGCTTCATGAGCTAGCATGAAGAAATGCTTTCAAAAGTTTACAACACTAGCTTAATGCTCAACAAAATAATGGAGAAGATAAAAATGTTGCTTTGCGCTCAACAACAATTCATCCAGGTTTCCATGAAGATGGAGCTCCATAATTATGTGAACAAGTGATAGCATTGGTCAGTCCCAAAGATATAATGGTGTATGCTCAAGGGATCAACCACTAGTAAGACAACATGATGAAGATCGTTGGTTCCGATTTGATTTGACGATAGCCCATACTCAAATCAGAGTTTTAATACGACAATAGGTCCAACAACTGATCACAGGGATCAATCGATGAAGATATCATCTCTCTTCAACACACACAAATATATCCCTTTGGAATGAGCTGAGTCGGACAAGCTTTCATCTTCCAACTCTCCAAGTTGTTGTTTAGCTTAATCAACCAGCTCAGGGGTATGCCACACAGATTCTTGGAGAAGGGTTGGTTACAAGCAACCAACTTGATCATGAACTCAACATAACGGTCAGGTGACGACCTAGTGATACTTCCGAGAAGATAATCAGAAAATCACGAACCACCAATATGTTGCTAAGCTCGACAACATTCTTGATTTCCAGGGCAAGACGATATGATCAAAAGAGTGAGGATTTGACACAATGCTAACTCATTGATCGAAGAGTCCACTAGGAAATAAGGACTAGGTAGCATTATCAATCCTAGAATGAAGATTCAATAGCCAGCACACTAAGAATGAATTTATTGTCCTTTAACTATGAAGCACCAAGTTGCTAGGAGTATTGATTTCACACATCATAGTTCACATGTCGGCATTCCGGTTGGAACAACACGGGAGCCGAGAAATGAATAATGAGGGCGAGAAGTATAACTGTATCAAGAATTCATAAGAGAAAGTGCAATTCTCATGACATTCCTGACAGAAAGTGAGTAATTGTTCAGGGTAGAACATACCAAAAGCTTGATTGCATTTGATCTGCGGAATACAACTGCTTTCACCCAATCCTGGATATGGATGAGGTACTGGAGTTTGTTTCTCCTAGTCATCACAGGATAGGATGGCTTGACGGACCACAAGAATAATAGGCATCGATGAACAAATGCACGCATAGTCTTGACTATTAATTGATAGTCGAGGCCGGAAAACGACTAAAGAGGGACAACTTAAAAGAACATATGATTTTCTGAGTTGTCGATGCATGGTTTAGAATGTAGAACGAGTTCAACATATTTCTTCCAGATAACCCATGCAGAAACGTAGAACTGGCAGAGTCACAGTATAGAATGGAGAACTCATCGAGAGCACTTTTGTTGTGATATTTTGGTTCAAAGAACTTCTGCCATAAGCGGTTCATAGTATTTGGAAGAAGGAAACACCACAGACCTCGAGGACGTAATGCAAAGGTTACTAATAACCTAAAGGAACTAGCAAACACTAACAACATGAAGTAGGTAGAGTGAATCTCGGGTTCGAGAGCTCAGAAATAGAATACCTACCAACTAAATGGCATCACGAGATCCTTTCAAGAATGATGGCCAGAATCATCACACTGGAACACAGAACATGGCTAGATTACTAGATGATCCCCTAAGACACCTAGGGTCATAATAATAACTCCAACATATATGTCGAGGCAATAGAATACCTCAACTCAGCAATTAGTGTTTAGTAACCTGGCCCAAAGGAACATCAAAACAAGAGGGAAAGGATTTGCAAGTGCATCAGATTGTTTAGAAACCTGGGATGACTCGGACAGCATAACGGCTGTAAATGCTCGAAAAGATTTGAAACATACGGTAAAAATGGTGGCATAGCCACTCAAGGTTTCGAGATCAATAGTTAACATACAGAAGAAGTAGGAACTGAACCAAGGCTTAAGTCCAACAATTCTATAAGTCTATGGATTAGTAACACGTGATCCTGATAGGAAGAAGAGAAAGCCTAGTTCCTTAACCCCGTAGACAAGATAAGATGACTCGGATCAGAAGGCATAAGGTATTAGGAGTAAAAAGAGCCTTACGTTCCATCCCACAATCAATTCCCTTATATAACTAATGAATTTCTAGACTCAACTTCGACCAGTTTGGCTTGGTAATCCTACAGGCAGTCAGGCTCTGATACCAAAGCTATCAGGACCCCGACTCAAAGCCACACCGATCTAGCATGTAATACCTCATATCACTTTGCGGCCTCACACACGGTATTCCCACAGGTTTTGCCTTACCTTGCCCGGGACCGTTTGCACCTTTTGGCACACATATATGATAGTGTTGCTAGAATCCATATCACAAGGAGCCCGGACTGACATGGCTAGTCGTGAACCCAAAGTGGCACTAACTCATAGGGACATGAATACATGACCCAGCAACGAACATGTCGGTCATCAGCGAGTGAATCCAGGCTGCAGCAACTGGGCTAGCAGGACTCCGGTAAACCGGGCTGTAGAAGGCTAACAGGACTCCGGTAGACACCATGTTACATTTCCCCGAAGGGATAGACACAGGAACGAAGAAGGACACATGCAGGCTAGCCTAAGTGTTCCGGAGCAGTAGCAAACTACCAAGGCTCAGTGGAAGCACTAGGAGACATTTCCCGGTAAGAGAGGCTACCAAGGATAAACAACTAGATAGTCAGATCCCACACATACCAAGCATTTCAATAACATGCACACAATATGCTCGATATGTGCAAATACAACATGGCATCACAACATGGCTCTACAACTCAAGTATTTTATTCAATAGGCTCCAAGGAGCGAGATATTACAAACATGGGTCTCTCGACCCAGCATTCAGAGCATACAAATCAAGCACAAGTGGAAGCTTAACATGTCTATGTACAGACATCTACAAATGAAAAAGGGCTGAGAAGCCTGTTTATCTGCCAGATCGTGCCGAGGGCACAAGATCGTAGCTGAGGTAACAAGCTAAACATCGAAGTCCATGCGGAACTACTAGCGAGACTAGAGTCTCTCTGCAAAACATAAAATAGGCAAATGTGAGTACAAATGTACCTAGCAAGACTTACATCAGAACTATCTACATATGCATCATTATCAACAAAGGGGATGGGGGGGTTTAACTGCAGCAAGCCAGCTTTGACTCGGTGGCTATCCTGATCTACAACTACATGTAACTCTTTTGAGGTGGCGCACACGAGTCCACATATTCACCATACCAATACACCACTATGGATCCACTCCCGTCTCCCTACGAGAACGCCATCCATAGCACTCACGCTTATCTTGCGTATTTTAAAGTTTCCACTTTCACTTGTCTATGAACTGTATAGGCAACCCAGAAATCCTTTACTGCGGACACGGCTAGTCGAATAGATGATGTTAACCCTGCAGGGGTGTACTTCTTCACACATGCTCTCGCCACTTACCGCCATGTACACGTCATGTATCTTGGCAACCTTCAAGCGGAAGCCTGGCGAGGGTGTCGGCCACGGCCTACCTAAACACTCAAGTCTCTAGTCCAGGTTTATCGCCTATTTGGGTTCCATCCGCAAGGAGATCCGGCCGGGTGCACCTAGTCTGTCCCAAGCCCACCTATACCGGGTGCCACTTGGTAGACTACTAGCACTACCTACAAACACCAGAAACTAGTTGCAACTCCTGAACAAAGAACAAGGGCGATTAAGAAGCTGAGAGGGTCAATTAAGGATCCCAATGAGTGGTAGTAGTTGTTCATGGATCACAATAACAGAACTCAGTTCCTGAGGACGGCTTCAATGAGACAACCCACCATGTACTCCTACATGGCCTCTCATCGCTCCCTTTACCAAATCGTGTTCACACACTTAGCTCTCAATAGTAGGACACGTTCACCACATTCCAATTCATCCCCAATGAATTAGACCTGACACAACTCTAAGCAATAGAAGGCATGACAAACAAGCATGAATGAGTAGGCACATCAGGGCTTAAACAACTCCTACTCATGGTAGTGGGTTTCATCTATTTACTGTGGCAATGACAGGTCATGCAGAGGAAAGGGGTTCAACTACCACACCATGTAACAGTTGGATCGTTGTTGTCCTAATGCACTAAAAGAGAGCAGGAGCGAGAGAGTGGGATTGTATCGGAATGAACAAGGGGGTTTTGCTTGCCTGACAGAGTGGTTGTGAGATACTGCCCTTCAGTTGGATACTCGTGAATATCCTCGGAGACAGAACCTACCACGAAGAACACATCGACAACAATCATACATGGCAATATGCAACATTATGATTCATGCAAATTACATGGCAAAATGAGTGTGTTTGGCTAATGCAACTTAGAACAGATTGGTTTGAGTTCATTTGAATCAAGGATTTAACTGCAAACCCAAAATAAGAGGTTATATTAATGCATTAACTTGTTTCACCTAAACAGCAAGGTTAGGTTTCTCTAACATGCATGAAACTAGCACAGATGGAAAGATTGGATTTTTTTGATCAAATTTCATATATTAATCTTTGCATTTGGAGTTACAGATTAATTTCTATGTATTTTTTGAAGTTTGTAGCATTTTCTGGAATTTCCTATATAAGAATAAATCCAGAAAATGGTTAACTGCATCAACATGATGTCGGTGTGACGTCATCAAGTCAACAGGGGCGGTCCAGGTCAAACCTGGCCAGTGGGGTCCATTGGTCGGTGGCCCAGGGCTAGTTAGGTCGCCAACAGGTCGGCCCGGTCAACGTTGACTAAGTCAAAGTCAAGCTGACACGTGGAGCCACATGCTTAGCACTAATCTAAACAGAGAATTAGGCTAACATAAATGGGCGCAGGGGCCCACATGGCAGTGGCTCTATGGTGATTAGCGCGACCATTAGCAGTTAATGACAAGGCCACGTCGGTAGCGGTCGGGGTTAGTCGCCGGCGGCATCCAGACACGGCGGAGATCACCAGAGCGGCGATACGGGCGGCGGTAGGTCAGGCCAAGGGCACCAGGGGGTTTCCCTTGCTCGTGCGCATCCAGGGGAGGCACGCGGAAGGCCAAGGGGTGGCCGGAGCTCGGCGGGAGGAAGTCCACGGCGGCGGCCGGAGCTTGGTTTCGCGGGGGCGGCGGCTAGCGGAGGGAACGGACGGGT
>NC_041391.1:440496499-440515880 GCF_002162155.2 Triticum dicoccoides | reverse complement strand
AGGCTCGGGGAAGCGTCCGAGGTGACATACGGGAGGCGGCGATCTCTGGTGGCCGACGAGGGAAACAGCGGTGTTGGCGGCGTCCAGGGGCTTCCGACGTCGTGAGGATCGGTGTGGAGGAAGAGTCCATCGGGACGGAGCTCATAGACTGCTCGGGGTGTCGTCGGGACAGCGATGGCCGCGGTGGTGGCGAGCGGCGGCGACGGCGGTTCTCGGGTGTGCTGCAGGGAGGGAGCTAGAGGAGAGGGAGAGAGCTCCAGAGTGAGGGGAGAGGCGGAGAGGGTCGAGAGGGGGGAGTGCATGGCGCGTGCAGGGCTTCGAGGGCGCACACAGGAAGCCAGGGAGGAGGTGGTTGCGCGGCTGCGGCATGTCGGGCACGCAGCTGCTTTGGGGCAAGGGGGAGAAGATGACAAAGGAGGCCAGTGGGCTGGGCCGCCAGGTAAGGCCAGGTACTTCCCTCTCTCTCTCTCTCTCTCTCTTTCTAATTTAGTTTCTTTTTTTCCTATTTCTGTCATTTGTTTTGATTTAGTTTAGGCACTAAACCATTTGATAAAATCCTGAAACTTTTTATGGGCACTAACTAAATTATTTCAGAGGCCCTCACCAAGTTTCAAAAGTTTGGAGCTAGTAAAATTATTTATAGAATTTAAAAGCTCCAATTCAAATACATATTGGATTAACTCAAAGCCAATTTATGTCTTGGAAAAATGTCCACCATTTTTGGTTTTGGTTTTCACC
Organism: Triticum dicoccoides; assembly: GCF_002162155.2. Taxonomy (NCBI): domain Eukaryota; kingdom Viridiplantae; phylum Streptophyta; class Magnoliopsida; order Poales; family Poaceae; genus Triticum; species Triticum dicoccoides. The sequence continues at coordinate 440,515,142 of NC_041391.1, read as the reverse complement.
TTGTTCCATAAATTATGAACATTTTTTAAAGGCATTTTGGGTTCATTGAGAATATTTGAATTTGAACCTAGTTGAATTCATTTGGTGCTGGGGTTTGGTCATCCCCATTTCAAGTTATCGGAGTAATGGGCCATGGGTAGGCTAACCCGAGTCCCAGAACCTTTCAAGACATTGGGGCAAGCTGCGCCCCTCGAGTCCTAGAGGCGACTACAAGACAAGCCGAGTCCCAGAGGCGACTCCAAGATAAGGCGAGTCCCAGAGGTGACTCCAAGATAAGCCGAGTCCTAGAGGCGACTCCAAGATAAGCCGAGTCCCAGAGGCGACTCCAAGACACGCCGACTCCAAGCCGGTGACTTCCAAAGAGGCCGGCTATAGGGAGTCGGCCTACAACTCCAACCACCCCGTTTTACTAGGGGCAGGCATGGCCACAGTGTGCCGTACCGACGGAGATCTCAATTCGGCGCGGCACTGTTGCCATGCCAGCCCTGACATCAGCCCCTGGGGGCGGGGCCCTGTGCCGACGATGGCCTGTCTATATGACCCAGAGACGGCGGGCCCCACTAGTCAGCGGGAGTGCAGAAGACGGCGAGAGCGCCACAAAAACGGACCCATTGGGAGTCGGCCCCCAGGAGTTGGCTAGCCCCTCCCACGGGCCCCGCACGCCATTAACCAGACACGACGGGGAATGGCGACGGTGATCGCCCATCAGGCGGCGACACTGTTGCCATGACCCCATGACCAAGCCAGTGTCATTAGAAGCATGGCTAAAGTAATCCACAGCCGGCAAGACCCGCCCGCGGTGGACAAGGGTTGTCGGCCCCGTGCCAGGCAGGTCGGCGGGACCCATCAGTCGGCGGGCCCCAGTAGTCGGCGGGGAAGACAGCGGCCTGAGAGACAGACGGCTGGGACCCACGCCCAGCCGGTTTTACCATTGTACCCCTGGGGGGTAGGCCTATATAAACCCCCAGGGCACCCATGCAAAGGGTTCGAATCCATTAGCACTAGACCAGATCATATAGGAAGGGGAGAACTAGCCTTGCCCTCTCCTACCTCTAGAAACAGCTCAAGGAGCAACCTTGTACTCACTTTGCCTTAGTGATCATGCAGAGACCCCGCAGCGCAGCAGTAGGGGTGTTATCTCCTCAGAGAGCCCCGAAGCTGGGTAAGATCCGCCGGCGTACATGTCTTCGCCTCATCCCGTTTCCAGGCACCGGCGACGTCCTACTCGCCCCCACCATGATAAGCCATCCTTTGGCATATGTCGCACCCAACCCCCAACATTTGGCGCCCACATGGGGCGAGGTGCACCGTCGTCCAGAGATCTGTTCTGGACGGGAACCCTTTTCCTCCCTGGCGAGCGCAGCCAGCCAGGCTCGCCAGACGGATTCTGCATCGACGCGCTGCGTGGCGCTGAGGTCGCCTGCGCAGCCAGCTGCCTCGCCGAACTTGTCGGTGAGGTTCTCCTCTCCGACGAGCCTGCGTCCGACACAGGCACGAGCGGCCCCGAGAGCCTCCTCACGGGCCTCCTCGACCAACTCCACGTCACCGGCGAGCCCGTCATGGACTTGGACTCTGTAGGCTCCACCGACCCGATGCTGGTCGACTCCGACACCATGTTGCTCAACGCGTTCCCCACCAACATGGTGGTCTACGACGAGCCGCTTCCTCACAAGGAGAGCGGCGGAAGCGCCGTCACGGAGGTGCTCTTCATCAGTCATGACGAGCGTTCTGGTGATGGAGCTCACGACCCACTCGACGCAGCTCTACAAGACCTGGCCGCACCTATTCCGGAAGACGCTGACGCCGAGACGCTGGAGGCGCGCCGCCTTCAGATCATCGAAGGCGCGAGGAAGCAGGCAAGCATGAGGCGCTTGTCAGAAGCCTACCAGCGTGAGATGGATCGCTGTGGGCAGCTCGCCGGCTCCGACTGGGCCTAGCTGCGTAGGCGCGGTACAGCAGCGCGGCGTGGCCATCACCCACCTGTTCGGGGCAAATCGCCCCGTGTACACTACGCCTGTGGAGAACATCCGCGCCGCCCAGGCGGCGACTGACAAGCTGAAAAACTTTGAAGGCGAAGAGCGCCGCATGATGACGGAGCGAGTCCAGCAGCTCCTCGACGCGGCTGCCGCGCAGAATGCAGCCGGCGGCCGCACGGAGGCGCCGCAGCAACCGAACGAGGACCTGCCTCCCCACCGAGATCAAGGCGCGACGTCTCGGACGCCGACTGGTGGAGTCCACAGAAGAAAAGACAAAGAGCCGGCTGTCAGCCACAGTCGGACTCGCATCACCATCAAGTGCGACCAAGACGGCCGCCCAAGAGCAGTGGAACGGCAGGGCGACTATCTGCCTCCCCCACCGCGAAGAGAAAGACGAGTCTCCCCGTCACCCGTTGAGCATCCGACTCTCGGTGGCCGCCTTGGCCGCCGAGAGGGAGTCGGAGAGAACGACGCCCGCCACCGGATCGACCGACTCCACCGATCCCTGGCACTGGAAGAAGAAGACGAGTTAGGTCCGCCTTGCTTAGGACCCCGCATCCGAGACGAGCCCTTTCCCAAAGGGTTCACGCTCCCCCGAGATACGCCGAAATACACCGGCTCCGTGAAGCCGGAAGGCTGGCTTGTTGACTACTCCACAGCCGTCAGCATACCGAACGGCAACAAGCGGGTTGCAGTGAAGTATGTTCCACTCATGCTCCAGGGCACGTACTGGACATGGTTGACCAGCCTGAAGCCTCGCAGCATCAACAGCTGGGTCGACTTCACCGAAGCCTTCATCCGAACTTCATGAGCACGTACATGCGACCTCCCAAGCCTCGCCAGCTTTCCTTGTGCGTGCAAGGCCCCGACGAGTCAACACGCGACTACTTCACACGCTGGGCCGAGCTTCGGAACTCTTGCGAGGGCGTGCACGAGGTGCAGGCTATCGAATACTTCACCGCCGGGTGCAAAGAAGGCACCCTCCTCAAGCACAAGCTCCTCTGCGATGAGCCGGAAACCCTCGACGAGCTGCTGATCATAGCAGACAAATACGCCACGGCCGACTCCTCCATGAAGACGGAGATTCAAGTCAATGCGACTAGCAAGGTGGCTCCTCAGGCTCCTAGAACTCCGGCTGGAGACGCCAGTCGGCGACAACAATAGAACGACAACAAGCGCAAGGCCTCACAGCCGACTTCTAGTAGTCGGCAGGTTGCGACAGTCGAAGACCAGCAGCCGGAGGGGCAGCCTCCGACCAAGCGACAAAAAGGTGGCAAGTCCAACTGGTTGCTGGCCTTCTCTTACGAGCAGACTCTAGATGGTCCCTGCAAGTTCCACAGCGGCGCGAAGCCGTCAAACCACACCACCCGAAAATGCCACTGGCTCACCAGAATCGCCAAGGGTGACGGCCTCCTTCCTCCCCCGCCTGCTGGGCCGCCGCCTCCACCGCCGCCCCAGCAGTCGGCTGCCAGGCTAGTCGGCGCAGTACGAGATGTGTACCCAGAAGGGCACGGAGCCTATGTGGTGTTCACCAGTGTGGCTGACGATCGACACAGCAGGCGGCAGCAGCAGCAAGAGGTGAATGCAGTAGCATCAGATACTCCAGAATTTATGCATTGGTCCGAGAAGCCTATCAGTTGGATCAGAGCTGATCACCCAGAGGTGATGCCGAATCCAGGCTCCTACGCCCTGGTTTTGAGTGCCACCTCAGCCACAGATAGGCTGGCCGCTCGCTTCTCGCGAGTGCTGATAGACGGAGGCAGTAGCATCAACATCCTGTACAAGGATACCATGGAGAAGTTAGGAATCAAGCAAAGACAGCTCCAGAGCAGCCGGACTGTGTTCCACAGCATTGTACCTGGCCTTTCCTGCTCACCAATCGACAAGATCCTGATAGACGTCCTCTTTGGAGACACAGACCATTTTTGCCGAGAGCGAGTTTGGTTTGAAGTGGTGGACCTCGAAAGCCCATACCATGCGTTGCTTGGCCGACCTGCTTTGGCCAAGTTCATGGCGGTCCCCCACTACGCCTACCTCAAGATGAAGATGCCGAGTTCCAAGGGGATTCTGACCATAGCCGGCGACTATAGAAAGTCGTCCGCTTGCGTGGCTGAGAGCAGTCGGCTGGCCGAGTCCCTGGTAATCGTAGCTGAGAAGCTGCTCCTTGATCGAGTCGTGGCGATGGCCGGAAAGCATCCAAAGATGTCGCCCGACCCAAGGAGTCGGAAGCTGAGGGCTCGTTCAAGCCGGCTAAAGAGACGAAGAAGATACCCTTGGACCCGGAGGACCCAGAGAGGTACGCTGTCATAGGTGCAAACCTTGACAGCAAATAGGAAGGCAAGCCCGTCGATTTCCTCCGTGAGAATCGAGACATCTTTGCATGGTCCCCTAAAGACATGCCAGGTGTACCGACAGAATTCGCCGAGCACAAGTTACATGTCCGACCTGATGTGAAGCCCGTCAGGCAGCCCTTGCGCCGCATGTCAGAAGAAAAGAGAAGAGTTGTTGGAGAAGAGATAGCCCGGCTCCTGGCAGCCGGCTTCATTATGGAGGTATTTTTTCCAGAATGGTTGGCAAACCCGGTCTTGGTGCTGAAGAAGAACAAGCAGTGGTGGATGTGTATTGACTACACAAGCCTCAACAAAGCCTGCCCCAAGGACCCGTTTGCTCTGCCAAGAATTGATCAGGTGATAGACTCCACAGCCAGATGCGAGCTATTGAGTTTCTTAGATGCACATTCAGGATATCACCAAATCAAGCTGAACCCGGCAGACAGACTGAAGACTGCCTTCATCACGCCGTTTGGAGCCTTCTGCTACCTGACCATGACGTTCGGCTTGAGGAATGCCGGCGCCACCTTTCAGCGTTGCAAGCAGAAGTGCCTCCTCAAGCAACTCGGCAGAAATGCCCACGTCTACGTGGATGATGTAGTGGTGAAGACGGAAAACGTGGGACATAGATGGAAGACCTCAAAGAAACCTTTGAGAACCTGCACTGATTCCAGATCAAGCTCAACCCTGAGAAGTGCGTCTTCGGAGTACCAGCCGGCCAACTCCTTGGCTTCCTGGTCTCCGAACGCGGCATAGAGTGCAACCCCGTGAATATCAAGGCCATCGAGAGGATGGAGGTACCCAGCTGACTGCTAGATGTGCAGAAGTTCACCGACTGTTTGGCGTCCATCAGCTGATTCATCAGTCGGCTGGGCGAGAAGGCTCTCCCTTTGTACCAACTGATGAAGAAGACCACCTTTTTCGAGTGGAACCACAAGGCATACGAAGCATTTCTCCAGCTGAAGAAGATGTTGACTTCTCCCCCTATGCTGGCGGCTCCGACTCCTAAAGATCCCATGCTCCTATACATCGCCGCCACCAGCCGGGTAGTCAGCACAGTCATTGTAGTGGAGCGCAAGGAGGAAGGCAAGGCGCTACCTGTCCAGAGACCGGTATATTACCTAAGCGAGGTACTGTCAACCTCCAAGCAGAACTACCCCCACTACCAGAAGATGTGCTAGGGCGTGCACTTTGCCGCCAAGAAGTTGAAGCCCTACTTCGAAGAGCATCCAATCACTATGGTCTGCATAGCCCCATTGGCCGAGATCATTGGAAGCGGAGACGCTTCGGGCCGAGTGGCCAAATGGTCCATAGAGTTGGCCCCCTACACCATCTACTACCAGCCCCGCACCGCCATCAAGTCTCAAGCGCTGGCCGACTTCCTCGTCGACTGGGCCGAGACCCAGTACCTGCCTCCAGTGCCCGACTCCACACATTGGCGGATGCATTTCGACGGCTCCAAGTTGCGCACCGGCTTGGGAGCCGGTGTCGTCCTCACCTCCCCAAAAGGCGACAAGCTCAAGTATGCACTGCAAATCCACTTCGCCGCCTCCAACAACGTCACCAAATACGAGGCGCTCATTCATGGGCTCCGGCTTGCCAAAGAACTCGGCATTCGCCGGATCCTGTGTTATGGCGACTCCGATTTGGTGGTCCAGCAGTCATATGGCGACTGGGACGCCAAAGATGCAAACATGGCGAGCTACCACTTCCTGGTGCAGCAACTCAGCGGATACTTTGAGGGGTGCGAGTTCCTTCACATGCCAAGAAATGACAACGACCAAGCAGACGCCTTGGCACGAGTCGGCTCCACCCGCCAAGCGATACCATCCGGCGTCGCTCTTCAGCGCCTCCTCAAGCCGTCTATCAAGCCTTCACCAGAATCAGACTCCATCTTTGTGCCGGCTCCCCCCAAAGAAGTCGGATCCGACTCGAGAGCCCCAGCAAACGGCACAAGAATTCTTACAGACGGCTCCAAGAAAACCGCAGTCGAAGCCGGCCTGGGGACTTCAGAACCCGGCCCGGGGACTGCGGCAACCAGTCCGAAAACTCCAGAGCTCGGCCCGGGGACTGCGCCAGTCGGCTCAGGGACTGCGCCAGTCGGCCCGGGGACTTCAGCGATCCAGCAAGCGGCCGCGGACTCCACCCCCCACATCCCAGCCCTGCTGCCCTTGTCCAAGTCACACTGATGGCAATCGAAGAAGTAGCAGAACAATCATGGGCACCGCCCATTCTCAAGTTTCTAGTGAGCAAAGAGTTGCCAACTGATGAAATCTTGGCTCGGCAAGTGCAATGCCGAGCGGCAGCCCACACCGTAATCAATAGAGAGCTGGTCAGGCACAGCGTCACTGGTGTCTACCAGCGCTGCATCGAGCCAGAGCAAGGCCAAGCAATTCTCAGAGACATCCATCAAGGCGAGTGCGGCCACCATGCGGCTTCAAGAGCACTCGCCGCCAAAGCCTTTCGGCACGGTTTTTTCTGGCCAACTGCCCTAGAAGAGGCCAAGGAGTTAGTCAAAAAATGCAAAGGGTGCCAGAAGTTCCGCTCCAAGCCGCTTCAGCCGGCTTCTGCACTCAAGACTATCCCCATCGCCTGGCCCTTTGCGGTTTGGGGCCTGGACATGGTGGGACCATTCAAGACGGCCCGAGGCGGCCTAACTCACTTACTTGTCGCAGTGGACAAGTTCACCAAGTGGATAGAAGCAAAGCCCACCAAGAAGTTGAACGGTCCGACTGCAGTGACTTTCATCGCCGACATCACGGTTCGGTACGGCATACCACACAACATCATCACCGACAATGGCACAAATTTTGCCAAAGGCGCCTTGGCCCGTTTTTGCGTGACACAGGGCATCCGACTGGACTTAGCGTCCGTTGCCCATCCGCAGTCAAACGGCCAGGTAGAGCGAGCAAACGGCCTCATCCTATCCGTCATCAAGCCTCGATTGGTCGAACCACTTGAGCGTTCGGCCGGCTGTTGGCTTGAGGAGCTGCCAGCCGTCCTCTGGAGTCTGCGCACGACTCCAAAAAAGTCAACCGGCTTCACGCCTTTCTTCCTCGTCTATGGTGCTGAAGCCGTCATCCCGACGGACATAGAGTTCGACTCCCCGCGAGTCACCATGTACACCGAGGAGGAAGCAGAAGAAGCACGTGAAGACAGTGTCGACCTGCTGGAAGAGGGCTGCCTATTGGCACTCAGCCGGTCCAGCATCTACTAGCATAGCATGCGCCGATACTACAACAGGAAGGTCGGGCCGAGATCTTTCCAAGAGGGCGACCTTGTGCTTCGACTGATTCAGCGAACAGCCGGCCAGCACAAGCTGTCGGCGCCTTGGGAAGGCCCCTTCATTATCAGCAAAGTACTGGGCAACGACTCCTACTACCTGATCGACGCTCAGAAGCCCCGATCATGCAAGAGAGACGACTCCGGCAAAGAGTCGGAACGGCCATGGAATGCAAATCTTCTCCGAAGATTTTACAGTTGATGCAATATGTACCACGCTATCCTTTGTATTAAAGTACCGAGACTTCGGGCCCCCCGAGACAAGCTTGGGGACTGCCCTTTTTTGTTATCTGTATGATAAGAATTATGCCTTCGAGTATGCTATTCTTTGTTACGCCGCTTGGCACCGGGTTCGACTAGTCGTCCCGGGGACTCGCCGCCTTGCGCTATGAAATGCTTCCTGCAGTCGGACAAGTAGTGTGTGGGGCCTAAGCCGTCTCCTGTCAGAACCCGTAGTTCGCAGAGCGACTGTTGGTTGGCAGCGAGTAAGGAAGAACGGGCGCCCACACGAAAAATGGCTAAGGACCCAAAGCATAAACATAGCTCAAGCCGGCTTCCAGCCTCTCTTCGCAAAGCCGACTCTGGAGTAGTCGGCTTGCCGCCTTCTATCCAACTTGTTAAAAGACTCTAAAAAAGGCCAAGTACTTGCCTTCCCTAAGGTAGCCAAGCATTTGACCCAGCGGCAGTCCGCAGAGCGGTTGTCCGTCTGGCAAAGCGGCGACTATGGGAAGGCGGCAAAGGAAAAAGCCAAAAGAGCGATGAGCAAGGAAAGATAGAATTCAGATAGATATTTACATAACATAGGCCCCTGGCCAAGTTCAAAATACACCCTGCGGGTGGAATTGTGCAAATTAATAAGTTTTTTCAAAGACTACTAAAACAGATAAAATAAAGGCAAGACGGCAGCCTAAGAAGCGGCAGACGGGTTCGGAGGTTCAGAGGAGACGTCAGTGTCAGGCGCTGGGGCGGCCGGCTGGGCAGTCTCAGCTTGATCGTCTCCGGCGGCAGCCGGCCCGGTCGGACGCGGCTCATTGCTGGAGGCGCGGTAGAGCTGAGGCTGGTCGCCCGCTCCATCTTCTGGCGCCTTCGTCTCGCCTCCGTCCTCCGCCTCGCCTTTCTCCTCGGCGCTGGAGCCGATCACCTCCGCCGAGTCCTCGTCGTAGTCCGGGTTCATCCCGAACCACTCCGACGGCACCTCCTTGCCGTTTGCGGCCCGCTCAGGGACGAAGGCATTGGTGTCTGTGTAATCGGCAATCGCCGCCGCACGCTCGACGAGGGCGCCTTCCACAGCCACCAGCTCTGCCTGGGCCTCTGACCGGAACACGGCCAGCCGGTCCAGGTCCAGCCCCGGATACCAAGCCTTGACGAATTCAAAGGCCCGGCGCGCTCCAGCCCGGGCCGAGGAACCCTTCCAAGCCTCAAGATGGCCAGCCGCGACCTCCAGCCAGTCGGCGGTCTGACTGGGAGTGCGTAGAACCAGCATGTCTGGTCATAGGGCGGCAATCGCCTGGGCACCGACACGTTGAAGCCGGCGCAACAACTGATGGGCAGGCCGCAGACGAGTCTCGATGCTCAGGAGCTGCTCGTCGATGGTCAGGGGGGCGTTGGCAGTGGTCTTCACGCCATTTGCCCTCCGCGCCTCGTGATAAGCCTCGATGGCTCGAGTGACCGCCTGCGAGTGGCCAGGGAAGAAGTCTGCCAAAACAAAAAGAAGCAAGACAAAGAGTCAGGAGTCGGCCTGACTTACAGTCAGCAGCTCAAGGAAAGAAAGCAAAGAAACTCACCGTCGACGATGTCTTCGATCTCATGGAAGCCGGAGGTCAGCATCGCCTCCTTGTCAGTCCAGGAGGAGCGCTCGCTTTCAAACTCGGCCAGGAGAGCAGTCTCTCACTTCTCTGCCTCGTCATGCGCCGCCTTAAGCATCTCCTTCTGCTCCGCCAGCTGCGCGGCCAGCAGGTCGCGCTCCATGGCGAGCTTGCTACACTCCTCCTCCTTGGCGCGTAAGGCGGTGCTGGCTTCACCCAGCCGTTCCTGAAGAGCGGCATTGGCCTCTGAAGAACCAAATGAAAAGGACATTAAGTCGTCAACAAAGAAGGTCACCGGGAAGATCCGGCCCGACTGCTCAGCAGTCGGCCCGAATCTCGGGGATTACAGCCCGCGGGTGCGCCAGCGCGCCCCCACGAAAAAGAGAAAGGACTCACTCCGGCTCTTTGAAAAGTCAGCAGTCCACTTCCCCAGCTGCTCAACGTTGCGGTTGAAGGCAGTGACGCGGAGGTTGTGATACTCCTGTGATAAACAATCAGACCAAGGTGAATATTCGGAACTCGCCAGATGGAGTTCCGGGCCGCCTGCTCAGCAGCCAGCCCAAAACTCAGGGACTACACCCAGTGGGTGCGCTGGCGCGCCCCCACAGAGAAGAACGAGAAAAACCAAAGTCAAAGAAGAAAGCGTACCCTGATAGCTGCTCGCGACGCCAGATGCGCCTTGGTGCAGCTCTGGATGGCGTCGCCTTCAGCTCGCAGCTTCGCCTGTACGTCCAAGAGTGCCTCGTTCAGCGGGCCGTTTCCACCTCCTCGCACCCACCCAACGGGCGTGGCACTCATCGCCTCGGCGTCAGGGATGGCCGAGCTGGCGGCACCGGTCTCCAAGGGCCGTGGCGCCGAAGTCGCCTTCTCAAGACGGCGGCGCGCTGGCGAGGCGACTTGAAGGAGCAGCTTTGCCACGGCCTCATCTTCAGTCGGCGGCACCGGCGGGCCTGCCGGCTGCTTGCCATGCGCACTCCCAGACAGCGGTGGAGGCGGCGGTGGCGGCGCGGCCGTGTCTGACGTGGAGGCTTCGCCGCCGTCCCTCTCCATGATGGGGTTCTCCCCGCCGGCTTCCCCATTCTGCCCCGTGAACTCCAGGGGCGATGGTGCGGAGTTCAGCAGGATGACGAGCAACGCCGACTGGCGTTGCATGGTCTCCTTAGCTCGCCGACTTGCTGCGACGGCGGCTTCGGCCTCCTCTAGTTTCTTCTGGACCGAGGCCGCCGCCTTCTCGGCCTCCGCCTTCTCCAGGCGGTCGGCCTCCTCCTCGTCGCGCTTCTCCCGCGCGTTTCACTCCGTCGCCTCCCGGAGGTCGGCGGCGGGGTCAATCCGCCGAGTGTTGGCGGACGTCTCGGCCGACCCCATGACGGAGGGGACGGCGACCCTCTCATGGGAAAGGGGGCCCTGAAGCAAAGAAGGAATATAAAAGACTCGGAAAAGATTCATCAAAGGAAAACAAGACGAAGGCAGAAAACACTTACGCAGAGACTAGTGGCGGCTTCTTCACTTCCTTGCGGAAGCGGTTGGCCTTCGCGACCGCGTCTTCCCACTTGGTCGCGACAGCCGCCCCCTTGAACTTCTTCGGCCGGCCGCCGAGCGAACTCGGCCCGGCCCGGCGCTTCTTCGCGCCGACTTGACTGGCCAGGCCGGCGGAGGAACTCGCGCCTGGATGGCCGGCTTTCGATTGGTGGCGCGGGGCGACTTCCCCTTCGGCGTGGTCCTCAGGCCAGTCGGCGAAGGTGGCCGAGGGCCTGAGGCCGTCTCCTGCTCCTCCTCCTCCTCCGCCTTCGGAGTCGGCCTCCATTGCCGCCGCCCCCAAGTTGGGGTCGTCAACGTCGCTCTCCGCTCGATCAGGGACGAACTCGTGGGGCGGTCCCGTGGCGCCGGCTGAAGGCTGTATCAGGGGGTTCTGACTCGAAGAAACCAAAATAAATCAGAAGTAAGACTCGGCTGCAAAAGAAAATAGAGGAACAAGAAAGACGACTTACCACAGGCAGGGGGTTGGCGCGCGAGTACGGCTCTTTGCCGAACTGCCAATCCGCCGCAAGCTCACAGTTCGCGATGTGGTTCACCATGTTCGCCACCTCCGCGTGGGGCATGTCCCTGGTGCACATCCGACACGGGTCGCGGTGGTCGCTCATCTGACTTATCAAATGTGGTCGGCCTTGGAGAGAGAGGACTCGGCGCGCCACGAAGGCGGCCAGCAAGTCGGCCCCGACCAGGCCCTCCGACTGCGTCAGCACCCGGAGTCGCGCGATGGTGGCGGCACCTGCGGGAGTCAGCGTCTTGACCCGGTGGGACCAGCTGGGAAGCCTTCCAGCCGGCGCGCCGGCTTCGTAGGGCGGCAGATTGACCCAGTCGCCTTCTGGGGCGACGTTCTTCATGTAGAAGTAAGAACGCTGCCACATCTTCACCGACTTGATCAGCGGGATGGAGGGAAATGGATTGTCGGCTGTCGACCTTCGCATCGCGATGAAGGCGCCACACTGAGCTGGCACGCCGGCGACATGCGTGTCGAGCTTGGATTGGAAGAATTCTCCCCACAGCTCGATGGTGGGGAGAACGCAGAGGAAGCCCTCGCACAGGGTGGCGAAGGCGGCCAGCAGCACCATCGTGTTCGGAGTAAGGTGGTGCGGCTGGAGCCCGTTGAACTCCAAGAAGGAGCGAAGAAACCGCTCGCCGGCAGACCCAGGCCGCGCATGAGGTGCGAGCGAAATATGACCCACTCGCCCTCCTCTGGCGCTGGCCTTATTTCCCTCACCGGCGCGGCACGGGCTCGCACCAAGTTCGCGCCGGGGAGTCGATGCGTCTTTCGGAGGAGCTCTATGAGGTGTCGTCCAACTCGGAGCCGTCCCACTCACTGGAGCGCACGGCCGGAGCCGCGGCGGCGAAGGAAGAGCTCATCGCTGCAGGCGCGGCGCGGTTCTGTGCGACGACGACAAGAGGAAGAAGAGGCAAGAGGAAGAAGAGGCAAGAAGAATGGGCACGCGTGCTTCGCCGTCCCGCTCCCCCCGCCTACTTATAGGCCATAGGCTGAGAAGCTGATGGGGCGGGCGTGGGATTAACTGCGCACGGGACCCCACGCCCCCATGATTTACCCCACGAAGTTACTGCGCGCAGTAACGACATGGGAAAGCCAACCGTCCGCACAGCCGCAACGGATCCGTTGGCGTGCCGAGGCGCGGTAGTGGCGGGCCCCGCTTGACGGCCTGTCCCGTCGCGCGCGTGGGTGGGCAGACTGTCCCTGGCGCATGGCGCCGCGCGATGGGTCCGCAACGGGCGGCTGCGGGGAAGCATATCAGGCACGCCGCCTGGTTCCCGCCGCGACTTTCAAACTCCTTAGGGGGGAAGACGGCCCTCTACGAGTCCGACTCCAGATAGTCGGTCAGAAGGAAGACGGCAAGCAAGGCCCAGATTCCGCCACCAGAAGAATGAAATTGTTGAGGCCCCACGACGTATCTCCCTCGGAGCCTCACCAGCTTCGGGGACTACTGTCGAAGTAATGGGCCATGGGTAGGCTAACCCGAGTCCCAGAACCTTTCAAGACATCGGGGCAAGCTGCGCCCCTCGAGTGCCAGAGGCGAGTCCAAGACAAGCCGAGTCCTAGAGGCGACTCCAAGATAAGCCGAGTCCCAGAGGCGACTCCAAGATAAGCCGAGTCCTAGAGGCGACTCCAAGATAAGCCGAGTCCTAGAGGCGACTCCAAGATAAGCCGAGTCCGAGAGGCGACTCCAAGACACACCGACTCCAGGCCGGCGACTTCCGAAGAGGCCGGCTGTAGGGAGTCGGCCTACAACTCCAACCACCCCGTTTTACTAGGGGCAGGCATGGCCACAGTGTGTCGTACCGACGGAGATCTCAATCCTGCGCGGCACTGTTGCCATGCCAGCCCTGACATCAGCCCCTGGGGGCAGGGCCCTGTGCCCACGACAGCCTGTCCGCATGACCCAGAGACGGCGGGCCCCACCGGTCAGCGGGTGTGCAGAAGACAGCGAGAGCGCCACAAAGACGGACCCGTTGGGAGTCGGCCCCCAGGAGTCGGCTGGCCCCTCCCACGGGCCCCGCACGCCATTAACCAGACACGACGGGGAATGGCAACAGTGATCGCCCGTCAGGCGGCGGCACTGTTGCCATGACCCCATGACCAAGCCAGCGTCATTACGGCTATAGTAATCCGCAGCCGGCAAGACCCGCCCGCGGCGGACAAGGGCTGTCGGCCCTGTACCAGGCAGGTCGGCAGGACCCACCAGTCGGTGGGCCCCAGTAGTCAGCGGGGAAGACGGTGGCCTGAGAGACAGACGGCTGGGACCCGCGCCTAGCCGGTTTTACCATTGTACCCCTGGGGGGTAGGCCTATATAAACCCCCCAGGGCACCCATGCAAAGGGTTCGAATCCATTAGCACTAGATCAAATCATATAGGAAGGGGAGAAGTAGCCTTGCCCTCTCCTACCTCCAGAAACAACTCAAGGAGCTACCTTGTACTCACTTTGCCTTAGTGATCATGCGGAGACCCTGCAGAGCAGCAGTAGGGGTGTTATCTCCTCGAAGAGCCCCGAAGCTGGGTAAGATCCGCCGGCGTGCATGTCTTCGCCTCATCCCGTTTCTAGGCACCGACGACGTCCTACTCGCCCCCACCATGATAAGCCATCCTTTGGCATATGTCGCACCCAACCCCCGACACAAGTTTCAAATATTAAAACATGATGCAACACCAGATGCTGGCACTAGGCAAACCAGAAGGATGTGACAACGGCAAATAGGAAAGCGCACTCATCGCCTTCCTGCGGGCGAATGTCGACGTGTTTGCATCGCAAGCATCCGACATCCCTGGCGTTCCCAGGGAGATGATTGAGCACCATCTTGTTGTCTGCCCTCATGCATGGCCCGTCAAGCAGAAGGTCAGAAAGCAAGCTTTGGAGCGACAAGAGTTTATCATCGAGGAGATATGGAAGTTGGAGGCGGCAGGTTTGGTCAAGGAAGTTCTCCACCCAACATGGTTGGCCAATGCGGTCGTAGTACGTAAGGCAAATGGGAAGTGGAGGCTATGTATCGACCATACTGATATCAATAAAGCCTGTCCAAAGGATCCTTTCTCATTGCCACGTATCGATGAGATAGTGGACTCCACTACTGGGTGCGACCTGCTATCGTTCCTTGATGCTTACTCAGGGTATCATCAGATCTTCATGACGAAGGAAGATGAAGAGAAGACCGTGTTCATCACCCCATGTGGTATGTACTGTTTCGTGCGGATGCCTTTTTTCGGGTTGAAAAGGGCTGGTTCAATGTTCGCCCGTGCAGTCCAAATTGGTTTTGAGCCCCAGCTCCACAGAAATATGGAAGCTTACATGGATGATACAGTAGTCAAAACCAAGGACAGGGACATGCTCGTGCAGGACCTGGAAGAAACTTTTGCCAACTTGCGCAGGATCAACCTCAAGCTTAACCCAGAGAAGTGCGTGTTCAGTGTTCCGTCCAGCAAGCTTCTTGGGTTCTTTGTGTCTCAACGTGGAATCGAAGCAAATCCTGACAAGATCAAAGCAATTGAGCAGATTGAGGCGCCAAGACGGGTCAAAGATGTTCGAAGGCTTGCCGACTGCATCACCGCCCTGAGTAGGTTCATCTCTAAATCTGCTGAGCGTTCCCTCCCCTTTTTCATGATTCTAAAAAAAGCGGGTCCAATGAAATGGACCCCGGAGGCAGAGGCAGCACTGCAAGACTTGAAGAGATACCTCTACTCTACACCAATACTGGTAACACCCAAGCCACAAGAGCCATTGCTACGATACCTGGCGGCAACAAATCAAGTGTTCAGTGCCGCGCTAGTGGCGCAGAGAGAAGTTGAGGAAGAGGCGACAGCAGCGGCAAGGCCCTTAGGAGAAGGCTGGACCCTGCAGAATCTGATCCCGGCAAGGGAGACCCCCCGGTAGGATCCGATCCCGGCAAGACAGCGTCTGCGCAAGCAAGCGAGGTAAAGCAGAAGAAGAAGGTGATGCAGCACCCAGTCTACTTTGTCAGCTCCCTCTTGCAAGGGGCTAGGTCAAGGTATTCTGGATGCAGAAGTTGCTTTTCGGCCTCCTTATGGCCTCGAGAAAGCTGCGTCATTATTTCCAGGCACATGAAGTCACCATCGTCACACGCCTCCCTTTGTACAAGATCTTGCATAACCCAGATGCAAATGGGAGGATTGTGGAGTTGGCGTTGGAGATGTCAAGCTTTGGCCTTCAGTTCGATAGCACCTCAACAATCAAGAGCAGAGCCTTGGTGGAATTCATAGCAGAATGGACATCCACGTCCGACAAAGAAGTTCAAGAAACTACCCTTCCCGGCAAAGAGGCAAGTAGTCATTGGATTATGTACTTCGATGGAGCCTTCTCATTACAAGGTGCAGGTGCCGGCGTGTTGCTCGTCGCGCTCACCGGAGAACGCCTCAAGTACGTGATCCAGATGCACTTCCTCGGGAGAGGTCGACAAACAACACCACAGAATACGAGGGGCTGCTCGCTGGTCTCAGGATTGCGGTAGACCTCGGGATCACGAGGCTTATTATCACAGGAGATTCACAACTTGTCGTCAGGCACGTTAACAAGGATTATCATAGCCCGTTGATGGAAGCTTATGTGGATGAAGTGAGGAAGTTGGAAGAGCGCTTTGACGGTCTACAAGTACAACATGTTCCTCGAGCAGAGAACAACATTGTTGAAGACCTGTCAAAGTGCGCTGCCCTCAAGCTACCTGTGGAACCAGGTACCTTTGTGCTTCAATTAAAACTCAGCCATCCATCAAGGCATCAGCAGAAAACAACAAGCAAAGGAAGGTGGGCCCCGGCAAATACTTTCCCGCAGAGCTCCCAGGAGCCGCCGGCAAGGAAGTTGCCTAATAACCTAAGCTTGCCGGAGAGCAGCAGCCCCCGACAAGGGCCCAGTCCCTTGCAATCGGGGCAGCTGCCCCCACAGCGGAAAGCATACCTTTGGTCCTTGCCATCGAGCCCCAGGCTCCAGCATAGGCAGAGCGTATTGTCAGTTTCCTCCCAAGAGGGGAGCTCCCCGAGGAGCAGGAAGAAGCAGAGAAAGTATCCCGCCGATCTAGCATGTACCAGTTTGTGGATGATGCCCTTTACAGAAGAAGGCCAAACGATGTGAAATTGAAGTGTATTCCTTAGGAGGACGAACTGGAGCTATTGGCAGAGATACACGAAGGCATATGTGGCTCCCACCTAGGGTCAAGAACCCTTGCTGACAAAGCATTCCGGCAAGGTTTCTTCTAGCCCACTACCCTCTAGGATACAACGGCACTAGTAACCAAGTGTGATGCGTGCCAGTTTCATTGAAAGAAGCTTCATCAACTAGCTCAAGCCCTTCAAACAATCCCCCTCTCCTGGCCATTTTCGGTCTGGGGGCTCAACATACTGGGCCCCTTTCCCCGTGATATCGGGGGCTTTGAGTACTTGTACATCGCGATTGACAAGTTTACAAAGTGGCTAGAAGTGGAGCCGGTGAGGAAGGTGACAGCGCAGTCAACCATCAAGTTCTTTAAGGGACTCATTTGCCTTTTTGGTGTGCCAAATAGAGTCATCACCGACAACGACACACAGTTCACGAGCCGCACCTTGATGAAGTATATCCAGGACCTTGGTAGCAAGGTATGCTTTGCTTCTATTGCTCATCCAAGGAGCAATGGCCAAGCGGAAAGGGCAAATGCTGAAGTGTTGCGAGGCCTTAAAACAAGAACCTTTGACAAGGTGCGCAAGTGTGGAAGGCACTAGATTGATGAATTGCCAACTATTCTTTGGTCAATTAGAACGACACCAAATCGAGCCACTGGCCAGACACCCTTTGCCCTGGTTTACGGGGAAGAAGCAGTTCTATCAGGACTCCGACTCAGAGCCACACCGATGTAGCATGTAACACTTCATATCACTTTGCGGCCTCACGCACGGTATTCCCACGGGTGTCGCCTTACCTTGCTCAGGACCGTTTGCGCATTTTGGCACACGTATATGATAGTGTCGCTAGCTTCCATATGACAAGGAGCCCGGGCTGACATGGCTAGTCGTGAACCCAAAGTGGCACTAACTTAAAGGGACAGGCATACATGACCTAGCAACGAACGTGTCAGTCATCAGCGAGTGAATTCGGGCTGTAGAAACTGGGCTAGCAGGACTCCGGTAAACCGGGCTGTAGTAGGCTAACAGGACTCCGGTAGACACCGCGTGACATTTCCCCGAAGGGACAGACACAGGAACGAAGAAGGACACATGCCGGCCAGCCTAAGTGTTCCGGAGCAGTAGCAAGCTACCAAAGCTCAGTGGAAGTACTAGGAGACATTTCCCGGTAAGACACGTTACCAAGGATAAACAACTAGATAGTCAGATCGCACACATACCAAGCATTTCAATAACATACACACAATATGCTCGATATGTGCAAATACAACATGGCATCACAACATGACTCTATAACTCAAGTATTTTATTCAATAGGCTCTGAGGAGCGAGATATTACAAACATGGGTCTCTCGACCCAGCATTCAGAGCATACAAGTCAAAACACAAGCGGAAGCTTAACATGTCTGAGTACAGACATCTACAAATGAAAAAGGCTGAGAAGCCTGACTATCTACCAGATCTTGCCGAGGGCACAAGATCGTAGCTGAGGTAACAAGCTAAACGTCGAAGTCCACGCGGAACTACTAGTGAGACTGAAGTCTCTCTATAAAAACATAAAATAGGCAAACATGAGTACAAATGTACCCAGCAAGACTTACATCAGAACTAGCTACATATCACTACTAGGGAAAAGCCTATACACAGAATCTTAGCAGCAGCGCGGCTCAAAAATGAGCGCTGCTGCTAACTAGTAGTAGCGCGTGTTCCGTAAACTCGTTGCTGATAAGGATTTAGTAGTAGCGTGGTCGGCGTAAAACGCGCTGCTACAAATATCGACCGGCGGTGTTCACCTAACTCTAAGTAGCAGTAGCGCGGTCGCGTGAACCGCGCTACTACTAAGTATGTAGTAGTAGCGCGCTTTTTTCGAGACCGCTGCTGCTAAATTTCAAATTGCCACACTTTTTTGTCCCAGTTAGCAGTAGCGCCGTACCCCAAAGCGCGCTGCTGCTAATTCCTTAGCAGCAACGCGTTTTAGATACCGCGCTACTGCTAACCCGCACCAACCCAACACCTTTCCCCACCCGTCCCTCCCCTCCCCCTCCTCTCTTTCCCTTCCCCCTACCTTCCCCTCCCCTCCTCTC
>NC_041391.1:440491647-440496209 GCF_002162155.2 Triticum dicoccoides | reverse complement strand
ACATAACTACACCACCTCCATTAATGCATCTCCTTTCTCTTTTTCCTTCCCCCTCCACTAGTTGAAGTTGTCTCCTCCCAAATTAGGTAGCTAGGTAGATGTAGGATTTAGGTAAGTGACCTATTTGCCCCCTAACTAGATCTATCTTTGTCAAGAAGAGCTTTGTGCACTTTTGATCTCCCTTCAACATCATCTCCACCGTGTGTGCTCGATCTCGATCGAGATAGAGGTGATGAAAATTTCATGCTTTTGCAAAATGGAAATATGTTTATGTGTGTGTGATATGTTTGTGGAAATTGTGTGTGTGGCATGAGTTGACGCCGCCAAATTGTGCTTTTGAGTTGCCTATGTTTTTCCGAAATGTCAATTTATTTCCGTTTCGGCGAATTCTGGGCAAACTCTAGATCCATATATGTCTTATTTTTAGGGAAGGTCATGCCGAATTTTTTATGAATTTGATGCATGCATGCATTTTTATAATCAATTTGTTTATTATTACCATGCAGAGTTGACGATGGTAAGTGGAACGATGGTGGACAGGTGGTTGCGGTCGGCGGTGCAGGACATGAAAGAAAATAACCGGACAGAGGTTTTATGTCCGTGTCGAAAATGCAAAGGAATAGTTTGGCTCGACCCCCATGACGATGGTCCTGTCGAAGCACACCTGCTCACGACTGGTTTCATGGATGGCTATACTCGGTGGATAATTGAAGATGAGGATGACGATGTTGAGGATGCCCACGGGGCAGGCAATGATGATACGGGGCAAGACGAAGAGATGATCGATAATGGCGGCGGGGAAGAGGCCGGACATGGCGGCGGAGAAGGGGCCGGACATGGCGGAGGAGAAGGGGCCGGACATGGTGGCGGAGAGAATGACATGGACTCCACGCAGCAGAGTTCGTCGGTACTAAGTTCAATTGTGCGGGACCCTCATGTTCAAGCATTGCTTCGCAAGGTGACGAGTACTGAGAGAGCTGCTTCTAGAGAGGAGGCTAAGCTGGAGCAACTGGTGGTAGACTCAAACACTCCATTGTATGATGGTTGCAATCCTGAGGTGACCCGCTTGAGTTTCACGCTCCAACACCTGAAGACGAAGGCTAAAAACAAATGGACCGACACTAGCCTCGATGAGCATCTCAAGTACCTAAAGGATGTTCTTCCCGCGGGTAATCTATGTCCTACTAGTGTTGATGAGGCCAAGAAGATCGTGTGCGCTCTTGATCTGCCACACGTTAGATACCATGCATGCATCAACGATTGCATAATTTATCGGAAGGAGCAGCGGAAAAAACAAGCTGTCTGGTGTGCAATGCTTCTCGATACAAGAAGACCGGGAAGAAATGTCCCCAGAAAGTTGTATGGTACTTACCGATCACTCCCCGTCTCCAGAGGTATTTTGTAGATCCCAAGGAAGCTAAGCTAATGCGCTGTCACGCGGAGAGGAAGAAGCCCGACGATGGAGATGATCCGAAGCTGAGACACGTGAAGGATGGAAGCCAGTGGAGAGCGTTGAACAGCTTCTGTCGGTATTTTGAATGTGATGCAAGGAACATCGTGCTCGGCGCGTGTACCGATGGCATGAATCCGTTTGGCAACCAGAACACCAACCATAGCACATGGCCCGTGTTTGTATGGATGTACAACCTCCCCCCTGGTTGTGCATGAAATCGAGGTACATTGACATGAGCATGCTTATTCAAGGGCCAAAACAACCAGGAAATATTATTAATTTGTATCTGGGGCTACTTCAAGAGGAGTTAGACACGTTATGGAAAACACCGGCCAAGACATGGGACGCCAGCAAAGGTGAGTATTTCAACATGAGAGCCGCGCTGATCATGACAGTGCAGGACTATCTCGGTTACGGATATGTGGAAGGCCAGGTGTGCCATGGATATTGCGGATGCACGCGGTGCATGGATGATACAACGTCTCAGCAGCTAACATCAAGGAAAGATGGCGGGTCTGGGAAAATCGTGTACATGGGGCATCGAAGATGGCTTGAACAGGACGACCCGTGGAGAAACCGTGGAGATCTATTCAATGGTCACGCTAAGCATCGAGGACCTCCACGTAAGCGGAGCGGTGCCGAAATCAATGAGCTGTTGAAAAAATGGAAGGAGTGCCCCACGCCGGGAAAGACGATGAGAAAGGCGCCGGAGCCGCTGCTGAAGGTATGGAAGACGAGGTCTGTGTTCTGGGACTTGGAGTACTGGCACAAACTCCTCATTGCCTTGATCAAATGCATATCTGTAAGAATGTCCTTGAGAGCTTGCTGGCAACACTAATGAACATGTCGGATAAGACCAAGGATGGGCCAAAGGCAAGAAAAGACTTGCAAGATTTAAAAATCAGGGAAGATCTGCACATGCCGCCCCGTAAAATGTCAGACGAGACAGAGACGGATATAGAGGCACGGGAGAAGAAGGGCAAGAAAATAAAGAAATAGGATTATTGCCCCCCTTCTTGCTTCAGCTTAAGTCAGGCTGGGATCAATCAATTCTTTAAGTGCCTTACCGGAGTCAAAGTTAGTTCCGGTTACTGTGGCAAGATAAGCAGATATCTAGACACGGACAAGAAAAGATTCAGCGGGATGAAGTTTCATGACTGTCATGTGATGATGACGCAGATACTACCTGTTGCCCTTAGAGGGATAATGGACAAGCAAGTCCTTGACACGCTTATTGGTCTCTGCAACTTTTTTGACGTCATCTCTCGAAAGTCGATTAGTGTGAAGCAGCTCCAAAGGCTACAGGAAGAGATCATTGTGATACTGAATGAGCTTGAGATGTACTTCCCGCCCGCGTTCTTTGACGTGATGGTGCATCTGTGTGTCCATATTGTGGATGACATAATAGACCTGGGGCCGTCATTCCTGCACAACATGATGCCGTTTCAGAGGATGAATGGGATCATCAAAGGATTCGTTTGTAACATTTCCTGTCCGGATGGAAGCATCGTCCAGGGCTATTTGGCACAAGAGTGCATCTCTTTTTGTGAGAATTTTCTATATGGCGTAGACCAGCCGCCTGGTGTTAGTGTTGGTTTGCCCGTTAACAAGCACGATGGGAGGCTCGAAGGAGATGGTCACTGCAACGGTCGCAGGGAACTACACGTGGCATACTCAGATCGACGCAGCGACTTTGACAGAGAAAACTTGGTAGTGCTACAACACCTAGACGAGGTAGATCCTTTCGTGGCACTGCACAAAGAAATTATCACAAAGAAGTATCGTGACCGGGGGGGTATGCAGGACGGATGCCGAAGTAACTAGAGAGCACAACTCCACTTTCATGCATTGGTTCAAAGAGCATATTATTGCTAATCCCCCGGAGGAGGGCTCTAAGGACGGATTGCTCATATACGCCTTAGCATATGGCCCCTCGCCCAACCTCGTAACCTATCAGGCATATGATATCAACGGATACACGTTCTACACGGAGGCCAAAGATATGGACAGTGATGATCAGAACTCAGGGGTGACGATGGAATGCATGACCGGCAGCGACAACGACGCAACGGAACGATTTTATGGAAGGGTCGAGGAGATCTGGGAGCTTGACTACTCTGGACTGCACAACAGGACGATGTTCCCTGTCAGATGGGCTAAGAATGTCGAAAGAGAAAGCCGGATGTTCACTACCATGACTATACCCGACGCCAAGAGCGCTACCGTGAACGCTATCACAAAAAACGAGCCATGGGTACAAGCTAAGCACGTGACACAATGCTTCTTCATAACTGACCCGCGCAATCCCAGCCATGTTGTCGTGAGGAGAGGCAAAAGGAACATCATTGGAATGGATGGAGTCGACAACGAGGAAGACTATGATCAGTACGGCAACCCAATGAGGGAAGATGATGATGATGATGAAGTATACGTCAAAAGAAGAATCAATACTACAGTACCTAAGAAAAATCGTACTCCATGGAAAAGGCAAAGTCACAATGAGGGGCTCAATTATTCTTCGACGAACAAGAAGGGAAAGAAGCTGACTCAAAAACGAAAACGTCAGCAGTGAGGAAACGTATGTGTAATATATATATATGTTCCTATTTTGTATACACACTTAGCCATTATTATGCATGTGTCCAATGATGTGTAATATATATGTTCCTATTTTGCATACATATTTAACCGTCATATGATGCAATATATATCGCCCTCCCTTCATTCACTGCCCTCGGGAAATAAAAGTGGGATAAAATAAAGGAAAAGAGAAAGGAAAACTGGCAGTGGCGACGGTAGTAGCAGCGCGTTTTGCATAAACCGCTGCAGCTACTCAATTTAGTAGTAGCACATTTTGCCTAGACCGCTACAGCTACTGATGTTAGTAGCAGCGCGTTTTGACATAACGCGCTACTGCTACGTCCACTTAACCCAAGATTCTCACTCACCCTGCTTCATCCCGCCTTTTCCCCCCAAATCCCCACTCTCTCTCCCCCGTCGCACCGTCGCGCCCGACCCGGCCCCGGCGCTCGCCCCCGACTCCGCCAGCGCCGGCGCTAGCCCCCGACCCCGGCGCTCGCCCCCATCTCGGCCCTCGACCCCGACCCCG
>NC_041391.1:440434530-440491051 GCF_002162155.2 Triticum dicoccoides | reverse complement strand
TCGCCCCCGACTCCGGCGCCGGCGCTCGCCCCCGACCCCGGCGCGCTCGCCCCCGACCTGTCGGCCCTCGCCTCCCTCCTCTCCCCTGCCGGCCATCGTCGGGCATGCCTCCTTGCCTCTGCACCCTCTGTAAACCCCCCTCTCTCTGCTAGGGTTCTTCGGTTATGTTAATTAATTAGGTTATCTATTTAGTTATGAATTTAGCTAGGTTTCAAAATTAGCTGAATTTATATGCAAATTTGAACTGGACATGTGATATGTGCATATGTCATGTTTTGAACATGTCATGTTTGGAAAATGATCCGAGTGGCCTATGTTACGCCGGAATGTTGATTCATTTCCATTCCGGTGAATTTCAGGCGCTCGATATGTCCATTTTTTAGCAAAGGTCATGCCGAAATTTCCCGTGAATAAAGGCATGATTTGTGCTACATAGTTGGCATATCGAGTGCTGGCACATAGATTTCTTTTTATGTCATTTCTCATTTATTAATACTTTTAGAAATAAATGAGGCCACTTAATCATAGGAAACACGCCGAACAACAAAGAAACTGGGCCTTCTGACCAAGATGCAGACGAGATGGATTATGAGGGTGAACAAGAGTACCTCGACTATTTGACTGCTAAGCAAGGTTTGCAGGTCTGCCTCGATGATGGTACTGACGCTGACATCGACACTGACGGCGCCGGCACCGATGGCGGCACCGAGACCGGTGGGGAAGGTACCGGCGGGGAAGGTACCGGCCCCGATGCCGCTACCAAAAATAGGAAGCATAAGAAGCAGAGGATACGAAAACCTAACAAACTAGGGATTGGACGACTTGTGATCACAAAGATGGCACCTGGCAAGTTTGAGCCGTTAGAGCCGGAAGAACCTCGCAAGTGCTATGGGAACCAAGTAGGATGCATCCTACGGGAATGCGCGAGCATCAACGACGATGACTTAAGAAGTAAAGAACATTTGACGCAGTTGCTCCTAACGAAGTTGCACAAGAGATTCAGGTTCCCCGACCGGGATGATAACATAGAACAACCGTGGGATGATCCGAAGATGAAAAAGATTAACAATCACGCCATGGGCATGTTCAGCAATGATTTGGCCTCCTGGAAAGGGAGGGTGAAACGAGCTATTGAGGCTGATGAACCCCTGTCCAAGATTCTGGAGGAAAATCCGACACTTACGGAAGAGGAGTTCGAAAAGTTCAAGGACACTTGCGCTACCGAGGCAGCCAAGGCTAAGGCTGCGAAATTCAAAAGCCTTCAGCAAAGGAACATGGGGAAGCATCGCCTCGGAAGTCGTGGCTACCTCGGTAAAAGGCCCATATGGGATAAGGAGGACGTGGAACATGAAGCCGGGGGTCTCCCAGACCCCTTCGCGAAGTTCACCAACCCCTTGGAGCATGACTTCATCAGGGCCCGCTACAAGTGGGACAAGGAGAAAAAGGTTTTTTACACGGACAAGATCACAAGGAAATTGATTAGACTAATAGAGAAGCAACACCGGCTTGCAGCCGAAAGCCCTACTTCTCCGATGAGGCCCAAGTGGGACACCCCTCTCAACCGGGCCTTGAACGAAGTTAAGGGACTCCCTTTGGACCAGCGGCCGCAATATGGTCATGTGCACGGCGCTGGAGACGGCGCCACGTGGAAGGTGTTTTACAATGACGACCCGGAGGCCAAGAAGCAGAAAAAGAAGTTTAGTAAGGCGGACATCGATGCAAAGGTGAAGCTTGCGGTCGAGAAAAAAGCAGTTGAGGACGCGAAAAAAGCAGCCGAGGACAATATGAGTTGCTACAGCAGGCAGTCAATGGAGCTGTAACTGCCTGCAGAAATGATTTTGCTACTAACTTGGTTCCAGTTATCATCAACTGGGCGAAGGAAAATCCAGACAAGATGGTACAT
The DNA here is from genome assembly GCF_002162155.2 of Triticum dicoccoides. Classification (NCBI taxonomy): domain Eukaryota; kingdom Viridiplantae; phylum Streptophyta; class Magnoliopsida; order Poales; family Poaceae; genus Triticum; species Triticum dicoccoides. The sequence goes on along the minus strand of NC_041391.1, from coordinate 440,489,148 downwards.
GATTTCCCGATGCCCAGTTTCGTCGCGAGCAACTCCATGAACAACAACACCATCGCACCATCACTTGCTCAAGCAACCGGGCCTCCTCTCGCAGCCTCTCCCGCTCATAGAAGCCCGTCCTCAGTCTCAGGCGCGATAGGTGGGCCTTCGTCTTTGGCTGAGCTCGACGTCGTCACGGTAATTACATGTCGCACCAACATATATATATAGATAATATTCCATTTTTGTTGCCTTTCGGTTGTTTTACGCCAGAGACATATGTGTTTGCAGGCGAAAGAAACCTCGTGCACCATACTCTAATTGATCAAAGGCCAGAAGGTGGACATGGGAAAGGGGATGATAATGGACCCCTCTCAACGCACGTTCCACAACCAGCCGATCCCCGCTGGGCACTTCAGGGTTAGCTTGACCAGTGTGAAATCTGGGCACAAGGATTTGCCTCCTCCAGTACAGCATGTGGGAGCGGACGACGAGACCCCGCCGCGGATTGGAAGCTGCAAGGGTTGGGTGCTGCTATGGCCGAAGAATCTTATTCGTCTGGAGCCGGCCGAGAGCACACAAATAACTACCACACATCAACAAGCATGTGCGGAGACCACCACCCCACCTACGCAATTACCAGCTCCTGTAGTGCCGGGTGAGAGCGGTGGACGACATGATGAAGGGGGTGCAATAGTACTGGCTGATGTAATTTCTCCTGTAGAACAGAGAATGGATGATGAGACGGAGGTCGACCCTATGGATTACCTCAATACAAACGCGCATGACTGTGACATAGATATGATGAGTCAACCGTATGACGAATCGGGCTATCAGCTTGCTAATGAGGATATGGATGATATGCCCGGGCAGGGTCATACCATGGATTGCAAAAAGTCTCTATTCATGAAATCCTCACAGGACACGCCTGAAGATGCCGCCTCAACACAGGCTCAACTAGCCGGGCGCGAGGGTCGTACAGTACTTAGCCCGGGAACACTGGGGTAGGTGTTAAGGAAGGGTCTGGAAGGTGTGCCCAAGAATAAGGAGAGGAAGAGATTGGGGAAGGTAACTGCCTCCAAACAAGCCAGAGCACATAGCAGCGAGGCGATGCATTCTGAAGAGTGTGTACCCGTGAAAGGTGCGGTCATGTTCCATCTCACGGGCGAGCCGATGCTACCGCCGAAACCGTTGGAGGCACTATCAGGGGATCTCAGGAGATTTCACGACCATGTGTTGTCGACTGAGAAAAGCCTACTAGCCTCAAAGGATCCAGGATATCCAACATACGCGGCTCGTGTGCCTGAGGGGAAGTGCTACCTCGACACATGGCCCGTGGAGGTGTTCTTCCTGCGGTTTGACCATATCTTTGAGATGTTTCTAACAAGGCGACTTGATTTTACTATCGTCCGCCTTTTTGCGCTACATATGAGCTCCGTCATGAAGAGTGAAGAAGTCTCGCAAATCAGTGTGGCGGATCCGTACTACATGCACGAGTCTTTCTTGAGTCTCGGCGACTTTGAGCGTGAAACTACTAGGGAGTACCTCCAAAACTTCATGGTACAGAATAAGGACCGGGAAATTGTCCTCGTGCCTTATCATCCAAAGTAAGTTAGTTCCGGACAACCCTTTCGTGCATTTCAATCATTCCTTCTCTCTCATATGGGGAATAATTTGAGGTGTCTTTTCCCCACAGCAACGGGCGCGCCGTCCTTATCGTTCTTTACCCGCAAGTCTCCCACGCCGTGTATTTTGACCCTTCCAGAGACTACGAGAAAAAGGACTACACCCACATAATGAATATTCTAGATGATGCTCTCCAAGGCTTCAGCTTTAGAGGTGGCCATGTGCAGATCAAGAAACAAAGGAACAAGAAGATGGGTTTCGTGCATAAAACTAACTTCTCCTGCATCCATGTCCCAAAACCAAGCAAGAAGGATGGATTCTACATCGTCCATCTCATGATTCAGTTCAACACGGATCACCAAAAGCTACGCATTAATAGCAAAAATGATGATCATATCCACAAGTGGCTAGAATCTCATGGAGAAGCGAATTATAAACTTAGATGACTTCTTTCGCATCCAAAGCGACATTGCGACGATCATCATGAAAGAAGTCGTCGATGAGAAGGGGATGTTCCACCACGGCCCTATATCGCGAGCTGACGTCCGAACTCGCATAGGCATGCAACGTCTAGACCTCACGCCATTCAAGAAGCTAGGGTTCGTACTCGATGATATGGAAGGATGGAACTTCTAGTGATTTATGATGCCAATGATGATGATATGTGTCCGTTGAACTTGTATACTTTTTGTAGCGATGAAACTTTGTGATGTCCACGGTCCCTGCCGAACTTGCGTAATGCTACTTTGTTAGTTTGCGTACGATGACCTGCGTACCTCTAGTTAATTAATTTGCGTACTATATATGTTGCATCTAGTTGCTAACCCTTTCTTTTTCGGTGTTGCTCTAGTATATTTTGTTGCATATATATGATTGTACATCCTCTTCATGAACATGCATCTCTAACAGGTACCTAGTTTCTTGATGGCGAGAGGAAATGCTATGTCGTGTACAAAGGGAAGGTTCCGGGGATGTACAACGAGTGGCATGAGTGTCAGGCGCAAGTGAATGGGTTCACGGGCGCCAGCCATAAAGGCTTCAAAAGCATACAAGAAGGAGAAGCTAGTTACTTGAGGTTCACGCTAGCGCGAGAGAGGACTTGTAACCGCCACCTCATGTACTGCATAGTTCCGCTCTCACTCATAGTGATAGCACTTCTTGCGTATACATTTGTTTAGATGGATGACGTTGTTGTAGTTGAAAGTATTCGAGACTTGTATGTATCGCTATTTTCGAGATGATGACAAGATATCACTTTGTGTTGGATGATGATTATGATGAGACTATTTGTATCTACATGGTATGTTTACATTTGTGGTCTCGCAGGCATTTGTATGTGTATCACGATGACATTTCTATGTGCTAAAGATTCTTCTACAAAGCCTGTTCAAATACAAAACAAATATGCCAAAAAAAACTACTTAAATTAGCAGTAGCGAGTGTATAAAAGTTAGCAGTAGCGCCTCAATAGCAGTAGCGCGTCCAGCCAAAGCGCGCTAGCGCTACTAGCAGTAGCGAGCTTCCTCTAACCACGCTGCTGCTACACTTGTGTAGCAGTAGCGCGTGTGAGCACGCGCTACTGCTATGCGTTAGCTGTAGCGCCTTATTAGTAGCGCCTGTACCCGCGCTACTGATACATCTAAAACCCGCGCTGCTGCTAGCCTTTTCCCTAGTAGTGTATGCATCATTATCAACAAAGGGGATGGTGGGGTTTAACTGCAGCAAGCCAGCTTTGACTCGGTGGCTATCCTGAACTACGGCTGCAAGTAACTCTTTTGAGGTGGCGCACTCGAGTCCACATATTCACCATATCAATACACCATTGTGGATCCACTCCCGTCTCCCTACGAGAACGCCATCCATAGCACTCATGCTTATCTTGCGCCTTTTAGAGTATCCACTTTCACTTGTCTATGAACTGTATACGCAACCCAGAAGTCCTTTACCGCGGACGCAGCTATTCGAATAGATGATGTTAACCCTGCAGGGGTGTACTTCCTCACACATGCTGTCACCACTTACCGCCGTTTAAACGACATGTACTTGGCAACCTTCAAGCGGAAGCCCAGCGAGGGTGTCGGCCACCGCCTACCTAAACACTCAAGTCTCTAGTCTAGGTTTATCGCCTATTCAGGTTCCATCCGCAGGGAGTCCGGCTGAGGTTTCCACTTACGGCCCCGAACGATGTGTACTGGGTTCCGTGACACCAAATGGGCGCCAGGCATACCCGGCCACGTGCCTACCGCATCACAGCCCACCCATCGAGTCAGCGCTGTGCACGACCTCCAGCATACTACAAACACCAGAAACTACTTGCAACTCCTGGACAGAGGACAAGGGTGATTAAGAAGCCAAGAGAGTCAATTAAGGAGCCCAATGCGTGGTAGTAGCTATTCATGGATCACAAACACAGAACTCAGTTCCTAAGGACGGCTTCAATGAGACAACCCACCATGTACACCTACATGGCCTCTCACCGCTACCTTTACCAAATCGTGTTCACACACTTAGCTCACACACAGAAGGACATGTTTAGACACCTCCGATTCATCTCAAACGAATCAGACCTGACTCAACTTTAAGCAGTAGCAGGCATGACAAACAAGCATGAACGAGTAGGCACATCAGGGCTCAAACAACTCCTACTCATGCTAGTGGGCTTCATCTATTTACTGTGTTAATGACAGATCATGCAATGGAAAGGGGTTCAACTACTGCAGCAAGTAACAGATGAATCATTGTTGTCCTAATGAGATAAAAGAGAGCAGGAGCGAGAGAGTGGGATTGTATCGGAATGAACAAGGGGTTTTTGTTTGCCTGGCACTTCTGAAGATAGTATAGTTCTTCATCGGTGTCATCGAACTCATGATCGGAACCACGTCTATCGAGAGGGGACAAACACCGGCAAACAAGGAAGAACACAATCAATGTAATGCACAATATGATGCATGATCATGACATGGCAATATGATGAGTTCTGAGCTAATGTAGCTAGCAACCAGATTAAATGAAGTTGGTTTGAATCAAAGATTCAAAATCAAACTCCATATGTGATGGTTTAAATGCCCTTTATATGATTTGCCCTAGACAGTAGTCATAAGTTATTCTAACATGCATGAAACCAGTACAGATGGATAGATTGGATTTTTCTGATCATTTTTCATATATAACTTATTTCATTCTGAGTTATGGTTGAATTTCTATGAATTTTAGAAGTTTTGGACATTTTCTGTAATTTATAAATCATTTATGATTTATTTTAAATTCCAGAAAATATTACTACGTCAGCATGACGATAGCATCACGTCAGCAGGTCGGCTGTGGCTGACCAGGTAAAAACCTGACCAGTGGGACCCACTAGTCAGTGACCCAGTGTCAGTTAGGGACATAGACATGTGGGCCCGGTCAATGGACACGTCAGCGCGGTCAACGCCGACGTGTGGGGCCATTGTGATTAACTTAAGCTAAACAAGGTTTACTGTGTGGTTAATTAGGGTGGTGGGGCCGGTCTGTTAGTGACACAGGGCGAGATTAACGCAGTAATTAGCTCAGGCTAATGACGCCACGTCACCTCACCGGAGTTGGACGCTGGCGAGCACATCCAACGATGGAAGTTCATCGGAATCGAGCTACGGGTAACCATTTGCCTCACCATTTGTTTCTACGGGTTCCTCGGGTTCACACGCATCCAGGGGAGCAGGAGAGAGGAGCTGGGAGGAGCTGTGGCGTCGGCTGTGGCGGGCAAGGCGGCTGCCGGAGTTTGGGCGCACTCGGGAACGAGGCTGCGGTGCACTAGGGGAAAAGCTGATGGGCTAGGTGGCATCCGCAGGCCACCAGAAGCACGCTCCTACCACAGGTTCGAGAAGAGGGGCCCGGTTCAGGAGAGCTAGGCGGCCATGGCGGACGACGGTTCTCGGGCATGTGGGCGAGGGTGCTACGGCACGGGAACGAGCAAAACGAAGGAGGCGAAACGGAGTGGAGCTCACAGCGAGGTCGTCGGCGATCTCATTGGGCTCGGGGAGGCCTCTGCAGCGACGAAATAGATGACGGCGTCCGGTGGCCGAGGCGGCGAGGAAGATGACGATGGCGATGCTGGAGGGGCTCCGGCCTTGCTTGGTTCGATGAGGAGGTGCAGCGCGATACAGACAATCTCGGGAGAACGGTGGCGCGTCATTTCATCGTCGGTGGCCTTGCGGGCGAGGCACGGCGGCCGCGGAAGCTCTCGGTGATGCTTAGGGGTGGGGGAGGCTAGAGGGCGAGGGAGAGAGCAGAGAGTGAGGGGAAACTGAGAGGGCGGCCTCGGGCGTCTCCAGACGCGGATTAGGACGAAGGAGCGGCCTCCAGCGCAAAGCAGGAGGTGGCCGGCGTCGACGCGCGTGCGTCCAGCACGCACCTGCTTCGTGGCGAGGGGGAGGAGGACGACTGGCAGCTGGGCTGCATAGTAACGGGCCGCGCAGGTGGGCTAGTATCTCTGGTGGGCCTCAAGGTATGTCCAGGTAAGGTATGTTCCTTTCCTTTTCTATTTCTGTTCTTTTGTTTTTTATTTAAATCTTTGCCGCTGTTTTAAATCTAAACAATAATTCAAAACCAGTGCCAACTCTATTGAAATACTTGTGTTTCCACAATGGACCTAGTCAAATGCACATAAATTATTTCAGGGTATTTTGAAATATATCCCACATATTATGAATATAATTCCAAATGCAAATATAATAATGATTTAAATTCAGTGCCCAAAATATTCCACAAAAATGTTCACTATTTTTGGTTTGGACCCAAGGCCTTGCCAAAATTACCAAACATTGATGGAAGCATTTTGGGTTCATTGAATGCATTTTTTAAGAAGGACCTATTTGGTTTTCCAAGTGCTAGGGTTTGATCACCCCCATTCCAGGTTTCCAATAAATTTAGACATGATGCATGGATGATTATGCAACTACTTGCAAATAGACTCTAGGGCTGTGACAACTCACCCCCACTAAACAAGAATCTCGTCCCGAGATTCAAGACGTGAGGTAAGAAGACAGAGCGGACACAAAGCTAACACAATCTTCATGATCCAATTATCCTCGCCGAGGATGTTGATTCGTTGCATCATATTGATCCTGACGTCTTTGCTTTCGAGGTCATCTTTCTAACATGAGTACAAAAGAGCGAGATAACTCTACAGGGATGGATCATCTTAATGATCACAAGATCAACTCACGGAATGATGAGACGTAGAAACATTTTTCGAGCTGAGGGACAAAACACATATGAGGAGTGATGGAAAGAAGCAGGTAACGAAGGTTCAGATTGATAGGAAACAATTCCATTCTTAGAAAATGGTGCATGGTTTCAAAGTAGCAAGGAATAATTGCCATGATTCCATAACGAGACACCTTGGGGGAGGTGACTCATAGAATTATTCCCTTAGGTGACAAAAAGAATTACTTTTCATAAAGAGATCATTGCAACTCTCTATACACGCCTAAGGCAAATCACAATCGATTGTTTGAAGGAGTTCGAAGGAATGACATACTCATACTAGAATGGATGATGTGGACTACGTTGTTGAAGACAACGCAATGGATGCTTTTTGCTTATCATCGGAAATGGATGGGACCCATGGTAGGACCACTTCTGAAGATGATCCTGAACATCAATTAGTGAGAGGGGCAGCCCATGGGAAGTTGGCACAATGGCGGTGCAAGCTAGGAACAAAATGCAAATGTTGGAAATGTTCCAACCATCATATCTGCCTAAGATTCAGATCTAATTGGCGTCAGTATATTCCAGACTCACGGTCTGAGGAGAAAGTTTGCAACACAAGTCGACGAGATGACATTGCGAGATTCTCGGGAAATGAACTATGATAGCAAGCTCCAAAACATGAGCTGGTTCTGCTACATACATGTGAGCACGTTGTCCAAGACAAGCATGACCACATAATAGTCTTACAACAAAACACTACCGAGTTTAGGTGGGGAACCATCATCGAGGATATCGAAGTCCTAACATAGGTCATGATTCTTAAGAATGACCTTCTTCTACTTGAACAAGTCAATCAGTGGCTTGGTGTGCTAGGAATCACATATGGAGTGGAGGCGGCCAACCTATCAAACCATAGAGTACTTCGCACTTATGCGTGACTAACATGGGATGATTTCAGAGGAAACAAAAACAAGCTTTCTCGAATTCATAGCGGCAACTTGCATCAGGTGCACATGAATTAGAGGAAGTCACTTCTTTCATCCAAACGTATACCTCATGAGTAGAACATGAAGGCAATGCTTACAAAGTTTCCAATGCTATCTTTAATGTTCATCATGAATCGCGGAGAAGATAAAATGTTGTTGATGGGCTCAACAACAATTCATCAAGATTTCCATGAAGATGGAATTCCACAACTATGCGAACAAGGCAATTGTATTGGTCAGACCCAAAAGATATAATGGTGTATGCTCGAGGGATCAACCACGAGTTAGACAACATTATGAACATCGTTGGTTCTGATTTGATTTGATGATAGCCCACGCTCAAATCAAAGACTGGATAAGACCATAGCTCCAACAATTGATCACGAGGATCATTCGATGGAAATATTATCTTTCTTCAACACACACAACACAAGGATATCCCCTTGGGAATGAACTAAGTCAGGCAGCTGTTATCTCCCAACTCTCCAAGTTGTTGTTCAGCTTACCCAACTAGCTCAGAGATATGCAACACCAATTCCTGGAGAAGGGGTGGTTTATATGAAACCAACTTGATCACGAGCTCAACATAACAGTCAGGTGACGAGCTGGTGATACTTCTAAGAAGATATTCGGAAAATCACAAACTACCGATATGTTACTAAGCTCGAGAACAATCTTGCTTTTCCGGGCCAGACGACATGATCAAATAAGCAAGGATTGGCACTATCCTAACTCATTGATCAGAGAGTGCACCAGAAATAAGGACTAGGTAGCACAATCATACTTAGGGTGATGATTCAATAATAAACATGCTAGGAATGAGGTTATTGTCCTTTAACTACCAAGCAAGGGACTTGCTAGGAGTATAGATTTCACACATCATGATTCACTTGTCGGTATTCCGGTGGCAACAACACGGGGACCGAGGAATGAATAATGAGGGCGAGAAGTATCACTGTATCAAGAGTGCGTAGGCTGGTGTGCAATTCCCAGGACATTCTTGATATAAAGATGGAAATACTCCAAGGTTGAACAGAATCAAAAGCTGGATTGGCATTTTGATCTGCAGAGCAGAACTGCTTTGACCCAATCTAGGATATGGATGAGGTACTGGAGTTTGTTTCTCCTAGTCATTCTGGAATAGAATGGCTTGACGAACCACAAGATTAATAGGTATCGATCAACGATTGCACGCATACTCTTGACTATCAATTGATAGACGAGGGTCGGAATACAACTAAAGAGGGACAACTCAAAGGAGCATATAACTTTTTGAATTGTGGATGCATAGATTAGTATGTCGAACCAAGTTCAATAGGTTTCTTCCAGATAACCCATGTAGAGAAGGTAGAACTGGCAGAGTCACGACATAGCATCGAGAACTCATCAAGAGCACTCTGGTTGTGATCTTTTGGTTCAAAGAACTTCTGCCATAAACGGTTCATAGTATTTGGAAGAAGGAAATACTAGGGACCTCGAGGACTAACGCAAAGGTCACTAATAACCTAAGGGAGCTAGCAATTACTATCAACATGAAGTAAGTAGGGTGAATCTCGGGTTCAAAACCCAGAAGTGGAATACCGACATACTAAGTGGCATCATGGGATGCTTTCGAGAATGATGGCCAGAGTCATCACACTGGAAACACGAATCATGGCTAGATCACTAGATGATCCCTTAAAACACCTAGGGTCATAATAATAACTCCAACATATATGTCTAGGCAATAAAGTACCACAACTCATTGATTTGTGTGATTAATCTGACCAAAAGGACATCGGGAACGGGAATAAGGGATTTGCAAATGCATCGGACTGTTTAGAGACCTCGGATGACTCGGACACAATAACAGCTGTAAATGCTCGAAAAGCTTTGAGACATCTACAAAAATGGTGGCATAACCACTCGATCATAATAGTATCGGGAATCTAAGGCTAGCTATGAATACACGGAGGTAGTAGGAACCGATTTGAAGCTTAGAACCAACAATCGTACAAGTCTACAGATTAGTAACACGTGAACCTGATAGAAAGAGGAGAAAGCCTAGTTTCTTAACCCCATAGGAAAGATAGGATGACTCAGATCAGAAGGGCATGAGGTAAAGGAGTAAAAAGAGCCTTACGTTCCATCCCACAATCAATTCCCTTATATAAGTAAGGAATTTCTAGACTCAACTTAGACCAGTTTGGCTTGGTAATCCTATAGGCAGTCAGGCTCTGATACCAAAGCTGTCAGGAGCCCGACTCAGAGCCACACCGATCTAGCATGTAACACTTCATATCAACTTGCGGCCTCACGCACGGTATTCCCACGGGTGTCGCCTTACCTTGCCCGGGACCGTTTGCGCCTTTTGGTACACATATATGATAGTGTCGCTAGCATCCATATGACAAGGAGCCCGGGTTGACATGGCTAGTAATGAACCCAAAGTGGCACTAACTTACAGGGACAGGCATACATGACATAACAACGAACGTGGCGGTCATCAGCGAGTGAATTCGGGCTATAGAAACTAGGCTAGCAGGACTCTGGTAAACTGGGCTGTAGCAGGCTAACAGGACTCCGGTAGACACCCCGTGACATTTCCACGAAGGGACAGACATAGGAACGAAGGACACATGCCGACCAGCCTAAGTGTTCTGGAGCAGTAGCAAGCTACCAAGGCTCAATGGAAGCACTAGGAGACATTTCCCGGTAAGAGAGGCTACCAAGGATAAACAACTAGATAGTCAGATCGCACACATACCAAGCATTTCAATAACATACACACAATATGCTCGATATGTGCAAATACAACATGGCATCACAACATGACTCTACAACTCAAGTATTTTATTCAATAGGCTCCGAGGAGTGAGATATTACAAACATGGGTCTCTCAACCCAGCATTCAGAGCATACAAGTCAAAACACAAGCAAAAGCTTAACATGTCTGAGTACAGACATCTACAAATGAAAAAGGCTGAGAAGCCTGACTATTTACCAGATCCTACCGAGGGCACAAGATCGTAGCTGAGGTAACAAGCTAAACATTGAAGTCGACGCAGAACTACTAGTGAGACTGAAATCTCCTGCAAAAACATAAAATAGGCAAACATGAGTACAAATGTACCCAGCAAGACTTACATCAGAACTAGCTACATATGCATCATTATCAACAGAGGGGATGGTGGGGCTTAACTGCAGCAAGCCAGCTTTGACACGGTGGCTATCCTGAACTACGACTGCAAGTACCTCTTTTGCCGTGGCGCACTCGAGTCGACATATTCACCATATCAATACACCACTATGGATCCGCTCCCATATCCCTACGTGAACGCCATCCATAGCACTCACGCTTATCTTGCGCATTTTAGAGTATCCACTTTCACTTGTCTATGAACTGTATAGGCAACCCAAAAGTCCTTTACCGCGGACGCGGCTATTCGAATAGATGATGTTAACCCTGCAGGGGTGTACTTCTTCACACACGCTCTCACCACTTTCCGCCGTTTACACGACATGTACTCGGCAAGCTTCAAGCGGAAGCCCAGCGAGGGTGTCGGCCACGGCCTACCTAAACATTCAAGTCTCTAGTCCATGTTTATCGCCTATTCAGGTTCCATCCGCAGGGAGTCCGGCTGTGGTTTCCACATACGGCCCCGAATGAGGTGTACAGGGTTCCGCGACACCAAACGGGCGCCCGGCATACCCGGCCACATGCCTACCGCATCACAGCCCACCCCTCGGATCAGCGTTGTGCACGGCCTCTAGCATACTACAAACACCAGAAACTACTTGCAACTCCTGGACAGACGACAAGGGTGGTTAAGAAGCCAAGAGAGTAAATTAAGGAGCCCAATGCGTGGTAGTAGATGTTCATGGATCACAAACACAGAACTCGGTTCCTAAGGACGGCTTCAATGAGACAACCCACCATGTACTCCTACATGGCCTCTCACCACTACCTTTACCAAATCGTGTTCACACACTTAGCTCACACATAGAAGGACATGTTTACACACCTCCGATTCATCCCGAATGAATTAGACCTGACTCAACTTTAAGTAGTAGCAGGCATGACAAACAAGCATGAACGAGTAGGCACATCAGGGCTCAAACAACTCCTACTCATGCTAGTGGGTTTCATCTATTTACTGTGGCAATGACAGGTCATGCAAAGGAAAGGGATTCAACTACCGCAGCTAGTAACAGATGAATCGTTGTTGTCCTAATGCAGTTAAAGAGAGAAGGAGCAAGAGAGTGGGATTGTATCAGAATGAACAAGGGGGTTTTGCTTGCCTGGCACTTCTGGAGATAGTATAGTTCTTCATCGTGTCATCGAACTCATCGTCGGAACCACGTCTATTGTGAGGGGACAAACACCAGCAAACAAGGAAGAACACAATCAATGCAATGCACAATAAGGTGCATGATCATGACATGGCAATATAATGTGGTTTAAGCTAATGCAGCTAGCAACCAGATTAAATGAAGTTGGTTTGAATCAAAGATTCAAAATCAAACTCCATATGTGATGGTTTAAATGCCCTTTATATGATTTGCCCTAGACAGTAGTCATAAGTTATTCTAACATGCATGAAACCAGTACAGATGGATAGATTGGATTTTTCTGATCATTTTTCATATATAACTTACTTCATTCTGAGTTATGGTTTAATTTCTATAAATTTTAGAAGTTTTGGACATTTTCAGTAATTTATAAATCATTTCTGATTTATTTTAAATCCCAGAAAGTATTACTGCGTTAGCATGACGACAGCATCACGTCAGCAGGTCGGATGTGGCTGACCAGGTCAAAACCTGACCAGTGGGACCCACTGGTCAGTGACCCAGTGTCAGTTAGGGACATAGACAGGTGGGCCCGGTCAATGGACACGTCAGCAAGGTCAACGCCAATGCGTGGGGCCATTGTGATTAACTTAAACTAACAGGGTTTACTCTATGGTTAATTAGGGTGGTGGGGCCGGTCTGTCAGTGACACAGGGCGAGATTAACATGGTAATTAGCTTCAGACTAATGACGCCACGTCACCTCACCAGAGTTGGACGTCGGCGAGCACATCCGACAACGGAAGTTCATCGGAATCGAGATACGGGCAACCATTTGCCTCGCCGTGTGTTTCTATGGGTTCCTCGGGTTCGCGCGCATCCAGAGGAGTAGGAGAGAGGAGCTGGTATGAGCTGTGGCGTCGGCGGTGGCGAGCGAGGCGGCGGCTGGAGTTTGGGCGCACTCGGGAACGAGGCTGCGGTGCGCTAGGGGAGAAGCTGATGGGCTAGGTGGCACCCGCAGGCCACCAGAAGCACGCTGGTGCCACGGGTTCGAGCAGAGGGGCTCGGGTCAGGAGAGCTAGGCGGCCATGGTGGACGGCGGAGCTCGGGCATGTGGGCGAGGGTGCTACGACATGGGAACGAGCAAAACGAAGAAGCGGAAATGGAGTGGAGCTCACAGTGAGGTCGTCGGGGAGGCCTCTGTGGCGGCGAAATCGACGATAGCGTCCGGTGGCCGAGGCAGCGAGGAAGATGATGATTGCGACGCTGGAGGGACTCCGGCCTTGCTTGGTTTGATGAGGAAGTGCTGCGCGATACGGACTATCTCGGGAGAACGGTGGCGCGTTGTTTCGTTGTTGGTGGCCACGCGAGTGAGGCATGGCGGCCATGGAAGCTCTCGATGAAGCTCAGGCGGGGGGGGGGGCTAGAGGGCGAGGGATAGAGCAGAGAGTGAGGGGAAAGTGATAGGGTGGCCTCGGGCATCCCCAGACGCGGATTAGGACGAAGGAGCGGCCTCCAGCACGAAGCAGGAGGTGGCCGGTGTCGACGCGCGTGCATCCAGCACGCAGCTGATTCAGGGCGAGGGGGAGGAAGACGACTGGCAGCTGGGCTGCACAGTAACGGGCCGCAGAGGTGGGCTAGTATCTTTGGTGGGCCTCAAGGTAAGTCCAGGTAAGGTATGTTCCTTTCCTTTTCTATTCATGTTCTTTTGTTTTTTTATTTAAATCTTTGCCACTGTTTTAAATCTAAACAATAATTCAAAGCCAATGCCAAACTCCACTGAAATATTTATGTTGCCACAATGGACCTAGCCAAATGCACATAAATTATTTTAGGGTATTTTGAAATATATACCACATATTATGAATATAATTCCAAATGCAAATATAATAATGATTTAAATTCAGTGCCCAAAATATTCCACAAAAATGTTCACTATTTTTGGTTTGGACCCAAGGCCTTGCCAAAATTACCAAACATTGACGGAAGCATTTTGGGTTCATTGAATGCATTTTTTTAAGCTGGACCTATTTTGTTTTCAAAGTGCTAGGGTTTGATCACCCCCATTTTAGGTTTCCAATAAATTTATACATGATGCATGGATGATTATGCAACTACTTGCAAATAGACTCTAGGGCTGTGACAAGTGCTCCCCACTGAACTCATATACGGGTTGCCTCGAGTGCTCGCTTATAATGAGCTTGAGCAATAGCAGTTGCGCCAAGATGATGCAATGCTCCTTGAGGAAGATCGTCTTTGATCTGCCGTGCGAGCGGCTCGCTATTATCAAGCCTTGCGCCACTATCATAGCCGCAAGGTTCATGCCCGGACCTTGAGGAAGGCGACCTTGTTCTTCGGTGTGTTAAGTCCGCCAAAATTCAAATAAGTTGATGCCAAAGTGGGAAGGCCCCTATTGGGTAATACGAGGAACCAGGCTCGGCGCAGTCCGCCTGGAGACCGAAGATGGCATTCCAGTGAGCAACTCCTAAAATATCGAACATCTTCGCAAGTTTTACCCATAGGGCGCGGTTCCAGGGAGCTCCGGAAACACCCATTTTGTACTAGCCTTGCCGGCAAGGCATGTAACCCTATGTACAGAGCAGGAGCAGACCCTGCACACAGCTAGATAGTTTTTACCATGTACAGTTTCTTGCTAGTTTCCATGTTTATATATGTATATGTATGCATGTGTACTTGTCCAGGATATTGTGCTACCTTAGATTCTAACAGGTGTTGGGAAACCGCCAAGGCTCCATATCCCTGTCCTCTCATCCCTCCGGCCGCAGTAACAACGCCCCGGCAAGAAATTGAGAAGACTACTTGGCACGGCATCTCCATCAACAACTTAATGAGATAAAGTTCCTCCCCTGCCCATTCATGTTCGTAATTTGTGAATTGCGCATTAGAAAACCTCGCCACTCTGTCTAGACTTGGGTGCTCCCATCGCCGACTCGAACGCTGCTTCGGTCGAGGTAGTTGCAGTAATCTTGGGCAAACCAAGAGTTTGGCAGGGGGCTGGACCCTGCGCCTGTAACCCGGCAGATGTGGCTTGATACGTCCATTTTGCATCATGCTTTTATGTCAATATTTATTGCATTATGGGCTGTTATTACACATTATATCTCAATACTTATGGCTATTCTCCTTTATTTTACAAGGTTACCATGAAGAGGGGGAATGCCGGCAGCTGGAATTCTGGCTGGAAAAGGAGCAAACACTGGAAACCTATTCTGCACAACTCCAAAAGACCTGTGACTCCACGAAACAACTTTTTAGATTTAATAAGAATTTTTGGGCAAAAGAAATAGGCCAGGGGGCCCACACCCTGTCCAGGAGACAGGGGGGCGCCCCCTATCTCCTGGTCTCCCTGGTGGGCCTCCGACATCCATCTTCTGCTATATGAAGGGTTTTCCCCTGGAAAAAATCATGGACAAGCTTACGGGACGAAACTCCGCCGCCACGAGGAGGAACCTTGGCGGAATCAATCGAGGGCTCTGGCGGAGCTGTTCTGCCGGGGACACTTCCCTCCGGGAGGGGGAAATCATCACCAACGTCATGACCAACGGTCCTCTCATCGGGAGGGAGTCAATCTCCATTAACATCTTCACCAACACCATCTCATCTCAAAACCCTAGTTCATATCTTGTATCCAATCTTGTATCAAAACCACAAATTGGTACCTGTGGGTTGCTAGTAGTGTTGATTACTCCTTGTAGTTGATGCTATTTGGTTTACTTGGTGGAAGATCATATGTTCAGATCCTTTATGCATATTATTACCCCTCTGATTATGAACATGAATATGCTTTGTGAGTAGGTACGTTTGTTCCTGAGGAGGGTGAAGTCTTGCTATTAGTAGTCATGTGAATTTGGTATTCGTTCGATATTTTGATGACATGTATGTTGTCTCTCCTCTAGTGGTGTTATGTGAACATCGACTACATGACACTTCACCATTATTTGGGCCTAGAGGATGGCATAGGGAAGTAATAAGTAGATGATGGGTTGCTACAGTGACAGAAGCTTAAGCCCTAGTTTATGCGTTGCTTCGTTAGGGGTTGATATGGACCCATATGTTTAATGTTGTGGTTAGGTTTACCTTAATACTCCTTTTTGTAGTTGAGGATGCTTGCAATAGGGGTCAATCATAAGTGGGATGCTTTTCCATGTTAGGGAAGTACCCAAGTGCCGGTCCACCCACATATCAAATTATCAAAGTACCGAACGCGAATCTTATGAACGTGATGAAAACTAGCTTGACGATAATTCCCAATGTGTCCTCGGGAGCTCCTTCTTCATTTTTAGAATTATTCTAGGCTTATCCTTTGCTACATAAAGGATTGGGCCACCTTGCTGCACTTTATTTACTTTATTTAATTTTGCTCGTTACTATTTATCTTATCACAAAACTATCTATCACCTACTATTTCAGTGCTTGCACAGAAAACCTTACTGAAAACCGCTTATCACTTCCTTTTGCTCCTCGTTGGGGTCGACGCTCTTACTTATCGAAAGGACTACGATAGATCCCCTACACTTGTGGGTCATCAAGACTCTTTTCTGGCGCCGTTGCGGGGAGTGTAGCGCTCTTGGTGAGTGGAACTTGGTAAGGAAACATTTATATAGTGTGCTGAAATTTTCTGTTACTTGTCACTATGGAAACTAATCCTTTGAAGGGCTTGTTTGGGGTATCTTCACCGCAACCAGAGGAGCAAAGAGATGCTCCTCAACCTACTGAACCTTATGAAAATGTTCACTTTGAGATTCCTTCGGGTATGGTAGAAAAACTGCTAGCTAATCCTTTTGTAGGAGACTGAACATGGCATCCCGACTTACACCTCATCTTTGTGGACAAAGTTTGTGGATTATTTAAGCTTGCAGGTATTCCTGATGATGTTGTCAAAATGAATGTCTTCCCTTTATCTTTGAAGGGAGACGTAATAACATGGTATAGGCTATGTGATGATACGAGATACTGGAATTATAAGCGATTGAAGTTGGAATTTCACCAGAAGTTATATCCTATGATCTTGTTCATCGTGATCGTAATTACATATATAATTTCTGGCCTCACAAAGGAGAAAGCATCGCTAAAGATTGGGGAAGGCTTAAGTCAATATTATATTCATGCCCCAATCATGAGCTCTCTCGGGAAATGATTATTCAGAATTTTTATGCTCGGCTTTCTCTTGATAATCGCAACCTGCTCAATACTTCCTGTGTTGGTTCCTATATGCTGAAGACTATTGATTTCAAATGGGACTTATTGGAAAGAATTAAACGCAACTCTGAAGATTGGGGTTCAAATGGGACTTCCTGTGTTGGTTCAGCAGATTGGGGTTCCTGTGTTGGTATGACACCTAAGTTTGATTGTGTTAAATCTTTTATGGATACCAATGCTTTCTGTGGATTTAGCTCTAAGTATGGACTTCACTCTGAGATAGTAGCTACTTTTTGTGAAACTTTTGCTACTCACGTTGATCTCCCTAAAGAGAAGTGGTTTAAATATAATCCTCCTGTTGAAGTGAAAGTAGTTGCACCTATTACAGTCGAAGAGAAGACTATTACATATAGTGATCCTATTATTCCTACTGCTTATGTTGAAAAACCTCCTTTTCCTGTTAGGATAAAGGATCATGCTAAAGCTTCGACTGTTGTTCGTAAGAGCAATGTTAGAACTTATACACCTCCTGAGCAAATCAAAGTTGAACCTAATGTTGCTATTGCTAAAGATCTCTTGTCTGATAATATTGATGGGCATGTTATTTATTTCTGTGATGAAACTACTAGAATTGCCAAACCTTGTGCTAAAGATAAACATAGACCTGTGGTAGGCATGCCTGTTATTTCTGTTAAAATAGGAGATCATTGTTATCATGGCTTATGTGATATGGGTGCTAGTGCTAGTGCAATACCTATTGACTTATACAACAAAATTAAGCACGATATTGCACCTGCTGAGTTAGAAGATATTGATGTCACAATTAAACTTGCCAATAGGGATACTATTTCACCAATGGGAATTGTTAGAGATGTTGAGGTCTTGCGTGGGAAAACCAAATATCCTGCTGATTTTCTTGTTCTTGGCTCCCCACAAGATAGCTTTTGTCCCATTATATTTGGTAGACCCTTCCTGAAAACCGTTAATGCAAGGATAGATTGCGAAAAGGATGTAGTTACTATTGGTCTAGGTGATATGTCTCATGAGTTCAACTTTTCTAAATTTCGTAGACAATACCGTGAAGAGGAACCATCTAGTAAGGATGATATTATTGGTCTTGCTTCCATTGCTGTTCCTCCAACTGATCCGTTAGAACAAACATTTGCTAGACCATGAAAATGATATGTTTATGAAGGAAAGGGAAGAAATAGATGAAGTGTTCCTTAAACAAGAACCTATGCTGAAACATAACCTTCCCGTTGAAATTCTTGGGGATCCCCCTCCACCCAAGGGTGATCCCGTGTTTGAACTCAAACCATTACCTGATAATCTTAAGTATGCTTATCTTGATGAAAAAGAAATATATCATGTTATTATTAGTGCTAACCTTTCAGAGAAAGAAGAAGAAAGATTATTGAAAACTCTGAAGAAGCACCGTGCTGCTATTGGATATACTCTGGATGATCTTAAGGGCATTAGTCCCACATTATGTCAACACAAAATTTCAGTGGAGAAAGATGCCAAACCAGTTAGAGATCCTCAAAGACGATTAAATCCCAAAATGAAGGAAGTGGTAAGAAAGGAGATACTAAAACTCCTTGAGGCAGGTCTTATTTATCCCGTTGCTGATAGTGAATGGGTAAGCCCTGTCCATTGTGTCCCTAAAAAGGGGTTTTTTCCATTGTTCCTAATGATAAAGATGAATTGATCCCGCAAAGAATTATTACAGGTTATAGGATGGTAATTGATTTCCGTAAGTTAAATAAAGCCACTAATAAAGATCATTACCCTTTAACTTTTATTGATCAAACGCCAGAAAGGCTATCCAAACACACACATTTTTGCTTTCTAGATGGTTATTCTGGCTTCTCTCAGATACCTGTTTCAGCGGGGGATCAATATAAAACTACTTTTACTTGCCCTTTTGGTACCTTTGCTTATAGAGGTATGCCTTTTGGTTTATGTAATGCACCTGCTACCTTTCAAAGATGCATGATGGCTATATTTTTTGATTTTTGTGAAAAGAATTGTGAGGTATTCATGGATGACTTCTCCGTCTACAGATCCTCTTTTGATGATTGTTTGAGCAACCTTGATCGAGTTTTGCAGAGATGCGAAGACACTAGTCTCATCTTGAATTGGGAAAAGTGTCACTTTATGGTTAATGAAGGCATTGTCTTGGGGCACAAGATCTCCGAGAGAGGTATTGAAGTTGATAAAGCCAAAGTTGATGCTATTGAAAAGATGCCATGTCCCAAGGACATAAAAGGTATAAGAAGTTTCCTTGGTCATGCCGGTTTTTATAGGAGGTTCATTAAGGACTTTTCTAAAATCTGTAGGCCTCTGACTAATTTATTGCAAAAAGATATTCCTTTTATCTTTGATGATGATTGTGTAGAAGCATTTGAAACACTTAAGAAGGCTTTGATCACTGCACCTATTGTTCAGCCACCCGATTGGAATTTACCTTTTGAAATTATGTGCGATGCTAGTGATTATGTTGTAGGTGTTGTTCTAGGGCAAAGAGTCGATAAGAAGTTGAATGTTATCCAGTATGCTAGTAAGACTCTCGATACTGCCCAGAGAAATTATGCTACCACTGAAAAAGGATTCTTAGCAGTTGTGTTTGCATGTGATAAGTTTGGACCTTATATTGTTGATTCCAAAGTTACTATTCACACTGATCATGCTGCTATTAAATATCTTATGGAAAAGAAAGATGCTAAGCCTAGACTCATTAGATGGGTTCTCTTGCTCCAAGAATTTGACTTGCATATTATTGATCGAAAGGGAGCTGAGAACCCCGTTGCAGACAACTTGTCTAGGCTAGAGAATGTTCTTGATGACCCACTGCCTATTAATGATAGCTTTCCTGATGAACAATTAGCGGTTGTCAATGCTTCTCGTAGTGCTCCTTGGTATGCTGATTATGCTAATTACATTGTTGCTAAATATATACCTCCTAGTTTCACATACCAGCAAAAGAAAAGGTTCTTTTATGATTTAAGACATTAATTCTAGGATGATCCACACCTTTATAAAGAAGGAGTAGATGGTATTATTAGACGTTGTGTGCCTGAGCATGAACAGGTACAAATCCTATGCAAGTGTCATTCTGAATCCTATGGAGGACACCACGCTGGAGATAGAACTGCACACAAGGTACTACAATCTGGTTTTTATTGGCCTACTCTTTTCAAAGATGCTCGTAAGTTTGTCATATCTTGTGATGAATGTCAAAGAATAGGTAACATTAGTAGACGTCAAGAAATGCCTATGAATTATTCTCTTGTTATTGAACCGTTTGATGTTTGGGGCTTTGACTATATGGGACCTTTTCCTGCCTCCAATGGTTATACACATATTTTAGTTGTTGTTGATTATGTTACTAAGTGGGTAGAAGCTATTCCAACTAGTAGTGCCAATCATAACACTTCTATTAAAATGCTTAAAGAAGTTATTTTCCCGAGGTTTGGAGTCCCTAGATATCTTATGACTGATGGTGGTTTACACTTTATTCATGGTGCTTTCCGTAAGATGCTTGCTAAGTATGATGTCAATCATAGAATCGCATCCCCTTATCACCCGCAGTCTAGTGGTCAAGTAGAGTTGAGCAATAGAGAGCTCAAGTTAATTTTGCAAAAGACTATGAATAGATCTAGAAAGAATTGGTCCAAAAAACTTGATGATGCATTATGGGCCTATAGAACTGCATACAAAAATCCTATGGGTATGTCTCCATATAAGATGGTTTATGGAAAAGCATGTCATTTACCTCTTGAACTTGAACATAAAGCATATTGGGCTATTATAGAGCTTAATTATGACTTCAAACTTGCCGGTGAGAAAAGGTTATTTGATATTAGATCACTCGATGAATGGAGAACCCAAGCATATGAGAATGCTAAGATTTTCAAAGAAAAAGTCAAACGCTGGCATGATAAGAGGATACAGAAGCGTGAGTTTAACGTAGGAGATTATGTGTTATTGTTCAACTCTTATTTAAGATTTTTTGCAGGAAAACTTCTCTCAAAATGGGAAGGTCCCTACGTTATCGAGGAGGTCTATCGTTCTGGTGCTATAAAAATCAACAAGTTCGAAGGCACAAACCCGAGGGTGGTAAATGGTCAAAGAATTAAACATTATATTTCAGATAATCCTATCAATGTTGAAACTAATATTATTGAAACCATAACCCCTGAGGAATACATAAGAGACACTTTCCAGAACGTTCCAGACTCCGAAAAGGCATAGGTATGTGGTACGGTAAGTAAACCGACTCCAAAACAACTCTAATGGCAATTTTTATCAGTTTTTGATTATTTTAGGATTTTAGGAAGAAAGAAGTAGTCCGAAAGGGACATGAGGCTCCCACGAGAGAGGAGGGCGCGCCCCCCTGTAGGGCGCGCCCCCCTGTCTCATGGGCACCTTGTATGCCTCTCGGACTCCGTTTTCTTGTATGTTACGTATTTTGGTCGATAAAAATTCATTACATATACTCCCGAAGGATTTGACCACCGTATCACGCAAATATCCTCTGTTTTCGTTTGGAGTTGTTTCTGTTTCAGATCTAGAACATCATGTCGTCTCCAAGCGCTCCCAAGGACAAGTTTTTCGAGAGGGTTATCAACCCCTATCTTGCGGAGGTGCTGCATCACCCTCAAACCATTCAGATGCGTGACGGGGTGTTGTACATCTGCGATGTGTAGGGACCAAGGCGTACCGGGAGCGTGGAGACAAAGATCGAGGCCATGGAGCAAGAAGTTTTCAAGTGTGAAGGGATGGTGGAGCGTGGACTCAATGCCAACCAGATGATGATCACGGAGTTCACCAACAACCACAAGCTGGATGCCAAAGTCATTGGGGAGACCATCTTTAAGCTTCAAGAGAAAATGGAGCACCTCCAAGCCCAGATTTATGACCTGCAAAACCAAAACTGTGAGTATGAATATATATTCAAGTGAATGAGTTTGGCTGCAGATTTAAGGATCCCGGAGACTTGATCATCCTTTTATGATGGAGAGCCTATGCCTTGGAAGACGGATGACAAGCCTACATCATCAACAACTCCTACTTCACCACCTTCGAAGAAATAATCACATTGGTATGGGCACTCCCCTTGGCAAATGCCAAGCTTGGGGGAGGTGCCCCGATATCGTATCACCATCACACTCCTATCGTTACCGTTTTATTTAGTTCGATTCTTTTAGTAGTATCTTGATCTATTAGTAGTTGATGTTTTTGATATCAAGTAGTTTTGAGTTTTTCATTGTGATCTGTTTTTGTAATCGAGTCTGTGTGCTATCTATAATAAAGGTTAGTGTTGGGTCAAGGGCTTTGCTATGTTGCTATGATCTTGAAAAAGTAGAAAGAACAAAAGAGTTCATATTGGTCTTATGGATAGTGATAACTTCACACATAGAAAGTATGAGGCATAAAAATTGTTGAGAGCTGATGAACGTAGCCTTGGTCATCGTTGCAATTAATAGGAAGTGATAAGGAAAGAGGGGTTCACATATAAATATATTATCTTGGACATCTTTTATGATTGTGAAGCACTCATTAAGTATGACATGCTAAAAGAATTGACGTTGGACAAGGAAGACAATGTAATGGTTTATGTTTTCCGACATCTCAGTTAAAGTATATTGTCATTGACCTTCCAAACACGTTGAGCTTGCCTTTCCCCCTCATGCTAGCCAAATTCCTTGCACCAAGTAGAGATACTACTTGTGCTTCCAAATATCCTTAAACCCAGTTTTGCCATGAGAGTCCACCATACCTACCCATGGATTGAGTAAGATCCTTCAAGTAAGTTGTCATCGGTGCAAGCAATAAAATTGCTCTCTAAATATGTATGACTTATTTGTGCAGAGAAAATAAGCTTTTGTACGAACTTGTTGTGGAAGTAATAAAAGCGACGGATTGCATAATAAAGGTCCACATACAAGGGGCAATATAAAGTGACGTTCTTTTGCATTAAGATTTCGTGCATCAACCCTAAACGCACATGACAACCTCTGGTTCCCTCTGCAAAGGGCCTATCTTTTACTTTATGTTTTTATTTTATGCTTGAGTCAAGGTGATTCCCACCTTTCCCTTTTTATTTTTATCCTTTGGCGAGCTCCTTGTGTTTGAAAGATCATGATACATATATCCAATTGGATGTAAGTTGGCATAGGCTATTATTGTTGACATCACCTAAAGGTGAATATGTTGGGAGGCAACACAATAAGCCCCTATTTTTCTCAGTGTCCGGCTGAAACTCTATAACCACAAGTATTGCGTGAGTGTTAACAATTATAGGGGACTACGAGATAGTTGAGTATGTGAGCTTGTTGAAAATCTCTATTATTGACTCTTTCTGATGTTAGAATAAATTGCGATTGCTTCAATGACTGAGATTATAGTTTGTTAGTTCCCAATAAAGTTTTTGAACCATACTTGACATTGTGAACTGCTTATTACATGAACATAGGGAATCATATGACAAAATCCATATATGTTGTTGTTATTAGAATGATCATGATGCCCTCATGTCCATATTTTATTTTTATCGACACCTCTATCTCTAAACATGTGGACATCTTTTTGATTTCGGCTTCCGCTTGAGGACAAGCGGGGTGTAAGCTTGGGGGAGTTGATACGTCCATTTTGCATCGTGCTTTTATGTCAATATTTATTGCATTATGGGTTGTTATTACACATTATATCTCAATACTTATGGCTATTCTCCTTTATTTTACAAGGTTACCATGAAGAGGGGGAATGCCGGCAGCTGGAATTCTGGCTGGAAAAGGAGCAAATGTTGGAAACCTATTCTGCACAACTCCAAAAGACCCGAGACTCCATGAAACAACTTTTTTAGATTTAATAAGAATTTTTGGGCAAAAGAAATAGGCCAGGGGGCCCACACCCTGTCTAGGAGACAGGGGGACGCCCCCCCTAGGGCGCGCCCCTATCTCCTGGGCTCCCTGGTGGGCCTCCGACGTCCATCTTCTGCTATATGAAGGGTTTCCCCTAGAAAAAATTGTGGACAAGCTTACGGGACGAAACTCCGCCGCCACGAGGCGGAACCTTGGCAGAATCAATCTAGGGCTCTGGCGGAGCTGTTCTGCCGAGGACACTTCCCTCCGGGAGGGGGAAATCATCACCAACGGTCCTCTCATCGGGAGGGGGTCAATCTCCATCAACATCTTCACCAGCACCATCTCATCTCAAAACCCTAGTTCATCTCTTGTATCCAATCTTGTATCAAAACCACAAATTGGTACCTGTGGGTTGCTAGTAGTGTTGATTACTCATTGTAGTTGATGCTATTTGGTTTACTTGGTGGAAGATCATATGTTCAGATCCTTTATGCATATTATTACCCCTCTGATTATGAACATGAATATGCTTTGTGAGTAGTTACGTTTGTTCTTGAGGACATGGGTGAAGTCTTGCTATTAGTAGTCATGTGAATTTGGTATTCGTTCGATATTTTGATGACATGTATGTTGTCTCTCCTCTAGTGGTGTTATGTGAACGTCGACTACATGACACTTCACCATTATTTGGGCCTTGAGGAAGGCATAGGGAAGTAATAAGTAGATGATGGGTTGCTACAGTGACAGAAGCTTAAACCCTAGTTTATGCGTTGCTTCGTTAGGGGTTGATATGGACCCATATGTTTAATGTTGTGGTTAGGTTTACCTTAATACTCCTTTTTGTAGTTGCGGATGCTTGCAATAGGGGTTAATCATAAGTGGGATGCTTGTCCATGTTAGGGCAGTACCCAAGGGCCGGTCCACCCACATATCAAATTATCAAAGTACCGAACGCGAATCTTATGAACATGATGAAAACTAGCTTGACGATAATTCCCAATGTGTCCTCGGGAGCTCCTTCTTCATTATTAGAATTTGTCCAGGCTTATCCTTTGCTACGTAAAGGATTGGGCCACCTTGTTGCACTTTATTTACTTTATTTACTTTTGCTCGTTACTATTTATCTTATCACAAAACTATCTATCACCTAGTATTTCAGTGCTTGCAGAGAAAATCTTACTGAAAACCGCTTATCATTTCCTTTTGCTCCTCGTTGGGTTCGACACTCTTACTTATCGAAAGGACTACGGTAGATCCCCTATCCTTGGGGGTCATCATGGTTCTTCGGGAGGCACAGGAGCGCCGACAAGGTAGCTTGCCAGGGAGACTCATTTACTTTCATCAAAGGGGCACTTTGCCTCTGCACGAACGTATACGTGCATGAGTTCCCGGCAAAAGCTCATCTTTTTCATTGATATGCTGATGCAAGTACAGATATTAGAGAACATAAGCATGGGCTCAGTAGATTACATTTCCTAGAAAACTAAGATTTGGCAAGTGCCTATAAATTGAGAAAAAGATAAGTGCCCCATAATCCCTGTTCTTGCCCTATTCCTCCCCAGGTACGGCAGGCCGTGCAAGGTGACGGGCATGGGGAACTGGGCAATGGAGAGCTTGACGAGGAAGCCTGCCAACCACTGTCACCAGGGACAGCAGGACGAGGCCCCCGGCAAGGCGTGTTACTAGAGGAGGGAGCGGGCTAGATGATGGTGCGGCCACTGGAGTCAGCCGGAGTCGGAGTCGTCATCCTCCCGCCTGCTACAGTCATCATCGCTTGCGCTGTCCTCTTCGCCGCTGTCGCTCGAGGAGGAGCTTTCGTCGTTAGTGGAGCTCTCCATGCAGCACCCTAAGAGAATTCCGGAGTTCCAGAAGACCTTGACGGAGAGCAAGTCGCTCTCCATTAAATTAAAATTGAGAACGTGCCCGTCCATCAAGCTATGGGTACGTGTAAAAGTTTTCCACCCCTGACGAACATACATAACGTGAGGGCGAGGAAAGTCAATGTCAGCCCATATAATGCCGTTCCCGCAACCCCTCATGTGAAGCCTCAAGGACCGAAGGCCTCCCACTCCATCACCCGGGCGAATAGGGTCGAAATCTGGAGGTGACTGTGTACAGGCCTATACAACCTGATGAAGAACTCGTAGGGCTGGTCCCCGATGTGGCCGCCATCGGAGGTGGAGCCGACGGCGGGGGCGTGGCTGGGGCGCCGCCCCGTCCACCTCCTCCCCGAGCGCCACAATGAACTCAGCCCCGTCCCCATCCTCTCCCCCTCGCGGCAGGCTCCGCCACTGGAGGCTCCGGGGGAGGAGGAACGCGTTTTCGAGCCGAAGCCCTCGTTGCCGCCGTCGAGGCGCCGGCGCGCGCTTTCGCCATGGCGAATGAGAGGAAGATAGCAAGAGAGAGGAAGAGAAGAGGGTGAATGCAGAGAAGCACCGTCCCTTGCTCCTTCTTATAGAAGAGCAGGACCAGGGCCGGGCCACCCAGCCCAAAGGGAGGCCGCCCCGCGCGGCCAATGCAGCCTCCGGAAGCACGGGGAACCAGAGCCGACCCGCTCCTCCAATCAACAAACGCCTGGGTTTCCGCTTCAAGCATTAATGCCCACGCCCTTCGCATCCACTGCCTTCCCAAGGCTTAAGGGATACGTGGCGAAGCGGAAGCGGGCATGAGAATAGGTGGGGGTCTTTTTTCTACTCCATGATCGTGGGGTGCGGGGCCATGCAAGCTGCGACCCGAGTCCACTTAGTAAATGAGTAGCGCCCGTGCAGATTCCTTCCTTTTTTAATAAGGGAAGCACGGGCCGCCTCTTTGCTATCGACTGTAAGATGACGCAAGCATGCTGAGGCCATCCCACGCACGACCCCCATGTCATGCACTTGACGCGTGTTACAAGCGCAACTGACAGAATGATTGTGGCAGTTTGCCTCTGCCACACCCGCCCGAGCACTGCTTTGGGCCTGGCCCAACTACGCCTTGCGCTTATGTGTGGCCCAGGCCCCGGGGCTCCTGTTAGTGTACAAAAGTGTGGGTACTTTTGTACCCTTTACTTGTGCACGGACAGTCGCAGCCACGCCTTCAGCAGGGCTTGGGAAAGCAGACGAGGATGGCAGGAGGCAAGACATGTAAAAGGAATATCAAAACAAACGCTCAAAGTGACAAGCAGCAGAAGGCTGGCAGGGCCACGCCCCGAAACAAGCCTTGCGGAGGCGACTTACGAGGCCCCTGACAAGCTCCTTGCCGAGGCAGCTTGCGAAGAGACCAGCAGGGCCACCACCCTTGGGGTTGAGAGCTCTGACACCATCGATAACATTGAGATCAAGATCTGGAGAGCACATGCCTGATAGCATGCAAACCCTCATGAAGATTAGAAGCCCACGAATCCACGTGGGATCAGAAGACGAAGATCCCCAGCAAGACCCTTGTCGGGAACGACTCCAAGGCCCTCGGCAAGCCTTGCCGGGGACGATCGCTGGGCCGTGGCCAGACCCGCTCCCGGCAAGGTTTCACCACTGCACCACCACTCCAATGCGATGATAGGCATGCCAGCTAAGCAGCCGCCTGCGTGGCGGCATGCAGATCTTCGTGCAAGCCCACCATTTCGCCAATGCAGCACCTGGTTGGCCAGTGTGGCGCTGCATGCCTCGTTGGCCCGGACGTGTGGCGAGGCGAGGAGGAGCGGCGAAGGATGTGATGGCCCCTGTTGCTGTCCCCAATAAAGCGAGAGGACATGTAGGCAACGCATTAAATGTGCTTGTCCTACGTTAATCGAGCGATAAGCATGTACCACTGTAGATTGCCACCTCCTGTTTGCCACTGTGGCAACCCCTTTGTGTATAAAAGGAGGCCCATGGCGCACAGAGAGACGATTCAGACTTTTGGACATAGCATGCACCATAGGTAGGTCAAAAGCTCAAGAACACACATATAACCAGAAAAAGCAGGACTAGGGTATTACGCATCTTTGCGGCCCGAACCTGGATAAAAATTCTCTGTGTGATACCGGCTCGACGAGTTCTACGTGCAACTACCCTCCCCCTCCCCCCCGCCGAACATAGAAGGGATCCTTGTGACCCCATAGGTGATCAGTTTCCCCGACAGCAGGGCTGGAATTGGGGCCACCAGATATTTCAATCCGAAACGTGGAAGGGAGGGAGGCTGGGAGGCTGGGTGCTAGCGTCCGTACGACACACACGACCACCACAACACGACCCTGGTCTGCCTGGTGCGCCTACATTTGAGAATGCAAACGAAACTTCTTCCATTTGCCAATGAATATGTATGTTTTACCATGCCCGTGTTTTCCTTGCAAATTATTAGTCATTCAGAACGAGATACTACAAATTAATTAATGAGGAGTTATATTAATTAGAGTGTGTGTCACATAGCGATCTCCAATTCTAACATGGATTTTGCATTTCACGGTATCCACGCTACTCTTTAAATACACAAATTCATATGTCTATGATGAACACCATGGTAGTGAGAAAACTTTGGGTGGATTCAAACATATGACCTACAAAATAGTACAATAATTGAGCCAAATATCAACTTTTCCAAACCTAGTATGGCACGAATTCAAAATAATTACGGAAGCCATATGCATGGTCCTCAATTCAAATCTTCCAATGTACGCTAAATTGAAACGCCGATATTAAGTGTCGTACTATCTACATTCAAATGTTGTTTTTAGCCCCACCCCCTCGGCACACATGCCGATGAATCTTCCTCTCCTGACCACCTGAGGAAGCTATCGATTTCTGACACACGTCCATTCTTTGTCTCCATATTTTGATCTCTAACTCTCTCAACTGCATAAGCCACTTTTTTCACTCTGTTACCAAATGTATCTACCTCACACACCCGCCATTGCACAACATGCCGAGCGCTCTCTCTCTCCCTCCCACCCTCTCTCGCTAGATACATGCATTGCCTATGCAGACGCCCCCTCTTGTGCACACGCATGCACGTTGACTATCTAGGTCACTCTCTCGAGACTGTCCCACTCTTTCTTCCGCACGGTGGGCCACACTCGCTCAATCTCGCTCTTTGTATCTAAGTCTCGACTAACCTCGCTTTCTTTCACACACAAATGATATATCTCCCTATTCGGGCCTCGATCGACACACTCTATACTCTCTCATGCAGATTGTCTATCTAGGTCAGTCCATCCAAGCCGCTCCCACTCTTTCGACCTCATGGCGGGCCACACTCACTCAATCTCTCTCTCTCTCTCTCTCTGTGTGTGTGTGTGTATGTCTCGATTGACCTCGCCCTTTCTCGGATACAAACGATATATCTCCATGTTTGATCCCAGTTCGACATATTCATATTGTATACTCTCTCACGCACATTGTCTATCTAGGTCACTCTCTCGAACCCGTTTCACTCTTTCAATCGCATGACTACCCACACTCGCTCAATCTCTCTTCCTTTATATATATATATATATAATCGATTGTCCTTGCTTCCTCCCACACACACACAATATATCTACATGTTTGTGACTAGATCTTCTCTCAAGCTCTATCTTACATCTGTCACCCTTCCCAAAAGCTCAATGGAACAATATCTCTCGAGAGCATATATATCTTTTCAATGAATGCCGGAGCACACTCACTTTGTCTCTCTATCTATTTGTGTCTCGGTTGACCTATCTTTCTCACGTCGTATCTTCCATACGTTGAAGCTACCTCTCCATCCCTCGCATAGCCGGAGCTATTTACATTGTGAGGGGGACTCCAACCTTGGATTCATTTTTGAAGGCATTTATTCCAGTGTGTTTAGATTATATTTTCATAGCATTCAGCCCACAACTACTCCAAACACCATGCAACCCCCGCACCTCCCCCAATTGATTTCCCCCTACCTCGGTCATCACTCTCTCGCACGTCCTTTCTCACCTTCAATGTTGCACCATGGTATTTTTGCAAAAAAAAAACTTTGTAATTCTCTTTACTTATTACTCCCTCCGTCCGAAAATACTTATCATCAAAATAGATAAAAAGATATGTATCTAGAACTAAAATATGTCTAGATACATCTCCTTTTATCCATTTTGATGATAAGTATATCCGGACGGAGGGAGAACAAATTAGCTACAAAACTACACACCGATAAGTATATCCGGACAGAGGGAGAACAAATTAAAGTCCTACAAACTACACATCGAGGGGCCCACTTGTCATGGAACGAATTTGGACCCATATATAAATTTAAAATTAAAAAGGACGAGGATCAAACATGCGACCACGGCCTGCAAGCCACACGTCAATAGGCAACATAATACAACAACGTTTGTTGTACCCCCCCCCCCCTCTGTTGATATAATGTTGTTATATTACCACAGCCTATTTAATGGATAACATGTTTTAATATTATTTTTAGTATATTAGTGGGACCGGCTCATTAGCACGTACTATTCGCCTTCACTTACTTGTGAGTTCCATGTCTGCTCTCTCTCTCTCCTCCTCCTCTTCTATGTTTAGACGCATGGGGAAACACGAAGAACTCCCGGGCGATGATGTCGTTGACCATATCTGGACGCGTTCACAAGTTACGGCACCAGTTTCACGTACTAGTAGTACTAGTCAATGTGTACGTGCAATGCACGTTAATTTGGAATTGACTTCCCCTAAGAAAATATTTGGAATTGACATGGTATTTAATATGAAATGCTTGCGATCAGAAGGAATACATGTGGCTTGACGACGTTTAATATTTAACTTGGTAAGGCTCTAGAAGAACATTCAATCAATCAAACCATAGATTTCATTCAGTATGACTCCAACTTTACATTCATACGACGATCCATCGAAAATAAACGGAAACGATAAACGGTCAGATTCTAAGCATGGCAATCCGAATGTTTTCATGGCAAATTTAGATTAAGCAGCGGCGGCAGGGGCGTCTTGCTGTGGAAAGCGGCTCCTCTGCCGTGCTCTATGTGTCGTTGGGCCACTGGCCGATGGCGACGGTGGCATCTTGCGCCATTGTTGGCATACACCTGGACGTTAGCCCTAGCTTCAAGGAAGGCCAGAATGTTCTGGACTTTGGTCTCCAGGAGCGAGTCAACTGGCGGGGGAAGCGACAAATGTTGGTGCAAGGAAGCGGTCGACGGCGGCCATCCATGCCGCTGATCGGGGCACTCGCACCCACCCCAGGACATGTGCTGGCAACGATGGCAGAGACATTTGTGTGCATGGGCACCGGCACGGGAGCGCACATCAGTGCACACGCAGGTGCATGCACTGGTAGGTGCACGGGCGCGCGTGAAAGTCGGCGAGGACCTCGTGGAACCCCGTGGCATCAAGCTCGGCGACCATGTGCGGCTCCCAGCCCATCAATGCCACGGGGATGGGCGCTGCCGCAGTCGGGGCGACGAGAGCGGGGACAGGTGCGGCGTCTTCCCGCAAGGCCAGTTCAAGCTCGTCTCAAAGCGGGGTGTCTTCCTTAGGAAACTGGAAGACTAAGGGCATACCATCATGATGCAGCATGGCGTACGGTTAGGTCAGGCTGGTTGGAGGTAGACGACAGGAGAATCAGAGAGGAAGAGAAAAGATTGTAGTGATAACGTGTAGTGCGGGGGTGATTCCAAACTACGGCACCAGCGCCATTAAAAGTGGGGGCAGTTGAGATGAAGGTGGGCAGCGGAGCCTGGTCGAAGGGCTCGCCTCCAGGTGAGCCTGCACAGCGGCCTGCTCGCACGCCCCACGATCAGCCGGCGCAGCGGTTTGCTCGCACGCCTCCAGTTGACTCACACGCTTGCTCGGACGGCACCTACAGATGAGAAGCGGGACTCGTGGAGGCACGTAAATGCCCATGATTTGAATAGTGAAAGTGTTCGCCTTAACATGATAGGTCTTTGTTCCGAAATACCTGGGCTCTGCATTTATGCGACTGCTCATAAGCGGCTTGTCTCAAATTGAACCCAAAAAGAATGCGACAACATATTTGTGCCATATCACGAGACCATGCTCAGTTTCATTAATTTCCGGTCACTTTTGGATTTCCTAAAATTTAAAATCCTAGATTCGGAACAATATCATAACCTACATCATGCAATAAATTTTCAAGTGATACATATTTACAGTTGTAGATGTTAATATTTCTTAAGAAAGGATTTGGTCAAACATTTTGCTTAGTTAGACTTCAGACAAGTTATACGCAGAGTAAAAGGATAATCCCTCCGTACCAGTGCATTGCCTGATATATTAACTCAAGTACTAGGCACGAACAAACGGGGCTCAATTCTGGGCTCATCCTGGGGTAGTACTCCTAAGTACTACTGGGCAATGGAGTTGACAGCTAACCTTAGGTACCCGCAACCGAGGGAATTGAACCGTTCCTGGCACGGTAGGTAACACTGTCTAGTTACTAAAGCATCCCTCCATTGTTCATCGGTAGTCATTATGGACTGGGGACATGAGGGGAATTTCCTAGGGCTGGAATATTGGCCGCCAGATATTTCGATTCGAAACACGACGGCTCGACTGGTTGGGGTTGGCTAATGTGCATACCACGCACGCCACTAGAAGGACACAAGCTCGGGTATTGTTTCTTAAGGATCAACACGAGCCCAGATCTGGCTGGTACGCCGTTGGGTGCTACTCCCACCATTCGAGAATACGAAAGGAATCTTTTAAATTGCCGAACGAATCTATATGTATTACAATGCCCGTATTTTCCTTGCAAATAATAATCTGAACGAGGTAATGATTTATGACGAGTTCTTGAATTAGAGTGAGTTTGTGATATAGTGATCTCAATGTGGATTTAACATCTCATGGTATCCCTAATAAGTTTTTCATTGCAAATTCAAATTTAAAAGATGAACAGTATGGTGGTGAGAAAACTTTGTATGTATCAAGCATATGATCACATACACACACACACGAATACAACAAAAATCAAGTAAGTATAGTGCATCTATTTTTCCAAACCATGCGTTTATGACATGAATTCAAAAATAGTCCCTCTGTTCCTTAATATTTGTCTTTTAGAGATTTGAACAAGTGACTACGTACGGAGAAAAATGAGTGAATCTACACTCTAAAATATGTCTATATACATCTGTATGTGGCAGTCCATTTCAAATATCTAAAACGAGTATTATTTAGGAACGAAGGGAGTAAAATTTAAGACATGCATGGTCTTCAATCCAATATTTGAAATGAAGAGGAAACTGAAACATGAATATTTAAGTCTAGTACTACATGCATGCAAATGTTGTGTTTAGGCGGAGCTATGTAGATTGTCGGGGGTTAATCCCTCGACCTTAGATAAAAATTTGAAGCTCTATTTAGGATTGTTTAGATTATATTTTTTGAACATTATATTTGTCCCCACCCTCCCAAACACTGATTGGTTGTGCACGACCCCCTCTCCCCGGGAGAATATCATGTGCCTCCACACCTTAGATGCTATATGCTGATACGAGATGCTTGGAGCTTGTAGATCTGAGATATAGCAGCTCACATGATGTCTTAATATTTTTAAAAGGAAACCTTGATGAGTTTGAGAATTGCACACAATTTGTACAAAAACTACTCAGATGCCCTTGGATCCCATATCCAACGACCTCGAAGCTCGTATCACCGTAGCATCTAAGATGAAGGAGGACATCATATTCTCCTGTATGTAAGAATATCATGTGCTACCACACCTTAGATGCTTTGGTGATACAAGCTCTTCGGAGCCATTAGATCTGTGATCCAACAACTCCTTGCTGGTTCGAATGTTTTTTTGCATAAAAGCCCGCAAAGAGTTCGATCATTGCTTACATGCACAAAGACTGCTCAGATGCCATTGGATCTCAGACCGAACGACCTCGAAGCTCGTATCACCGTAGCATCCAAGCTGAGAGAACACCTGATGTTCTCTTGCACGGGAGAATATGAGGTTCTCCCGCACCATAGATTCTATGGTGATACGAGTTCCCAGAGATCTAACGGCTCATAGTAGGAGGTTTGAATGTTTTTGCAATATACGCCTGAGAGAGTTTGGGAATTGCGCAGAAAGTACAAGTACTATGCATGCGGCATGTGTACATATATCATACGACCTAGATGCTCGTATCACCCACTACAAAAAAAGGACACATCCGGGACATTCTGGGCCGAACAATTTTTTTTCTGTCATACTTATGACACTTCTATAGCGATAATTGTGACAAAACCTAGTATCATCACAGATGTGGTGGGCTCCTACTACTATGAAAAAAATCATGGCAAAAAATGGGCTTTTCGTCCTGGGCGGGCCAGAGACGCAGCTACATGAAATTCTTTGGGCCGTCCATGACGGAAAAAACCATGGTAGAAGCGAGGTCGAGGAAAATATCGGGGTGTTCTCGGTTTCGGTGGGTGGTCGGGGCCGAGCAATGCACGAAGGTTTGTACGTTTCTCTCATACACGCATGCGCGCGGGTGCGAGGTGTCGGGCTCTAACAGAACCCGATCGAGACGTTCGCCTACTGAATCCGAGCGATTGCACTGCAGGCTACGCGTTACTGAACCCTAGCAAACAATCGATGGCTGTTAACTGAACCCGATCGAGCGGTTCCTTCGCTACTGCTGCTAACTGAAGTCGATCGATGCTGCCTCTGGATGAACAGTGAGCATTGTTGGGGGGTTTGGATGAACAGTTCCCGGTGGGGGTTGGATGAACTGAACCCTGTGGTGTTGCCACTTGATGAACAGGACCCCGATTGATCGAGCCGGTTGGGCGTGGATGAACAGGACCCCGTGGAGGGCTGGATGAATAGGACACCGTGGAGGGAAGGTTAAACAGTAGTCGATGGAGGGCTGGTTGAACAGTAGCCGATGGAGGCTGGATGAACAGTAGCCCGTGGAGGAGTGGTTGAACAGGACCCCGTGGTGAGGGTTGGTTGAACAGTAGCCGGTGGAGGAGTGCGCAGTGGAGGCTGAATAAACAGGAGCCTGTGGATGAACGGTCGCAGGTGGAGGCTGGAGGAGGTCGACGGTGGATGAACAGTAGCCTATGGAGGTTGGAGGATGTCGACGGTTGAGATGAACAGTATCTTGTGGAGTCCTGTTTTGCGGTACGCCACAACTCTCCCGATGAACAGGACCCCCGTTTCGACCATAGCGCTCCAACACAAGTCTGTTCCCTCCGTTTTGTGATACGCCACACCCCTCTTGATCAATAGGACCTCGTTTCAATCGTATGAGGTCCAACAAAAGTTAGTTTCCTCCATTTTGTGGTATGCCAGACCCCTCTCGATGAACAGGATCCCGTTTCAACCGTGCTAGTCGAATACAATGTCATTTTCTCCATTCTGCGGTATTCCAGGCCTCGTTTCCATTAGCTGTTCCGTCCAAGCCCTCCCGATGAACACAATGACGCATTCCGTTCTGACCGAGCCGGTTGGCTCCCCATGAACACGACGACGACGCAGTTTCTCCGTTCCAACCCAGCCATGTACATGAGCCCTGGCCGTACGTATGCGCGAGTAGGCGTTCGAGACCCCGCCCGTTTATATGTATGTGGCCGTATTTTCTTTCTTGCACCCTGGACGCTGTACGTACGTGTACATGCTACGTGCACGCCTCTACTATGACACGTGCCCTTCCTTACAAGGCCACGGTTCATCGCTGCAGCCTGCAGATAGACCGATCGTATGTATGTACACGTTCGCGACCAGAATGCCAATGCTATGTATGCTTCAACCAGATGGCTCCTGACTGTCAGGCACTTCCTTGCGTGCGAAGATGTAGCTGGTGGGTCCCAGCAGTCAGGGGGGCGAATCCTTTTTTTCCCGTAATATGGATGCACTTCCTTGCGTGCAAAGATGTAGCTGGTGGGTCCTAGTAGTCAAGGGGGAAACGTTTTTTCACGAAATACAGTGGCCCGTCCGGTGGGTCCCTGCTGTCAGCTGTAGGAATAATTATTTTGCCCGTAATAAGGAGCCAATTCCTTGCGGCTGCCGTGGACCCAGGTGTCAGCCTCTCCACTTATAGTACTCTTCCGATGGAAGTCGTTCCTTGACCACGTTGACCACGCCGCGCCAAGAGCACCAAGGAAATGGACGATGGCGAGGCCCCGGACAGCAAAGAGCCCGAGATGGGAAGACAGAGGAGTAGAGGGGAAGACGCGGCAGTGGATTCCCACGCAAAGAGGAGTACGAGGGATCACTAGTTCGGCTGCGGTGTGAGGCTGCCGTCACCGCAGAATAACAGGGGGTGTTGGTAAGTAAAGGGATGGCCTGGCCAGCGGTAGGTGTAGTAGGGGGCGGTGAGGCCTCCGCGGCATCACAGCCGGCCACGGGAGGCAGGAGCACGCAGCACGACTGGTGCTGGTTTGGGCGGCTGGAGCAAGAAGACCAGAGGTTGAAGAAGCACTACGGCCGTTGGATGGACATCGGATGGTCACTGGAGCTAGAATCGTTCATATTGACTAAGTTGACAAAGCCCTCTGTCCCTGTCAACTTAGTTGGCCCACAAGTCAGCCTCCCACTATGGTGGGTCCCAGCTAGCAGGGGGTATTCATGTTTTGTGCATAATAAGGAGGAACTTCCTTGCATGCGAAGATATAGCTAGTGGGTCCGACCTGTCAGCGGGGTGAACATTTTTTCGCGAAATACAGAGGCCCTTCTAGTGGGTCCCAGCTGTCAGGTGGAGGAATCATTATTTTGTGCGTAATAAGGAGGTATTTCCTTGTGTGCGGCCGTGGACCCAGCTGTCAGCGTCTCCACGCATAGTCTACTTCTGATGGTGTCGTTCATTGACCATGTTGACCACTCCGCGCCGAGCGGATCCAAGGTGGTGGACGACGGCGAGGCCCCGGACAGCAACGAGCCAGAGATGGGAAGACAGAGGAGTAGAGTCGCAGACAGAGAG
Source organism: Triticum dicoccoides (assembly GCF_002162155.2). NCBI lineage: Eukaryota > Viridiplantae > Streptophyta > Magnoliopsida > Poales > Poaceae > Triticum > Triticum dicoccoides. The sequence goes on along the minus strand of NC_041391.1, from coordinate 440,452,211 downwards.
GTGTACGAGAGTTAACTAGTTCTGGTGCGGTGTGGTTCGGCAGTCTATAGGGAAGAACAGGAGGTGTGGAGGGGTGGAGGGATGGCCTGGCCAACGGTGGAGTAGCGCTTCACAGTGAAGCGTGCTAAGCAGAGCTACTAGCAGCAAGAGGCGGGAGCAGGTGGTCCCGGCGGTGCTGGAGGAAGAAGACAAGAGATTGAAGATGGATGGCGGTCGTTGGATGTAAATCCAACAGCTAACGATGTCAGAATCATTTGTTGACTAAGTTGATAACGACTTGCGTTGGCTTCGACCTATTGGCCCACATTTCAGCCTGCAAAAATGTGGCACGTATTCAACCCATTTTTCAAAATTTACAGTCTTTTTTGCGGGGTAGAATTTACAGTCAATTTGATCTCTTTTTTTAGAATTACAGTCCATTAGCTGGGCTGGGTGAACAAATAATGTAGCGTCCATGCGGCCCATTTATTTTTTCCTAAAAAATTACAGGCCATTTGCACTTTCTCGAAATACACGATTTTGCTCGGCTGATTCTAATTATAATGTTGGGTTGGGCGCAACAATGTTATCAAAAAATAAATAGGGGCTGAGCATTTTATTATAAATATATTTAAATAATAAGTGATTTATTATTACATTGGTCCTTAAATCTTACCAAGCTTTTGTACACAATCACCAGGATTTTCGTTGCCAAAAAAATCAAGGATTTTATTGTTAAGAAATTATTTTTATAAGTTAATAAGATGTGGGATATTGTTTTCTTACATATATAAGTATCTCTTAAATATATGATGACAATTCAATAATAATAAATAATAAAATATAAATAATTTCAATATATATAATATAGTTAGAAGGGAAACATAAGTTGGACCAGGCATTCCTATTCTTATATAGAAAAATAGAACAAACCTCTGCGTTTTCTTCAAAAAATTACATAAATTGGCTGCCGATGTTCAAATAAAACCTCGGATGGGAGGTCCATAGGCCGGCGATACATGACGGCCCCCAAGAAAATACAAACCGACATGTCATGGGCTGCGCATGTTAAAAAAGAAAGCCTAGACGGGCAACCCAAAACCCACCTGATACTTGCTGCCCCAGTGATAATAAATGATACCTGCCAAGTCCCCGGCTTCATTGTGAATTTCTCTCCTGTAGTAACTACGTTGAAGCACCTAAAAAATGTAACTATGTTTACAAACCCGTGGGCCCAACGTCAGTATGTCATTAGGAGGAAGTATTTTTTCGATGAGGCACTTGCTTGCGTACGGCCATAGACCTGGTGGATCCCGACTGTCCGCCTCTCCACGTACAGTCCTCTCTAGATTCCTCTCATTTGTTCAGCCTGTTCACAACGGCAGACAACGGCGCCGCGGCGAGCGCACAAAGGCGCATGAGGAGATCCGACCACCTTAGTAAGTGCCTTATTAGTAACGAAACTACTGAACTAGCCTAGTGGCCAAGTGACACTACCCGACAGTTGTTCCTCCTGGGTTCGATTCCACCTGATGCAGGGAAAATATTCAAATTTTTTGCCTCTGCCTTTATTGACATGCGGGTCCCCATTGTCATCTACGCACACCACATCCAACACTTGCCAAAACATCGTCCCTCGTTTTCTTTGTTTTTCGCACACTCGACATTGTGTGGGCCTTTTGAAAATAGCATATCTTTTTGACTGTGCATCATAGGAAGATGTGTTATGCATGAGTGTTGATCAGCATGATGTTAAGTGGCTGGTAGTTCCATTTTCGACCATGAATAAAACATCCAACATGATGTTAACACTGATTAAAAAGGCCGTGTTAATATGAATGCTCTGCCTCTGAAAGTTGCAGTTTCTTATCTGAAACTAAACTTGTAGTTTCTTCTCTGAGAATCACATTGCCTGCACTTTTATACTCCTATGAAACTACATTTTTTAAGTGCTAAAAATAGATCTCTAGAATTCATAAAATACTTCATATGATCAATACTGCAAATTTGAAATTCATAAGACATTCATCTCTGAAAGTACTCTCAAAATACACAACACAAAACAGAATTCACAACCTGCAAATACTGACAACCCTAAGCTCCTCTTGACAATTCACAACCTGTTCGACTATTGGGCTGGGGGGGCAGTCCCCTCCTATTCCTCGGCGGCGGATAGCCGCCCTGTGAGATTATATAAACGGCGAGGGAGAGGATGGCGGGGAAGCGTCGCCGGGCCAACTGCTTTTCTCCACTTGCAGTTGGGTTCGATCGACGAAGAATCCATCGGATTGCTCTGGCACAACACCCTCACAAATGACACCCTGTAGATGCTCGATCCTTCAATCTCTGGTGGATACTCCATCTGGGATCAATACACCCACCACCGATCCCTCACGATCGGATTCAGTGAATCTGTTTGCTCCATGACCCAGAGGAGCAGCTCTATGTACTCCCATGCGAATCCCTCCGGGAGTATCGCCGCCTTTTCGCTCTGTTGCAGATATTTGGCCATGGATGTCGCCGTCGCCGCTAGTTGGTCCTTGTTGTCAAACCAAGACTGTATCTCCAACATTCTAGCTAGCTTCATAGGTTTGCCGTCTGTGATCCTCACGTATCGGTTGTACTCCTCCATCGATCTACTTCTCCACAGCACCTTCACTCGTTGGGGGTGGTTTTTGAATGGAAGAGGAGAGGAGTAGCGCTGGTTTTGGATTAGAATGGGAGAGGAGCGAAGCTGGTTTTGGATTGGAACAGGAGAGGAGGGCCGGTAGTTTTGAAATGGACGAGGAGAGGAGCGGCGCTAGATTTAGATTGGAACAGGAGAGGAGCGGCGGTGGTATAAGAGGAGAAGAGCGGAAGAGCGGCGCTGGTCTTGGAAGTATTTTTTTTGTTTTGCGTATTTTGGGTGAAAGTTTGACCACGTACTATATTTGACAAGCAAAATGTGAATGCATGTCACCAAAAATTGTATCGTTTGGTTCATATCTGAATGTACTTTCAAATTATATTATTTTTGCAACGTATAACATATATTTTATTTGCAAAAATCATGGTCAATTATGACCCAAATAAAAGGGAGACTAGTTAATGTGGGGTCGCTTTCTTAATTGAAGGGTAAATTGATTTTGATATTGATCCAGTCACAGCGCGCCGGCCCTCTCGTCCAATCCTAAATCGCTATCGCACGCTCCTCTCCCTATTCTCCATTGCAAAACCACCTCCTCTCATCTCCATAATCTCCATTCCAAAACCACCATCTCGCCTCTCCCTCTTCTCCATTGCAAAACCACCTCCTCTCCTCTCCATCATTTCCATTCCAAAACCACCGTCTCGCCTCTCCCTCTTCTCCATTGCAAAACCACCTCCTCTCCTCTCCATCCTATCCATTCCAAAACCACAGTATTGCCTCTCCCTCTTCTCTATTGCAAGACCACCATCTCTCCTCCCATCTTCCAAAGATAGCACCAGACCACTCAGAAGGACATCTATGGAGAGGATGCAGCAGTGAATCAGGCAGCTCGCCGGCGGCGACCAGGCAAAGTTAGCCAGGTTGAAGTAGATCCTTACTTGGTTTGACAATGAGTGGGATATTTCAAGGATGGTGAGGGCCATGTGGCAATGTATGCGGAAGAGCGAGAAGGCGGCGATGAGGGCAGCGATGTACTCCTCGGCGGCAGTCACGCCGCAGTCCTTCTAGTTCATCGAGTATCTCCTCTAGGCGATGGAGCAGACAGATTCGCTCGAGGCGAAAGATAGGCAGAGGTGGTGGACGTACAGGTCGAAGGTCGAGCACCTAGAGGATAACAAATCGATCGAGTATGGTGTGCTGTTCGTGAGGGTGTAGAGCCAGCCGAAGCCACAAGAGTATTCATTCTCCCACTTCAAGAGGAGGCCGGATGGCGCAACGTCGCTTCCCCGCCGTTCTCCACGGTTCCCTCGATGCTCGCCTCGTTTCAACGACAGCGTTAGGGTTTAAGCTAAGCTTCACACTAACCTAATCTTCCATCTGCTCATGCTTACAATTAGTGTGACAGCTAATGAAAATAATGCTTACAATCAGTCTCCGAGTACTACGCCGATCACCCTAAAATAGCTCTGGACCTTTGGGTCAGAGTTGTGACACTGTGTACAAATAAAGAAAAGTAGATTGGTGCTTCTTTCCGAAAAGAGTACTCCCTAGAAAACTGCCAATATAAGCTACTAGTATTTGGTTAGAGGATTTGCTGCCGAGAAAGATCTGTCCACAAAGAGCGCCACACATCCCACTGGTGGTGGTGGATGCCAATGCGTGCATGGAGCATGGTAGGCGTCAGTAATTTTTACTTGGCACACCTTGCATTCTGCATATATGCCCGTTCCATCCGTACATTTGTGCAGTTCCACCAAAATGCGGCTGAATAACCCTGTTTGCATAGATAATGAAAAAGCGCGATGACATTATAGTGGCACTAGTTGATGAAACCTACACTAATAAATAGAAGAAAATATTGTGATAGTATCATAGTATGCCATGCCGCGAGGGCGAGATGGGCCCTGCGACGCCTCATACGGTACGCCTCGTACTAGAAATCGTCCCAAGTCTCTCTGATACACCTTCTGCCAGTGATGAACATTAGTGTACAACGGTAGTACAAGGAGGGGCCTTGAGACATTCAAATCTCTCTTTTTGTGCAGATCAACTAAAATTAAGCAGCCCAGTTTGTAGAAACGCTTAAACATTAACAACAGGACTAGTTGATGAAACATAGATTAACAAACAGAAGCACTTTCTTTATGTACATTGGAAATGAAATGATAGAGAGGACACTTGATCTATTTTAACTGTATTATTACTTCATTTTATCAGTGACACTAGTGTCGAGCAAGTGGCAAATGAGGTTTAATGTGCGTCGCAGGGATGGAGGCCGGGGGTGCTTAGACTGGGATGCTGAAGCTGGCTCTTTCGGTCCCTATCTTCCCCCTGATGTTTCTGTCATAGCATTTGGGTTGTAATCCAAACTTGGTTGAGCTGGTGCTGCGTCCCCCTACCTGCCTAGCTTATGTGGCGAACTTGTCTCCTGCTAGTACTCAGTCCATTCTAGTAGTAGTTGCATAACTTCCCGTTTACACTAATATGTTGTCGGATAATGGTTCTCTATGGTTGGGTTTCTTTAATGAAATCGGAGGGAACCCCCTCTTTCGATATAGAAAAAAACAGTGGCACTAGCGGTGCCAAAACATTGCCTAAAATTAATAGTGCCACTAAATTAAGGTGCAAAATAATAACATTACTGCTTTATCATGGCAGTGCCAAAACAGTAGCACAAGAGCAGGATCAACATGCAGGATCTTTGGCAAACGGTCAGACCAACAAGGAACATACCTCGTGATGGGAACCATATCTGCAGTCAACGCCATCGTAGAAGGGATGACACTAGTCACTGATACGTCTCCAACGTATCTATAATTTTTGATTGTTCTGTGCTATTATATTACACCTTTTGGATGTTTATGGGCTTTATTTTACACATTTATATCATTTTTGGGACTAACCTACTAACTGGAGGCCCAGCCCGTATTGTTGTTTTTTTTTGCCTATTTCAGTATTTCGAAGAAAAGGAATATAAAACGGAGTCCAAATGGAATGAAACCTTCGGGAGCGTGATTTTTGGAACGAACGTGATCCAGAGGACTTGGAGTGCAAGTCAAGAAGCAGCCGAGGCGGCCACGAGATAGGAGGGCGTACCCACCCCCTGGGCGCGCCCCCCTGTCTTGTGGGCCCCTCGGGCGGCCACCGACGTACTTCTTCCTCCTATATATGCCTACGTACCCTGAAAACATCCAAGGAGCTAACGAAACACAATTTCCACCACAATAACCTTCTGTATCCGCGAGATCCCATCTTGGAGCCTTCGCCGGCTCTCCGCCAGAGGGGGAATCAACCACGGAGGTCTTCTACATCAACACCATAGCCCCTCCGATGAGTTGTGAGTAGTTTACCGCAGACCTTCGGGTCCATAGTTATTAGCTAGATGGCTTCTTCTCTCTTTTTGGATCTCAATACAATGTTCTCCCCCTCTCTTGTGGAGATCTATTCGATGTAAACTCTGCGGTGTGTTTGTCGAGATCCGATGAATTGTGGGTTTATGATCAAGCTTATCTATGAGAAATATTTGAATCTCCTCTGAATTCTTTTATGTATGATTGAGTTATCTTTCCAAGACTCTTCGAATTATCAGTTTGGTTTATCCTACTAGATTGATCTTTCTTGCCATGGGAGAAGTGCTTAGCTTTGGGTTCAATCTTGCGGTGTCCTTTCCCAGTGACAGCAGGGGCAGCAAGGCACGTATTGTATTGTTGCTATCAAGGATAAAATGATGGGGTTTATATCATATTGCTTGAGTTTATCCCTCTACATCATGTCATCTTTCTTAATGTGTTACTCTGTTCTTTATGAACTTAATACTCTAGATGCAGGCAGGAGTCGGTTGATGTGTGGAGTAATAGAAGTAGATGCAGGCAGGAGTCGGTCTACTTGTCGCGGACGTGATGCCTATATACATGATCATGCCTAGATAATCTCATAATTATTCACTTTTCTATCAATTGCTCGACAGTAATTTGTTCACCCACCGTAAAACTTATGCTATCTTGAGAGAAGCCATTAGTGAAATCTATGGCCCCCGGGTCTATCTTTTATCATACAAGCTTTCAATCTACTTTTATTTGCATCTTTACTTTTTGCATCTATATTATAAAATACCAAACATATATTTATCTTATCATACTATCTCTATCAGATCTCACTTTCGCAAGTGGCCGTGAAGGGATTGACAACCCCTTTATTGTGTTGGTTGTGAGTTCTTTGTTTGTTTGTGTAGGTGTGTGGGACTTTTGAGGAGCCTCCTACTGGATTGATACCTTGGTTCTCAAAACTGAGGGAAATAATTACGCTATTATTGCTGCATCATGCTTTCCTCTTCAAGGAAAACCAACGCAAGCTCAAAACGTAGCAAGAAGGATTTCTAGCGCCGTTGCTGGGGAGGTCTTCGCTCAAGTCAAGACATACCAAGTACCCATCACAAACCCATGTCCCTCGCATTTACATTATTTGCCATTTGCCTCTCATTTTCCTCTCCCCCACTTCACCCTTGCTGTTTTATTCGCCCTCTCTTTCCCAATCTCCTCCTCTCTCTTTCGCTTGCCTTTTTCTGTTTGCTTGTGTGTTGGATTACTTGTTGCCATGGCGCAAGATAATACCAAATTGTGTGATTTCTCCAATACCAATAATAATGATTTCCTTAGTACTCCAATTGCTCCTCTTAATGATGTTGAGTCTTGTGAAATCAATACTGCTTTGCTGAATCTTGTTATGAAAGATCAATTTGCCGGCCTTCCTAGTGAAGATGCTGCTACTCATCTAAACAACTTTGTTGATTTGTGTGATATGCAAAAGAAGAAAGATACAGATAATAATATTGTTAAATTGAAGTTATTTCAGTTTTCACTTAGAGATCGTGCTAAAGTTTGGTTTTCGTTTTGCCTAAAAATAGTATTGATTCTTGGAACAAGTGCAAAGATGCTTTTATCTCTAAGTATTTTCCTCTCGCTAAGATCATCACTCTTAGGAACGATATTATGAATTTTAAACAACTTGATCATGAGTATGTTGCCCAATCTTGGGAAAGAATGAAATTGATGATTCGCAATTGCCCTACTCATGGTTTGAATTTATGGATGATCATACAAAAAATTTATGCCGGTTTGAACTTTGCTTCTAGAAATCTTTTAGATTCGGCCGCAGGAGGCACGTTTATGGAAATCACGTTAGGAGATGCTACAAAACTACTTGATAATATCTATACCTATACTAATTCTTGACTTCCCAGGAATTACCACGTTAATCAGTAATTAGGAACCGTTAATTTGATGGGACCAAGTTATAACGGTTTAGATTAACCCTTATGATTCATCGCTAAAATCTTCTTAGATCGGAAAAAATAAGACCACATACGTTTCGCGGTTAGAAGATGCCACGTTTAATCCCAGGAAGTTAAAATTTCATGGTAGCTCTCAGATCCAGGTTTGTTTCTTTAAACGTCCTAGATCTTTTCAATCTAATTGTAACTAGACCCCCTACCAGTCCATGTTGTCCCTGCTCTCCAGTTTCCCGATCTCTCTCCTATCCAAAGATAATTGATCTCTCCCTACTTGGTGACCTCTCTCCTCTCAATGTCTCCATATCACGCCGCCGCCTCCTCCACATCTTCTCTCTCCACCCTCTACTGAGATCTATGTTGTGTTCCAGCTAGATGGAATTATCAAGTGCATATCCGATCATGGTCGTGTACGTGCACCTCTAATGAGATATGTGTTGCCTTTCTAGCGGCAGAGATTGATCAAGTTCATGCTCCTATCAAGGTCTGTGTACGTGCATATTCAAAAGAGGAGCCAACATGTACGTGCATCTCGCCGGCCGAGCTTCCGCGTAATCAACCGAGAGGAATTATCAAGTGCATGTCCAATGAAGGTCATGTACGTGCATCTCTAATGAGACAATGTGTTGGCTTTGCAGCCGCGGAGATTGATCAACTTCGTGTTGTTTGTTTACGTGCATGTTCAAAAGAGGAACCAACATGTGCATGCATCTTGCTGGACGAGCTTCCGCCTGATCGCATGGAGAAGGAGTCAAGACCAATATGTGCACGGTTCTATTGTTGTTGATCATACCTCAAGTCGGCATATGCACCTCCTTCCTCTATCATATTTTGTGCTGCAACGCCACATCTCCTCAGGGCGAAGGTTTGACCATGATGGGTAGGTTCTCCTACAAAGCGTTGGCAATGCTCCTGATCAAGATACCCACAAGCCAGCCCTTCTATCAATCACCATAGCACACCCAGCTGATTTGTCTATCCAGGATTTCCCCGTACACTACTCTAGGTCTGATCACCTTGCCAATAGCTTTCTCTCACGTCAGTTCTCGCCATTATTCTGTTCTTCTTTATGTATCTCCTTTGCTTGCGAGGATCCAATCTTTGCAAAGGCTCGGCTCCCATGTAGCTTTTGTTTCAAACCTAGGAATTTGATTACAATATTTTTAATCTAAATAGGATAATAATTTTGTTCTTATAGAATAATTATATTTTATTAATTATTAACTGATGAATGTTGGCTGCAGTGTACCTATGATCCAATCTTTTTGCTTTGATCCTGAGTGTCGTCTATGGATTTTTAATGTGTGATGGCAGTCTACCAACTCGATTTGTGCTACTCTGCAAACACCAAACTTGACTTGAGAGCCTTTGTTGATCCATAGTGATTTTTGATTATTCTCAATGGCACACCAAAAGATCTTCTAGTAAAAAAAGTGCACGCTATAGAAGAAATCAATGTTTTGAGTGGAAAGATGGATGAACTTATGAAGTTGTTTGCTACTAAAAATACTCCTCTTGATCCCAATGATATGCCTTTGTCTACTTTGATTGAGAAAAATAATGAATCTATGGATGTGAATTTTGTTGGTAGGAATAGTTTCGGTAACAATGCTTATAGAAGAAACTTTAATTCTAGACCGTTCCCTAGTAATTCCTCTAATAATTATGATAATTCCTAAAATAATTCTTATGGTAATTTTAATAAGATGCCCTCTGATTTTGAGAATAGTGTGAAAGAATTTATGATTTCTCAAAAGAATTTTAATGCCTTGCTTGAAGAAAAATTGCTCAAAGTTGATGATTTGGCTAGGAACGTTGATAGACTTTCGCTTGATGTTGATTCTCTTAAACTTAGATATTCTCCTCCTAATAATGATATCAATGAGTCTCTCAAAGCAATGAGAATTTCCATTGATGATTGCAAGGACAAAACCGCTAGATTGCGTGCTAAGAAAGATTGCTTTGTAAAGGCGTGTTCTTCTAGTTTTCATGAAAATAATGATGAAGATCTTAAAGTTATTGATCTGTCCCCTATTAGATCTTTGTTTTGCAATATGAATCTTGATAATAATGTGACTGGAGATGAGTCAGCTTTAGTTAGAAGGCGTTCCAAGAATTCTGAGGTTTTAGATCTTGATGCTAAATTTGGTAAAAGTGGGATTGGAGAGGTCATGACTTTAAATAGTATTGAACCCACTATCTCGGATTTCAAGGAATTTGATTATGATAATTGTTCTTTAGAAGGTTGTATTTCCTTGTTGCAATCCATTGTTAATTCTCCTCATGCTTATAGTGAAAATAAAGCTTTTACCAAACATATTGTTGATGCCTTGATGCAATCTTATGATGAAAAACTTAACTTCGAAGTTTCTATACCTAGAAAACTTAATGATGAGTGGGAACCTACTATACAGATTAGAATTAAAGATCATGAGTGTTTTGCTTTGTGTGATTTGGGTGCTAGTGTTTCCACGATTCCGAAAACTTTATGTGATATTCTAGGTTTCCATGATCTTGATGATTGCTCTTTAAATTTGCACCTTGCGGATTCCACCATTAAAAGCCAATGGGAACGATCAATGATGTTCTCATCGTTGCAAATAGAAATTTGGTGCCCATAGATTTTATCATTTTTGATATAGATTGCAATCTTTCTTGCCCTATTATTCTTGGTAGACCTTTCCTTAGAACGATTGGTGCGATTATTGATATGAAGGAAGGGAATATTAGATTCCAATTTCGATTAAGGAAAGGCATGGAGCATTTTCCAAGAAAGAAATTCAAATTACCTTTTGTATCTATCATGCGAGCTACTCCCTCCGTTCCTCAATATAAGGTGTATTATTTTTCCAAAAATTCAAACTTCTCTAAGTTTGACCAAGTTTATAGACAAAAATATCAATATCTAGAATACCAAATCATTATCACTAGATTCATCATGGACTATATTTTTACATTTTATATATTTAGTATTATAAATCTTTATATATTTTGCTGTAAAGTTGGTCAAACATAGACAACAGTTGACTTTTTGACTAATACACCTTATATTTAGGAACGGAGGGAGTACTTATGAATTTAGTGCCAAAAATGGCACTACTTAGATCTATCTTCGCTTTTATGCCTAGCTAGGGCGTTAAACGATAGCGCTAGTTGGGAGGCAACCCAATTTTATTTGTGTTTTTTGTTTTTGTTCCTGTTTAGTAATAAATTTTGCATCTACCTTCTGTTTATATGTGTTTTTATCTTTTAATTATTGTTTGTGCCAAGTAGAACCTATAGGATAACCTATGATGATAGTTGATTTGATTCTGCTGAAAAACAGAAACTTTGCACGCAGAAATTTAGTTTTGTTAAATCACAGAAACGTGCTTTTGCATTTATTCTTTTTGTTTCTTACCAGTATATAAATTTTCCAGGACTTCCTATTTTTGTAGGATTTTTAGAGTTCCGTAAGTTTGCGTTAGTTACAGATTGCTACAGACTGTTCTGTTTTTGACAGATTCTGTTTTTCGTGTGTTGTTTGCTTATTTTGATGCATCTATGGATAGTAAAAGAGTTTATAAACCATAGAGAAGTTGGAACACAGTGGGTTTAACACCAAAATAAATAAAGAATGAGTTAATTACATTACCTTATGTGGTGGTTTTGTTTCCTTTCACTAACGGAGCTTATAAGATTTCCTGTTGAGTTTTGTGTTGTGAAGTTTTCAAGTTTTGGGTAAGCTTTGATGGACTATGGAATAAGGAGTGGCAAGAGCGTAAGCTTGGGGATGCCCATGGCACCCCAAGATATTCAAGGCTAGCCAAAAGCCTAAGCTTGGGGATGCCCTGGGAAGGCATCCCCTCTTTCGTGTTCATTCATTGGTAACTTTACTTGGAGCTATATTTTTATTCGCCACATGATATGTGTTTTGCTTGGAGCGTCGTGTATTATATTAGTCTTTGATTTTTAGTTTACCACAATCATCCTTTCTGTACACACCTTTTGGGAGAAGCCCACTTCATTAGAATTTGCTAGAATACTCTATATGCTTCACTTATATCTTTCGAGCTTGATTGTTTTTGCTCTAGTGCTTCACTTATATCTTTTAGAGCATGGTGGTGGCTTAATTTTGAAGATATTGCTAGTCTCTCATGCTTCACTTATATTATTTTGAGAGTCTTTTAGAACAGCATGGTATTTGCTATGGTTACAAATTTGGTCCTAGAATGATGAGCATCCAAGTTGGGTATAATAAAAACTATCATAGGAAGTGAATTGGATGCTATGATCAACTTGATGCTTGATAATTGTTTTGAGATATAAAGGTAGTAATGTGAGGGTCATGCTAGTGGGTAATTATGAAATTGAGAAATACTTTTGTTGAAGTTGGCAAGTCTCGTAGCATGCACGTATGGTAAAAGTTGTGTGACAAATTTGTTGCATGAGGTGCTCTTTTGATTTTCTTCCTTATGAGTGGAGGTCGGGATCGCGATGGTTAACTCCTACCAACCCTTCCCCTAGGAGCATGCGTAGTAGTACTTTGCTTCAAGGGCAAGTAGACTTTTGTAATAAGTATATGAGTTCTTTATGACTAATGTGAGTCCATGGATATACGCACACTCATCCTTCCATTTTGCTAGCCTCTATTATACCGCGCAACTTTCGCCGGTATCATGCATCCATTATTTACCTTCCTCAAACAGCCACCATACCTACCTATTATGGCATTTCCATAGCCATTCCGAGATATATTGCCATGCAACTTTCCACCGTTCCGTTTATTATGACACGTTCCATCATTGCCATATTGCTCTTTGCATGATCATGTAGTTGACATCGTATTTGTGGCAAGGCCATCTTCATAATTTTCATACATGTCGCTCTTGATTCATTGCATATCCCGGTACACTGCCGGAGGCATTCATATAGAGTCATATCTTGTTCTAGCTTTGAGTTGTAATTCTTGAGTTGTAAATCAATAAACGTGTGATTATCTTCATTATTAGAGCATTGTCTCAGTGAGGAAAGGATGATGAAGACTATGATTCCCCCACAAGTCAGGATGAGACTTCGGACTTTACAAAAAGAAAAAAAGAAAAAAATAGAAAGGCCAAAAAGAAAAAAATAAGGCCAAAGAAAAAAAGAAGAAAAAAACAAGAAAAAAAGGAAAAAAAGAAAAATAAAATAAAATAAAATGAGAGAAAAAGATAGAAGGTACAATGCTACTATCTCTTTTTCCACACTTGTGCTTCAAAGTAGCACCATGATCTTCATGATAGAGAGTCTCCTATGTTGTCACTTTCATATACTAAGTGGAATTTTCATTATAGAGCTTGGCTTGTATATTCCAATGATGGGCTTCCTCAAAATGCCCTAGGTCTGCGTGAGCAAGCGAGTTGGATGCACACCCACTTAGTTTCTTTTGTTGAGCTTTCATATATTTATAGCTCTAGTGCATCCGTTGCATGGCAATGCCTACTCACTCACATTGATATCTATTGATGGGCATCTCCATAGCCCGCTGATATGCCTAGTTGATGTGAGACTATCTTCTCCCTCTTTTTGTCCTCACAACCACCATCTTTTACCACCATATTGCTATGTCCATGGCTTACGCTCATGTATTGCGTAAGAATTGAAAAAAGCTGAAGCGCGTTAAAAAGTATGAACTAATTGCTTGGCTGAAACTGGGGTTGTGCATGATGGGAGTATTTTGTGTAATGAAAATGAAGCATGGCCTAACTATATGATTTTGTAGGGATAAGCTTTCTTTGGCTATGCTATTTTGATAGACATAATTATTTGTTACTATGCTTTGAAGCATTATTATTTTTATGTTTTATAAGCTTTTATCTTGAATCATTTGGATCTGAACATTCATGCCCCAATAAAGAAAATTACATTGAGAATTATGCTAGGTAGCAATCCACATCAAAAATTCTGTTTTTATCATTTACCTACTCGAGGACGAGCAGGAATTAAGCTTGGGGATGCTTGATACATCTCCAAAGTATCTATTATATTACCCCTTTTGAATGTTTATGGGCTTTATTTTACACATTTATATCATTTTTGGGACTAACCTACTCACTGGAGGCCCAGCCCGTATTGCTGTTTTTTGCCTATTTCAGTATTTCGAAGAAAAGGAATATCAAACGGAGTCCAAACGGAATGAAACCTTCGGGAGCGAGATTTTTGGAACGAACGTGATACAGAGGACTTGGAGTGCAAGTCAAGAAGTAGCCGAGGCGGCCGTGAGATAGGAGGGCGCGCCCCCTGTCTTGTGGGCCTCGGGTGGACACCGACGTACTTCTTCCTCGGGAGCCAACGAAACACAATTTCCACCACCATAACCTTCAGTATCCGCGAGATCCCATCTTGGAGCCTTCACCAGCGCTCCGCCGGGGGGGAATCGACCATGGAGGGCTTCTACATCAACACCATAGCCCCTCCGATGAGTTGTGAGTAGTTTACCATAGACCTTCGGGTCCATAGTTATTAGCTATATGGCTTCTTCTCTCTTTTTGGATCTCAATACAATGTTCTCCCCCCTCTCTTGAGGAGATCTATTCTATGTAAACTCTTTTTGTGGTGTGTTTGTCGAGATCCGATGAATTGTGGGTTTATGATCAAGTTTATCTATGAGAAATATTTGAATCTCCTCTGAATTCTTTTATGTATGATTGAGTTATCTCTGCAAGTCTCTTTGAATTATCAGTTTGGTTTGTCCTACTATATTGATCTTTCTTGCCACGGGAGAAGAGCTTAGCTTTGGGTTCAATCTTGGTGTCCTTTCCTAGTGACAGCAGGGGCAGCAAGGCACGTATTGTATTGTTGCCATCGAGGATAAAAAGATGGGGTTTATATCATATTGCTTGAGTTTATCCCTCTACATCATGTCATATTTCTTAATGCGCTACTCTGTTCTTTATGAACTTAATACTCTAGATGCAGGAAGGATTCGGTCGATGTGTGGAGTAATAGTAGTAGATGCAGGCAGGAGTCGGTCTACTTGTTGCGGACGTGATGCCTATATACATGATCATGCCTAGACAATCTCATAAATATTCGCTTTTCTATCAGTTGCTCGACAGTAATTTGTTCAACCACCATAATACTTATGCTATCTTGAGAGAAGCCACTACTGAAACCTATGGCCCCCAGGTCTATCTTTTATCATATAAGCTTTCAATCTACTTTTATTTGCATCTTTACTTTTTGCATCTATATTATAAAATACCAAAAATATATTTATCTTATCATACTATCTCTATCAGATCTCACTTTCGCAAGTGGCCGTGAAGGGATTGACAACCCCTTTATTGCGTTGGTTGCGAGTTCTTTGTTTGTTTGTGTAGCTACATGGGACTTTTGAGGAGCCTCCTACTGGATTGATACCTTGGTTCTCAAGAACTAAGGGAAATACTTACTCTACTATTGCTGCATCACCCTTTCCTCTTCAAGGAAAACCAACGCAAGCTCAAGACGTAGTAGTCACGAACATGGATGATTCAATTCATGGGACCTTTTGGTGCAGTTCACCTAAAATGAAGCAATGTCCCATGAGCTAGCAGCTTATTCTTATTTTTTTTAAGAAAAGGGCTCCAGCCCAAGTTCCATTTCCATTAGAAAACAAAACCTACAGAGCTTCTTCTTCATTAGTTGCAATAAAATTGAGCGACATCAAGGTTGGTCATGAAGCTCCTGGAATGTTCAACTATAATTTGGATATCATCTGTGCAGTTCAACCTAGATCAAGCGTGAAATGTATATCTCTGTTTGTACAATAAAAGTTGGAAAGGAGGGTGACTAACAAGTGATGAAACATGCATCAAATCAAAAGAAGCATGTTCCTTTTCTGAATGGCAATCCTACAAGGACAGTAGCAATTTCTAAAGTAGCAGCATTGCTAGCTATTAGTGTGGGCATTAGGATTAATTATGACAACTGTTAAATAAGACATTCCTTTAATGGTTCCATTGCTTCATTTTACCAGCAACGTTACATTAACATCTACTACAGAGTCGGTATTTGGGCACGGAAGAGTAGGTGGACTAGGACAGTTGCATTTCTAACGAAAAGAAGCAACTTATCTTAATGGGAAATTTAGAAGGACATGAAAAAAGTGCCATTTATTCATATTACTGGAGGCATTACATTGAAAAGTACATTGGTCTAACGTGTCCTTACTTTTAATAGTGCGACTGCTACATTTTACCAGTGGCATTACATAAGAGTGGCTCGGGGCAACAACCATCAGAACTGGATATCTGGATTGGTCCCATTTTTGTTCGGTATAGCCACCTTATACTGTGTGAGGCTAGCAAATCTAGTGTTGGACTTACTCTGTTGACTTGTCCCCCAGTCCCCACTTTCTTTCCTTTTTCAACCAATATATCAGGTTTATATTGAGTTTGTACTGCGTTTCCCTTTATTTCCCTATTAGACCTAGAGACAAGTTGAATAGCCAGTCTCTGCTAATTTTCGCCCCAATTATTCCCTCTTTCGACCAAGTCCTAGATTCATGTAACAAATCTTCCCCCACCCCCCACCCCCTTTCTTCCTTGTTTGAACCAAGTAGTACTAGATTCAAGTGCATGAACTAGTTTTACCTCTTAACAGTAAAAATTTAGGTCGTTTTCGAATAGCTGATCGATCCTATCTACGAGGGGGCCTGAGAATAGTAAAAGATACAAATGGAACGACGTCAGGAGCTCGGGAAGTAGAGTAGGCCAGTTTTGAAGGAAGTTATACCTGAGGGTCACCGGGATGTTGCTAGGTCGGCGGCGGGAGGCCGGATCTTCCCACACTATGGCAGCAACAAAGAAGGGGGCGGAGGCCCTCCCTCGCCAGCGGTGCTTGGGAGAGAATGGCCAGGCACGCTGATCGGGATGCACCGGCAGTGGGTAAGAGCCGTCACCGAGGATGACCGTGTGAATGTTGCACCTTCTCACCTTCCCCGACGGAGAGGATCCGGCTGGATTTGTGATTAGCGGTGAGCAGAGAGAGAGTGTGGCCCCTGCTGTCGTGTTTAGATCTGGAGAGGATGAGACAGTGTGAAGAAAGAAACACTAGCAAGCAAGCGCGGAGGCTCCAGCCTATATAGTAGTGTACTAGTTTTCTTTTGTCTACCGGAGCCGGCTTGACCTCGTCAATGACTGTCGAGAAGTCCTCATGCACGTGCCTCGGAGGCGCAGTTGTCGTCATTTTGATTTGAAGCACCGGATTATAACATATAACATGAAAGAAATGCCACATGACAAGAAATCATAACCTCACTACCCAAAGGAGACAAGATGAATCCCGACGAACAAACTAGACGAGGATCAAAGCTCAAATTAAAGATAAACTCATAGAAAAGGGGACCGTCGATAGATGTCCAAATTAACATAGCCGGGTTGACCTAGATGGCAGCCGAGTAGTCTTCATGCATGTTCCCCCAATGACTAGCCCAACTCAGTTGTCGCTGTTTAACCCTCGAAGTGATCCGAAGCACATGACACCTAATTTTGTGAGATGACAAGAAACCTTTTTTTAGATTTCTCACCAGAACTACAGCCCTGTACAACACAACCTACACGATATGTAGATGATAGCCGATCCAGGTGTGTCTGTTGGAGTCTGGTCACATGCATGGATGAACTGATCTTCCATGTCTTGGAGGGATCGTCCAGGCACCAATGTATGTACTCTCTTTGTTCCCAAATATTTTTCTTTCTGGAAATTTCAACAAGTGACTATATACGAAGCAAAATGAGTGAATCTACACTCTAAAATATGTCTACATACATCTAGATGTTG
>NC_041391.1:440414312-440434270 GCF_002162155.2 Triticum dicoccoides | reverse complement strand
GGCATTACAACACTTCTCCAGTACTAGCGCTCATCTCTCTCTTCTATCAACTCACCCGACTTGCGGGGTAAGGGAGTGTGCCTATGGTCAGTTCTCAATTGCGGTCCCACATGTGTGTGTAAACGCAATATGACGTGCGTTCCATTCGGAGAGCAGCCTGCCAGACCGACCGACCGTCTGGGGTGCGACACGAACGCGATGGGCGTGCTGTATACTCCGTACATGTGTACCACTGTTTTCTTGAGGCTTTGCTCCATGGTGCAATCCATGGATACAAATTAGTATACTGTACTATTTAAAAGTCGAGGGCGGGGCTTTTCCTGCACGGTAGGCGGGGCAGTTCCACCTAGTCGGTTCAACAGAGACGCGAGAAGATGAGGGAGTAGGCTATTGCGAATGTAGGGCTTTGTGATTTGACAGCGAGTTACTGTTGGACAGGTGGGGCCCCATGATTTAACTTGCCATTATCATTTTAACTGCAGCGCTATGACCGGCATGAGTCTCCCGATTCCTGACCACCTCCAGACAGGTGCCTCTCCCAATGCTCCACCATGTAGAGGCTGGCTCTTGCATGAGAGCCCACTCCTCCACTTCTTCCTTTCCTCTTTCCTCCACATATGCAAAAATGCCATGTAAAGCGGGCTTATAGCCCACTATTGTACTTGCTTGCTCCTACAGGTGCTAATCTTGCAACATAGGCATAAAGTCTGATGTGGCAAGTTATTAAGAAGAGAGAGACTAGATTGGTGACCCAAGGAAGAAACGGTGCTAAGCGCGTGTACTTGGGTGAAAAGAAAATTTTGATTCTATAGCTAATTAAATAAAGCAAACTTAGCAACAAAAAACTAAGCACGTATGCATTGGGGACTTGGTTGCTAAGCCATTTAATGCCCTTAGCACCTCATCTAAGCACCATTTCTTTGGAAGAGGTCACTCCTTAGCAAATGCAATAAATACAACGAAGAAAGAGATAGAGAGAAGTAAAAAAATTACTCTTATAGCCAACCTTATACCTAACCTTGTTGTAGTATGAGTGACTAAGTGATGACTATGTATGACATGCCAACATTAGATAGCCTAATGCACTGTGTTAAATCTACAATGGTGCGACTGCGCAAGCGAGGCGACGGTCGTGGTAGGCGTGACCATGATACGGGCTTCTGGCAGCCCTTGGATACGGGCTTCTGGCAGGCCTGAGAACGAATGGCCGCATGCTAAGTTGCTGAAAATTTGCAGAATAAACCTCCAGGATAGGATATTCACCCATAGGTCTAGAATCACGCCATGCAACCGTTCGATCTCAGATCCAAGGGCTCTCAGAAGCCTGTATCATGGGAGAATGGAAAGCTTCATATCACCTGTAATTTTCCCGATGCTTGACATGACATCGAAAGCCATTTAATTGGGCGTCGAGTAGACATGACATCTAATTGGGCCCCCATAGTACTATGCAAGAATCCAATTATCCACCAGGCAATCCACTACCCTACCGTTTGCACGCCCCACTTAGCATTTTTAAAATCAAAAAACCGCTAGCAGTTCGCTCCTACTCATCCCCGGACGTCCTTTAACATTACGACATTTCGCTCCTAGTCGTCCCGTACTTTCACAATACGGCAAGTCCACTAATCCTAACCCTCCTCCCAAATCCATGGCATCCCAAATCTCCATGATCGACGGTGAGCACAAGGTTAGAACCATCACCGGTGATGAGTTCGACGTCATCTACACCCGTTCTTCCGCGACGGTGAAAGGATGCCTTGCTCGCTTCAGACGCATGTTCGAAAACTCAAATGATGAGTGGGTCGCTAGACTAGATGTTGAGTACACCACAACCCTGGGACAAGAGAAGGATCTAAAGGAGGAAGAGAAGAAGAAGCCCGATGTGATCCAGGTTTGCGTGCATGACTTATGCTTGGTCTACCACATATACCATCACTACTAGGGAAAAGCTTATACACAGACGCTTACTAGTAGCGAGGGTTAAAAACCCTCGCTACTGCTACTTACTAGTAGCGCAGGTTTTTAAACCTCGCTACTAGTAAGTTGATAGCAGTAGTGCGGGTTTTTAAACCTCGCTACTACTAAGTTGATAGCAGTAGCGCGGGTTTTTAACCCTCGCTACTACTAAGCGGTCTCTACCGTGCCCCCCGGGACATGCCATAGTAGTAGCGCGGGGTTTTAACCCTCGCTACTACTAAGTTGATAACAGTAGCGTTGGTTTTTAACCCTGGTCTCTACCGTGCCCCTAGACCATGCCATAGTAGTAGCGATGGTTATAAACCCGCGCTACTACTAAGTTGATAGTAGTAGCGGGGGTTTTTACCCCTCGCTACTGCTAATCATCTGCCATAGTAGTAGCGCGGGTTTTCAAACTCTACCCCCCCCCCCCCTGGATTGCCTTTTCAGTTTTTAAAAAAATGATGAAAATGTCAAAAAATAAAAGAAAATAAGTTTCCCATGTGATATGTGGTCTAGTTATTGGGAAAATTTGCAAATATGAATTTCGACTTCATTTGCAAAATCTCTCGAGAATTTGTAAAAATGGGCATAACTTTTGCATACTAACTCGGATGAAAAAGTTTTTTATATGAAAAATCATCGACTTGAAAAGTTACATCCGAATTTAACGGGGGGAACCCCGTTAAACATTTTCAAGATCCTCAAAAACCTAACAGAAAAAAAGTTAGGGGGCTTTTAAGATCTGGAGGCAAAAAAATTCATCAAATTTCAGTTTTTTTTAAATTTTTGTTAAATCTAGTCAAACTATGGTCAAACTAATTATTCAGGAATATTAGTGTTACTAAATAATTATTTCAGTTTTTTTGAATTTTGGTCAAATCTGGTCGAACTATGGTCAAACTGTGGTCAAACAATGGTCAAACTAATTATTCAAGAAATATTAGTGTTACTAATTTTTTTAAACAATAGTTTCAAACTCAAAGAGTGAAATGTGTGACTTCATGCTCAAGCTAAGTTCCTGAGGTTAATAGGATTGTCATCTTACTATTGTCAGGAAAACAACAAGTGCAGACTTGGAAACGAGGGAGAATAGAACCCGGAGTTAAGCGTGCTCGGGCTGGAGTAGTGAGAGGATGGGTGACCGTCCGGGAAGTTAGATGATTTGGAATGATGAGGGGTGATTAGAGATTAGAGATTAAATTGAGCAGCGATGAGGGGTGATTAGAGATTTGAGGTTAAAATAATTCAGAAATTTGAAAATTAGAGAAAAAAATCAAAAACAAAAATTGACAAAATTCAAAAAATAATAATCAGAGATTAGAGATTAGTAGTAGCGCGGGTTTTTACCCACGCTACTACTAACGGATGTAGTAGTAGCGCGGGTGGCACCCGGGCTGCTGCTATATGTTATCTGTAGCGCCTTATTAGTAGCACCGGCCCCCGCGCTACTAATAGGCCCAAAACCCGCGTTGCTGCTAGGCTTTTCCCTAGTAGTGCATGCCCATGTTGAGTGCCAGGATTTTAAGAACTTCCTCAAGGACGGCGTAGTAAAATTCATTATTGTAAAATTTAAGAACAACAGAAGAGTCTTGGGTCGGATAGGCCTCGTTGTAGGCAACCCCTTCGACCTCCAGAAGAATCGGCTACTTCCCTCCCATGATCAGCCTTCAATGCTGACCCTGGCAGGAGCCATGGTTCATCCTTCATACGGTAAACTAGAGAAACCTCCGCACACGTTTCATCATCATGCATGGCAGTGGAATGTACTAGATATAAACCACATCTAGTACGCTGCAATGGATGGCTACCTTTCTTTCAATATCTACAAGGGTTGGATGAAGAGCAAGAGCCAAGTGTGTGGTTCAAGCAAAGAAGTATCGGCCAAGAGGAAGAGGGACAAGGACAAAGTTGAGGACGTGGACGAGGACTCCGAGTAAGGTAGCAGTGTCGTTGCTCATGGTGGTTCTAATGTAGTGTCTACCGGATTAGTTGCTTAGTTTAATTTCAGGTGTGCATAGTTCAATTTCAGGGGTGTGTTGTGCTGAGCCCCCAACAGAACTACGTTATGTTTCTTCTCGTTATATTTCTTACATTTCATCTTTTTGTTGGTATAATACTACCACTCGTTTCTTCACATTATACACGTACAATATATATGGCCAACATTATATAGCCAGCAGTTTAGTTGTCAAAGAATTTCAGGGTTCTTAGTTTTGTCAAAGAATTCCAGGGTGCTTAGATTTATTTGAAGGGTGTGTTGTGCTGGACACCATTATTGTGATTCAAATCTCTTTTGCCATGTTATAATGACATAAATACTATGGACCAACATGCCATCTCTCCCTCTATCTCACTACAGTAAAATAAAGTGTGGGGCCTACTTGATCCCAACAACGTTCTTATTTTCCTATAAAATTATTCGCTTGGTTACTCCTGAAAAGAGGGGCCACACTTATCATTGTGAGAATCGGCTTATTTTTGTCATGTAACATGGTCAACGGGTTTGACGTGAAAAGAACAATGTCTAATGGCATTTTTGAGCAAACACCTAACTTAACGATGGCATTTTTGAGATATCTAATTGCATTTTTGAGCAGGCATCTCACGGATCGATGGCATTTTTGAGTAGATGTAACTTCTAATGGCAAAACTAAGTAGTGATACACAACTGTTGGCATAAATAATAAGAACCCAAGAATTAAATAGGTATGCTAATTTCTTTATTTCTTTAATAATACTATATGCATAATTTTGCGACGAGCGCTCTCTATATGTACCACCTTTTTTCTTTAATTTCATCTTGTTAGTTTTGCTCCATGGCGAAATCCATCGATACTACTACTGTACAAAATTATACATTTTTTAAAAGGCTAGAGGGTGGGGAACTGTAGCTTGGTCGTTTCCCCGAGAGGCGAGGGCCTTTGTGAATTGACAGCTCATTACTGCTGGAAGGCGGGGCCTTGTGATTTGAGTGCTCGTATAAATGTGCCAATGACCTAAGGTGGACCAAAGAACTGTGCGGTATACTCAAGTTTTTCACTAGAGTAGTACTACGACGGAGGAGCATGAAACACGGCGGCCCAGTGCCATATGGCGATAAAACATGATCTAATTTGCTAGTCATCTCATTGTTAGCATTGGTCTATTCATGCCTCGTAGAGAACGTCACACGTGCGGCGAAACACCTGAAGCAAAAGAAGAAACACAGGAGCAAAAGAAGAAGGAAGATTATCACCCCAAATAATCTAATTCGCCGCAGAGTCGTAACTGCTTCTTCATCGCCTCCATGACCTCCATCTCCTTGCGCGTTTCCTCCGCCATGTTCTTCATTCGGTCCATGATGCGGAATTTCTCGATGCGAACCTTCGTCATCTGTTCCACGGTCGCATTACGTACCTTGACAGCAGCTGGGTTCTCGATGCAGAGCTTCGCCAACTCCTCCTTCTGTTCTATGACGAGGGCCTGCAGCATCCTCATCAAGGAACTACTATTCTCAAGCAGTTTCTTCCAGCCGGCGTTCTTCTCCTTCAGTAGGTCGAGCTCGTGGCAGAGCTTCGCCTTGCCCTCCTAAAGTTGCAGGATTTCACCGGCCGCCTTCTTCTCTGAGTAAATGCTCTTCTTCAGCAGCATCACCAAGCCGGCGGTCAACTCCCCCTGCTTATTGAGCTCAGCGGGCATATCGTGGAGGCTCTCCTTCAGCAGCTCCACCAAGCCGTGGATGAACTTCTTTTGCTTATTGAGCTGCTTATTGATGTGATCGGGCATGCCGCCGAGGGATAACGACTCCAGTGCCACCAGCTAGGCATGTTCACCTCCACGGCTAGGGCGCTCCTGGAAGCCATCGCTTGCCCGTGAGAGATCTTTCAAGGTCTCTGCATGGCAGCGAGCCCTCTCTTTTTTGCCGCAACCTTGGTTGTCGCTCCCTTGTTACGAGTAGTTCTCGACCTAGAGCTCTGCACACCGGCCATGGCAACAACGGACGAAGAAGAAGGACTTATGAGGGAGAGTAATTTTTGGTTAGGTAGTTCCCCTTTTTATAACTAAGTACTAGCACTAGTACTAATACCTGCATAGTGGGAACACGTTCAGGTTTGGTACGTACTAGTAGGTGTTAGCAGGCTTGCACGTAATTGTAGCACTAGTACTTTCGAATGTGATGGGAACAAGGTAAAGATAATTGATGGTTTTGGTTTCGAGGCCCGAAACAGCTCCCGATGAGTTTAGTGGAACATAAATTTCTAGTAGATTACATTGCTCTAATGTGTAAATATTATGTTACCGTCAAAAATTGGCACAAAATACGAAGGAGACCAATGGAAGTACTACTAGCAACCCATGATTTAACTACTCGCATGCGTGCAGTGGAGTAGTAATGTCTTTCTTCCACCCTCACGTCCACTCAATTTGCATGCGATGTATTAATTGACCATCAATGAAGTGAAGGACTTTACACGCGTCAAATTATCACATGGGTGGATCTTGGTACAAAATTGCGTCCGGCCATGTACCCACGTGTGCGTGCAAGTTAATGAGTGTGTGTGTGGTGTGTGTGCACATCTTCGCTTCGTGCATGTACCGCCAGTGTGGCTCAGAGAGGACGAGTACATTCTTCTGGAACCAGCAACACGTCACTGTGATCAATCCACACAAGGAGGTCGCGACAATGCTTCCACATGTACCACTTGCTTCATGAACTGTAAGAGAGGCACTCTGTAGCGTGCCATTGTAATTCTAATTTACATGTTTTGCACATACTTGAAGTACTAGTAAGGTACACGTGCATTGCACAAATCAGATTTTGCAACCAAATTATGAATAAATACCACACTATAGCATGTAAGCTCTGAGTCATATATGCATGATGTAGACCTTCATTTAATTCTTATAGTTCATCTGATTCAAAATAAATTAGTTTTTATAAAAAAGCTAGGGCCTCTTTGATTCATAGGATTTCCAAAACGCTGGAATAGGAAAAACATGGGATTAAAGTGGAATGTCGTCTTGAATCCTACAGGATTGTACGAGTGTTTGATTGTGCATAGAAAAAATGCAGAATTCTTTCAAAGAGATTTTTTAGTGGATGGGATGTTTTCTATGAAATCTAGTGCAAATGAATCATATGGAAAAATTCCTATGGTTTACAATTCTACGAATCAAACAAGCAAGATAGGAAAACTTCCTAAGGATTAGAATCCTCCAAAATTCCTTTGAGAATCCTTTGAATCAAAGAAGCCCTTAATCTATTTTATGATTCACAGAATTGTGTGTTGTAAAGCATAAAGTAAAAACAAATAATGGCAATTCAACTAGAAAAAAGTTTGGGCGGTTATGATACGGAAGATTCTAAAACAAACAAGAACCACTGTTCTTTTGAGGTTTGTGCATTATGCTTAAGTTCAACCATGTAGTCTGCTAGATTGTACATGTGGCAAAATCCGGTGGGGGCTAGAAGATGGTGCGAGGGGCCGAGTGGAGGGAGACTATGAAGGAGTGCACAAGTGCGAGATCAATATTTAGAGAGAGGGGGCGAGAACGTGCGCTGTTGTGCGCAGTGGCGGAGCCATGAAAAATAAATGAGCTAGGGGGTCAAGCATTGCTAATCCTTTATGAGGAGGGCCAATTCATCAACTTAAACCATTTTTACTAGCAATTGTCTAATGATGACATTCATATTAGCCTTGATATATAGTGATGTTAGGGGGGAGGGAAGGGCCCTTGCTGCCCCCTGTCTTCGCCATTGTGCGCGCGTCTGAGAGATGAAGCAGAAGGCATGGATGATGAGAGGGGGACGTAATTAATGTGGGTGTATTAGGTATATATGTAATCCTATATAGAGAGGTATAGATTTATCGATGTGGGCATGGGTAAGAGGGTGAGACCTCACTAGATATATAGATTGATCCGATTGTGTGGAAAACTATGAAAGACCTAGCTATACACACACACACATAGAGGAACATTGATCGTTGCGCATGCACATGAGAGATAAAGAATGCCCGATATGATGGAGAGGGGGATGTGCGTGTGTGTGCCTGCATGGGAGACCGACCTGACGAAAAAGATTGCATGTGTGCGATTGATAATGCTGACTGGTAGTATGTGTGCATTCATGCACGAGAGAAAGTTACTGGTACAATTATAAAGAGAAAACGACTGTGTGGGTATAAAAGACTAGGTGAGGTCATAGTCAATATAGCGTTGAATTCAAATATTTGAATAAGAGATCATGATGTTTGAAACCAATGCATGCATGAATATAATGGAGATCTCCGCCGTGTGGTTTGGAAAAGAGCATGTTGTAATGTATACACAATGAACAAGGTCAGACTGATTTGGATTCGGGATACTGATGGCAGACATCGTTTGGCCACATTGCATCCATGCATGGACACACTATTCTGATTGGAGATGATGGGTGGCTTTCGCATCACACATCTCTATCTATACCCCTATATATATATTATATTTTATATTTTTTATATAGTGTGCGGATAACTTTAACCTTGAAAGATGGTCATTGGATGAGGCCAATCTGATGGTGCAGAGATGGCAAATTTGAGCACTACTGGCTGTTGGATATCATCTAGATTCCACCAGATTTTGCCACATGTACAATCTAGAAGACTCCATGGTTGAACTTAAGCATAATGCACAAACCTCAAAACACATGCACTTCTTCTTTGTTCTAGAATCTTCCGTATCAGAATTGCCCAAATGTTTTTCTACATGATTTGCCATTATTTGTTTTTTACTTTATGCCTTGGAACGCACAATTCCATGAATCTTAATATAGATTAGCTTTCTTATAAAGACTAGATGATTTTGAATGAAATTAATTATAAGAATTAAACGAACAGCTACATCATGCATATATGACTCAAAGCTTACATGCTATAATGTGGTATTTATTCATAATTTGGTTGCCAAATGTCATGCGTGCAATGCACGTGTACCTTACTAGTCTAAATGGTGTTTCTGTGTGTGTTGTGTGTGTTAAACACATTGTACGTAGTATATCATACATGGTTTAGATTCCGAACAACTAGCTAGAGCATACATGTACTATGATTTGAATTCAACACAAAATGGATACATATATTTGAATTTGAGATCGTATGTACATGTAGTTCGTATTTATATAGGAATTTACTTCTCCTATTATCATGTCATGTGTTGTGAAGATAATATTTAGATGGTTGTATAACTAACCCGAGTATAATTCCATTCAAACAGGGAAAATGTACTCAAATTTAGTCCATATGCTAGACAACACACATTATTTTTTGTTGAGGGAAGTACAAATTGTTTTGGTATTGTACACGTTATGTTTGTTATCCTGATTTTTTTTAGTTTTTTTTGTTGTATTTGAATGCATTTCTAGTAATATAGTAAAACGGGACATGGCTCTCTCTAGTGATGAGGTGCGAATTGTATTTTTTTGGTATACATTAAGCTTGTTCTCCCGAAGTTTCAAGCCACGCCTTGTTATGCTGAAATTTCAAGCTAGCGTCTCTGTCTATCGTGCTGCAAAACTCCCGCCTCTTCAACACGCGCCTTGTTAGCCCAAAATATTTAAGATATATCTTTGTCTCGTTGTGATCTGACAAATCCCTCCATCTCAACCCACACCTTGCTATTCCAAAATTACAACGCACGCAAAAACTCCTACCTCCTGTGAAATCCCGATACGCGAAATGCCTGTGATACCCCTGAACCGAAAGAACCGCCTCAAATCGGTGGGGGTACTTTCATAACTTACCCTACATTTTGGAAAAGGGCATCCCTAAGCCATGGTTCCCCACTCACATCCCATCCGCCCACCCATTCGTACACCAAGGCTGCGAAAACCCGCCCCACACCCTCCTCCGTCCGCCACCTAGCCGGAGCCTCTTCTCTGACGATGTCGTCCACAGCAACACCTCGACGTCCCTTATCCACCATACCAGATGAGGATCCGTCGTCGATCTCGTCGTCTCGCCGGTTCAGCCACCCCGTCCTCCACCTCCAAGGAGCTGCCCCGACGTTCCCCTCGTCTTTCGCACCACCTCGATTCCCATACCGCCGTCTTCACTTGCACCATTGGAAGAGTAGCATCATCACTGTTTCCTCGGATGAAGATGTGGCATAATCTGCGCCACCAAAGAGGTTGTACACTAATCGCCGCATTTTCTTCTTGATTCGATCTCACGGTGGTGTGGGCGCTCGGTCCCGAGCCGACACGGTGTGGCTCCATCCACGGTGGCGTCGCTGGCCACTTCCTCCACGGCGTCACTCCCTCGGTGGCGACGTCCACATCATTAGGAGCTGCTGCTGCTTTAGCTCTCGCTCGTGCTGCTGCTCTGCTCTTGCTCTCGGTCCCCTGCCTGGTCTGCTCTTGCTATTGTTCTTGCTCTTTCTCTTGCTCGCGAAGCTGCTCTCGCTCTTGCTCTTGCTTGCGATGCTTCTTTGATTTAGCTACACTTCAGTCGACTGAATCGACTTTTGGGTCAGTCAATCTTCACGGGGTGGGGGGCTCGCCGAAGTTAAGGAAGAACCAGCCGCAGAAGGGAGGGGGCTCGCCGAAGAGGTACCCCACTAACTATCTTAGGGTTCAGGGTGGGGGTGGTGGTCCCCGGCGGTGGTGGGGCGGTGGCGTGGGGATCGCCGGAGAAAAAGCTCGGCACGGGGGGGCCTAGAGGGATGGCCGGGGCGGTGGCGGACCGGCGGTGGGGATTGTTTTTGTGGCGGGCGGGGTGGCGCGCCGCCGGCCGCGGGCGGCGGGGGGTGGCTGTTTGGCCTGTGGTGGCTGGCGGCTTAGGGGGGTGGAGGTTGAAGATGAACTGCAGACCCTTGATTTCATATCCAACAGCTGCAAAATCAACTGACCAGAGATGAAAAAGTCAGTCAACTCACGTGTAGCCTCACCTCTAGTGCATTCAGTTTCGACAATAAAATTCAGTTTTGACAGCAACATTCAATTTCGATAGTTAAGTTCAGTTCGACAGTTCAATTCAGTTTGGACAGTTAAGTTCAGAGATGAGCGACTGATGTATTTTACATCTAGCACTTTGTGGTTATGTATTTTACATCATCTATTGGAGATGCTATTAGAATTCCACTCAGGTTAACATTGTGTCTCTTTTCCTGCTTCAGCCTCGGCGTCGTACAACTCACTAGAGCTGCTCCAATGATGAAACCCTCCATCACAGCGGAGCAGTACCTCGGGCTCCATCTCCAGACGCCTAAGATCTTCTTGCCCTCCTGTGACAGCCATGTCAGCTGGAGCATCCTCACTGGCCAACCCAATCACGCTAAGATTGACATGGCTTCTCCAAAGAGGTTGTACACTTGTTGCATCTCTTTTTTACTCTAAATGTTATATATATTGTCCACTGAACACACGTAGTAACATGAAATACTATTATTTTATCCTACTATATGACAAGCAGTGAGGTACCAGGCAACTTAGCTATCCGTGATGGACTCTATTGAATGCCATCATTATTTATCTTTGTGCATTTCAGCTGTGCATTTGTCGATGGGCCTGGGAGTTGAGCTAGTAGGGTAGTGGCCTGGGTCCAAAGTAATAGAAGTAGCACAAAAACATTTTTTTAGTGTAGGCTTTTCCTTGCTCAAGCCTGACTACTAGAATCGCTAGTGCTTGAAAGGAAAAGTGAATGAAAAACATAGGAATTGGAAAGTTTCCTATGGTACTACTAATCATGAATTTTGTTCAAAGGAGTGGAGCAAAGGAAAACTGTAGGATTTGTTCCTTTAGTGTCTCCTTTAAATAAAAACCATAGGAATTTTAATTTCCTCTTGTCCTCCTTTTCAAATTCCTATTCATGAAGCACAAGACTAAGAGATAGTAGCATAATAGCATTATAACCGTATATTTTCTTGTGTTTTGACTTAATCTCACCATGCTTCTTTGCATCCTGTGATCTTCCAATTCTTGTGAATCAAACACCCATATTGGTAGAAATCCTGTGTTTTTAAATTCTCTATTTTGCACATGCATTCCTATCCTATTCCTGTCTATTTCCTATCCCTGCATTGTTGGAATCCTCAAATTCAAATAAGCCCTTACACAATTACTTCTATTACAGATATGTGTCAAAGAAAACCTTGTGTGGTTTGTCCTGCTCTTGCGGTGTTGTGGTCCACCCCAGCTTAGCTGCTCCAACGATGGAAGGGTTCACCACAGCAGGGATCCGCTCTCCAGATTGTCTTTCGCCGCCTCAGATCTTCTCCCCCGCCGCCGGCAGCCATGATAACTGCATTACCATCATCGACTGAGCAGATGACCTTGGGGACTACACGGGTCCGCAAGAGAGGTCGCACTCTTCCGTGTTTGCTTACATTATGCATCGCTTAATATGATGACATGCTACTTTATCGTCGTGTTCACCTATTAGACTCCGAGTCAGGTCCAAACTAATGTTGAAACTTGAGTTTTTAAATGGTTGTGGGGTACATATTGGGGCAGCAATCAGTACTATCTGTTGGGGAACGTAGTAATTTCAAAAAATTTCCTACGCACACGCAAGATCATGGTGATGCATAGCAACGAGGGGGGAGAGTGTGTCCACGTACCCTCGTAGATCGAAAGCGGAAGTGTTATGACAACGTGGTTGATGTAGTCGTACGTCTTCACGATTCGACCGATCCAAGCACCGAACGTATGGCACCTCCGTGTTCTGCACACGTTCAGCTCGATGACGATCCCCGGACTCCGATCCAGCAGGGTGTAGGGGATGAGTTCCGTCAGCACGACGGTGTGGTGACGATGATGATGTTCTACTGGCGCAGGGCTTCGCCTAAACTCCGCGACGATATGACCGAGGTGGAATATGGCGGAGGGGGGCACCGCACACCGCTAAGGAACAATCCATAGATCAACTTGTGTTACTATGGTGCCCCATGCCCCCGTATATAAAGGAGCAAGGGGGGGTGCGGGCGGCCCTAGGAGGAGGCGCGCCGGAGGAGTCCTACTCCCACCGGGAGTAGGACTCCCCCCCTTTCCTAGTTGGATTAGGACTTGGGGGAGGGAAAGAGGAAAGGGGGGCGCCGCCCCCCCCCCCCCGTCCTTCTCCTATTCGGACTAGGGGGGAGGGGGCGCGCGGCCTGCCCTGGCCGGCCCTCCTCTTCTCCCTCATGGCCCATTAAGGCCCATTAACCCCCGGGAGGGTTCCGGTAACCCCCGGTGTTCCGGTAAAATCCAGATTTCACCCGGAACCATTCCGATGTCCAAACATAGGCTTCCAATATATCAATCTTTATGTCTCGACCATTTCGAGACTCCTCGTCATGTCCATGATCACATCCGGGACTCCGAACAAACTTCGGTACATCAAAACTTATAAACTCATAATAAAACGGTCGTCGTAACGTTAAGCGTGCGGACCCTACGGGTTCGAGAACTATGTAGACATGACCTAGAACTGTTTCCGATCAATAACCAATAGTGGAACCTGGATGTTCATATTGGCTCCTACATATTCTACGAAGATCTTTATCGGTCAAACCGCACAACAACATACATTGTTCCCTTTGTCATCGGTATGTTAGTTGCCCGAGAATCGATCGTCAGTATCCAATACCTAGTTCAATCTCGTTACCGGCAAGTCTCTTTACTCGTTCTGTAATACATCATCTCGTAACTAACTCATTAGTTACAATGCTTGCAAGGCTTAAGTGATGTGTATTACCGAGAGGGCCCAGAGATACCTCTCCGACAATCGGAGTGACAAATCCTAATCTCGAAATACGCCAACCCAACATGTACCTTCGGAGACACCTGTAGAGCTCCTTTATAATCACCCGGTTACGTTGTGATGTTTGGTAGAACACAAAGTGTACCTCCGGTAAACGGGAGTTGCATAATCTCATAGTAATAGGAACATGTATAAGTCATGAACAAAGCAACAGAAACATACTAAACGATTAAGTGCTAGGCTAACAGAATGGGTCAAGTCAATCACATCATTCTCCTAATGATGTGATCTCGTTAATCAAATGACAACTCATGTCTATGGTTAGGAAACTTAACCATCTTTTATTAACGACCTAGTCAAGTAGAGGCATACTAGTGACACTATGTTTGTCTATGTATTCACACATGTATTATGTTTCCGGTTAATACAATTGTAGCATGAATAATAAACATTTATCATGAAATAAGGAAATAAATAATAACTTTATTATTGCCTCTAGGGCATATTTCCTTCAGTCTCCCACTTGCACTAGAGTCAATAATCTAGTTCACATTGCCATGTGATTTAGTACCAATGTTCATATCTGTATATGATTAACACCCAGAGTTCACATATTCATGTGACCAACACCCAAAGGGTTTACTAGAGTCAATAATCTAGTTCACATTGCTATGTGATTAACACCCAAAGAGTACTAAGGTATGATCATGTTTTGCTCGTGAGAGAAGTTTAGTCAACGGGTCTGTCACATTCAGAGCCGTATGTATTTTGCTATGTCTACAATGCTCTGCACAGAGCTACTCTAGCTAATTGCTCCCACTTTCAATATGTATCCAGATTAAGACTTAGAGTCATCTGGATCAGTGCCAAAACATGTATCGACGTAATCTTTTACGACGAACCTTTTGTCACCTCCATAATTGAGAAACATATCCTTATTCCACTAAGGATAATTTTGACCAATGTCCAGTGATCTACTCCTAGATCACTATTGTACTCCCTTGCCAAACCAGAGCAGAGTATACAATTGGTCTGGTCCATAGCATGGCATACTTTTATAAAACCTATGACTGAAGCATAGGGAATGACTTTCATTCTCTTTCTATTTTCTGCTGTGGTCGGGACTTGAGTCTTACTCAATTTCATACCTTTGCAACACAGGCAAGAACTCTTTCTTTGACTGTTCCATTTTGAACTACTTCAAAATCTTGTCAAGGTATGTACTCATTGAAAATCTTATCAAGCTCTTGATCTATCTTAATAGATCTTGATGCTCAATATGTAAGTAGCTTTACTGAGGTATTTCTTTTAAAGAACTCCTTTCAAAACACTCCTTTATGCTTTGCAGAATAATTCTACATTATTTCCGATCAACAATATGTCATTCACATATGCTTATCAGAAATGCTGTAGTGCTCCCACTCACTTTCTTGTAAATACAGGCTTCATCGTAAGTCTGTACAAAACTATATGCTTTGATCAACTTATCAAAGTGTATATTCCAACTCTGAGATGCTTGCACCAGTCCATAGATGGATCGCCGGAGCTTGCACATTTTTTAGCACCTTTAGGATTGACAAAACCTTCTGGTTGCATCATATACAACTCTTCTTTAAGAAAACCATTAAGAAATGCAGTTTTGACATCCATTTGCCAGATTTCATAAAATGTGGCAATTGCTAACATGATTCGGACAGACTTAAGCATCGCTATAATTGAGAAAATCTCATTGTAGTGAACACCTTGAACTTGTCAAAAACCTTTTGCAACAAGTCGAGCTTTGTAGATAGTAACACTACTATCAACGTCCGTCTTCCTCTTGAAGATCCATTTATTTTCTATGGTTTGCCGATCATCGGGCAAGTCCACCAAAGTCCACACTTTGTTCTCATACATGGATCCTATCTCAGATTTCATGGCTTCCAGCCATTTTGCGGAATCTGGGCTCATCATCGCTTCCTCATAGTTCGTAGATTTATCATGGTCTAGTAACATGACTTTCAGAACAGGATTACCGTACCACTCTAGTGCGGACCGTACTCTGGAAGACCTACGAGGTTCTGTAGTAACTTGATCAAAAGTTTCATGATCATCATCATTAGCTTCCTCACTAATTGGTGTAGGAATCAGTGGAACTAATTTTAGTGATGAACTATATTCCAATTCAGGAGAAGGTACAATTACCTTATCAAGTTCTACTTCCCTCCCACTCACTTCTTTCAAGAGAAACTCCTTCTCTAGAAAGGATCCATTTTTAGCAACCAATATCTTGCCTTCGGATCTGTGATAGAAGGTGTACCCAACAATTTCCTTTGGGTATTCTATGAAGACGCACTTCTCCGATTTGGGTTCGAACTTATCAAGATGAAACTTTTTCACATAAGCATCGTAGCCCCAAACTTTAAGAAACGACAACTTGGGTTTCTTGCTAAACCATAGTTCATATGGTGTCGTCTCAACGGATTTAGATGGTTCCCTTTTAACGTGAATGCAGCTATCTCTAATGCATAACCCAAAAACAATAGTGGTAAATCAGTAAGAGACATCATAGATCGCACCATATCCAATAAAGTGTGGTTACGACGTTCGGACACACCATAACATTGTGGTGTTCTAGGTGGCGTGAGCTGTGAAACTATTCCACATTGTTTTAATTGAAGACCAAACTCGTAACTCAAATATTCGTCTCCGTGATCAGATCGCAGAAACTTTATTTTCTTGTTACGATGATTTTTCCACTTCACTCTGAAATTCTTTGAACCTTTCAACTATTTCAGAATTATGTTTCATCAAGTAGATATACCCATATCTGCTCAAATCATCTTGTGAAGGTCAGAAAATAATGATACTTGCTACGAGCATCATACTCATTGGTCTGCATACATCAGTATGTATTATTTCCAACCAGTCAAGAGCTCGTCCTATTGTTCCGAAGAACAGAGTTTTAGTCTCTTGCCCAAAAGGCACGGTTCGCAAGCATCAAATGATTTATAACCAAGTGATTCTGAAAATCCATCTTTATGGAGTTTCTTCATGCGCTTTACACCGATATGACCCAAATGGCAGTGTCACAAATAAGTTGCACTATCATTATTAACTTTGCATCTTTTGGCATCAATATTATGAATATGTGTATCACTACGATCGAGACCCAACAAACTATTTTCATTGGGTGTATAACCATCGAAGGTTTTATTCATGTAAACAGAACAACAATTATTCTCTGACTTTAAATGAATAACCGTATTACAATAAACATGATCGAATCATATTCATGCTCAACGCAAATGCCAAATAACATTTATTTAGGTTTAACACTAATCCCAAAAGTATAGGGAGTGAGATGATGATCATATCAATCTTGGAACTATTTCCAACACTCATCGTCACTTCCCGTTCAACTAGTCTCTGTTTATTCTGTAACTCCTGTTTCGAGTTACTAATCTTAGCAACCGAACAAGTATCAAATACTCAGGGGCTACTAGAAACACTAGTAAGGCACACATCAATAACCTGTATATCAAATATACCCTTGTTCACTTTTGCCATCCTTCTTATCCACCAAATATTTAGGGCATTTTTGCTTCCAGTGACCATTTCCTTTGCAGTGTAAGCACTAAGTTTCAGGCTTTGGTCCAGCTTTGAGATTCTTCGCGGGAGTCACAACTTGCTTGTCATTCTACTTGAAGTTCCCCTTTCTTTCCCTTTGCCCTTTTTCTTGAAACTAGTGATCTTGTTAATCATCAACACTTGATGCTCTTTTCTGGATTTCTACCTTCGTTGATTTCAGCATCACGAAGAGCTCGGGAATCATTTTCGTCATCCCTTGCATTATAGTTCATCATGAAGTTCTACTAACTTGGTGATGGTGACTAGAGAATTCTGTCAATCACTATCTTATCTATAAGATTAACTCCCACTTGATTCAAGCGATTGTAGTTCCCAGACAATCTGAGCACATGCTCACTAGTTGAGCGACTCTCCTCCATCTTTTAGCTATAGAACTTGTTGGAGACTTCATATCTCTCAACTCGGGTATTTGCTGGAAATATTAACTTCAACTCCTGGAACATCTCATATGGTCCATGACGTTCAAAACGTCTTTGAAGTCCCGATTCTAAGCCGTTAAGCATGGTGCACTAAACTATCAAGTAGTCATCATATTGAGCTAGCCAAACGTTCATAACGTCTGCATCTGCTCCTGCAATAGGTCTGTCATCTAGCGGTGCATTAAGGACATAATTCTTCTGTGCAGCAATGAGGATAAACCTCAGATCACGGATCCAATTCGCATCATTGCTACTAACATCTTTCAATACATTTTTCTCTAGGAACATATCAAAATAAACATATGAAAGCAACAACGCAAGCTATTGATCTTACAACATAATTTGCAAAATACTACCAGGACTAAGTTCATGATAAATTTAAGTTCAATTAATCATATTACTTAAGAACTCCCACTTAGACAGACATCTCTCTAGTCATCTAAGTGATCACGTGATCCAAATCAACTAAACCATAACCGATCATCACGTGAGATGGAGTAGTTTTCAATGGTGAACATCACTATGTTGATCATATCTACTATATGATTCACGCTCGACCTTTCGGTCTCCGTGTTCCGAGACCATATCTGCATATGCTAGGCTCGTCAAGTTTAACCTGAGTATTCTGCGTGTGCAAAACTGGCTTGCACCCGTTGTAGATGGACGTTGAGCTTATCACACCTGATCATCACGTGGTGTCTGGGCACGACGAACTTTGGCAACGGTGCATACTCAGGGAGAACACTTCTTGATAATTAGTGAGAGATCATCTTAAAATGCTACCGTCAGTCAAAGCAAGATAAGATGCATAAAAGACAAACATCACATGCAATCAATATAAGTGATATGATATGGCCATCATCATCTTGTGCTTGTGATCTCCATCTCTGAAGCATCGTCATGATTACCATCATCACCGGCGCGATACCTTGATCTCCATCGTAGCATCATTGTCGTTTACGCCGTCTATTGCTTCTACGACTATCGCTACCGCTTAGTGATAAAGTAAAGCAATTACAGGGTGTTTGCATTTCATACAATAAAGCGACAACCATATGGCTCCTGCCAGTTGCCGATAACTTCGGTTACAAAACATGATCATCTCATACAATAAAAATATAGCATCACGTCTTGACCATATCACATCACAACATGCCCTGCAAAAACAAGTTAGACGTCCTCTACTTTGTTGTTTGCAAGTTTTACGTGGCTGCTACGGGCTGAGCAAGAACCGTTCTTACCTACGCATCAAAACCACAACGATAGTTCATCAAGTTAGTGATGTTTTAACCTTCGTAAGGACCGGGCGTAGCCACACTCGGTTCAACTAAAGTTGGAGAAACTGACACCCGCCAGCCACCTGTGTGCAAAGCACGTCGGTAGAACCAGTCTCGCGTAAGCGTACGCGTAATGTCGGTCCGGGCCGCTTCATCCAACAATACCGCCAAACCAAAGTATGACATGCTGGTAAGCAGTATGACTTGTATCGCCCACAACTCACTTGCGTTCTACTCGTGCATATAACATCAACGCATAAAACATAGGCTCCGATGCCACTGTTGGGGAACGTAGTAATTTCAAAAAAAATCCTACGCACACGCAAGATCATGGTGATGCATAGCAATGAGAGGGGAGAGTGTGTCCACGTACCCTCGTAGACCGAAAGCGGAAGCGTTATGATAACGCGGTTGATGTAGTCGTACGTCTTCACGATCCGACCGATCCAAGCACCGAATGTACGGCACCTCCGTGTTCTGCACACGTTCAGCTCGATGACGATCCCCGGACTCCGATCCAGCAGGGTGTCGGGGATGAGTTCCATCAGCACGACGGTGTGGTGACGGTGATGATGTTCTACCGGCGCAGGGCTTCGCCTAAACTCCGCGACGATATGACCGAGGTGGAATATGGTGGAGGGGGGCACCGCACACGGCTAAGGAACGATCCATAGATCAACTTGTGTTACTAGGGTGCCCCCTGCCCCCGTATATAAAGGAGCAAGGGGGAGGTGCGGCCGACCCTAGGAGGAGGCGCGCCGGAGGAATCCTACTCCCACCGGGAGTAGGACTCCCCCCCCCTTTCCTAGTTGGATTAGGACTTGGGGGGAGAGAAAGAGGAAAGGGGGGCGCCGCCCCCCCCCCCTTCGTTGTCCTATTCGGACTAGGGGGAGGGGGCGCGCGGCCTGCCCTGGCCGGCCCTACTCTTCTCCCTCATGGCCCATTAAGGCCCATTAACCCCCGGGAGGGTTCCG